>NC_069504.1:565189105-565789105 GCF_027579735.1 Bombina bombina
TGATGGATGTTGTGGATCAGCGTAGCCTCTGCTTTCTTGAAAGCGCACCCTTTGTGTTGAGACATTTGCAGTGTCAGTCTGGGAAGGAGGGTGCAAGTCAGTAACACTTGGAGTGGACTGTAAATATGTTGGATAGGAGCATGCTCTGTTTTATCTTGGTCTAGAGCATGGTTCTGTACATACTCACAAGTCCTTTGTACTGAATCATGGGTAGTTATTTCTGCAAAATCTTGAAGTGGTTCCTCTTCTAGTTCAGCTGCTGCTTCATAGACTGCTGCTTCTGCAGATGCTGCAACTGCTGCCCTTTGAATCTTTAGCACATGCATATTAGCTTCTAACTCTGCCTTGTGTTGTGCTGTTTCAGCTTCACACCTAGCTGCCTCTGCTTCTATTGCTGCTTTCTGCTTTATCATGTCTGCTTCTTTTTCAGCATAAGAAATTTGTGCCTGGGCTGCTTGTGCTTTTGCACGGGCTCTGAGTCCTGCAGAACTGACTGATGATCTGCTGGAGCGCATGGAATACTTAGAGCCAGAGGCATAGGATCTGGTCTCTAAAGTTTGCTGTGTCATATCAACACTCTTATCTTGGTTCATAGTGATCAGGTTAAAGTAGTGCAATATTTTAAATGCAGTTCTTGTGCAAATTATTATTACTGCCTTTCACTTTAAATTGCAGGTCTTGTATGTTTGCTTGTTATTTACTGCTTTTTACTTTAAACTGCAGCCTTTGTATCTTGCTTGTTATTGCTTCTCACTTTTCAATGCAGCTCCTATATCTTCCCTTGATATAGCATGCTTTTTACTTTACAATGCAGCTCTGTATCTTGCCTTGATATAGCATGCTTTTTACTTTACAATGCAGCTCTGTATCTTCCCCTGATATAGCCTGCCTTTTTACTTTAAAATGCAGCTCTGTATCTTGCCTTGATATAGCATGCCTTTTTACTGTACTGTCCTCACTACTGATAGCTAGACAGCTAGTTAACAAACCAGACAGAAATAGCTTTGTGTTTATTCCAAACTGATTTTACTTCTGAATAGTTATTTTGTAAAACTGCAATACAATAAGAAAAGTTGAAATTACAATATGTAGTTACACGTGGTGCTTGCAATACATACAATAATACAAGTTTCTAACACAGAGAGCTTACATTTAATCTTTACAGCAAATAGCAATGCAATTCAAATGTACAATGAACTCTTAGCAAACAACAAATGACTTACAGGCATATGTATATTTAGAGGCAAATGTTAAGAGCTGATTTCCATGCTTCTTGAAGCTAAGATGGCTGCTGAGAAACTGAAAGTAAGACTTTTTATTAACAAACTTTATTAACACTTCCTGTTTTATTCTTTAGAGGAATCAAGCTGTAATTGCAACATGAAACCACCAAATGTCATCAACATGAACATAATAAGCATATAATAGACAGAACAAACACAAAACACGTTATATTAGAAAGCAATACTTTTACTCATATAGACAGAGGCTATGTACAGTTTTAAAATTAAGCTTTTGAGTCTTTTCAATGGGATCATCTCTTTACCTCTTTTGGACTACAATGGAATTTTGCACAGTATATTCACTCACTATATAATAAGCCAGTGATCAAGTATAATTAATAATGTATTACCTCAGGTAATCAAACTTTATAGAGGTGCCCTCTATCCTTACTGCTTTTTTAACCCTGTGATAGAATACCTCATGATTAAATTAAGAAACAATATAGGAAGGGTTGCTCTTGTATAGAATTAAATGAAATTTATTTTCCTCTTAAGGACATGACGAGTCCACGGATCATCTTCATTACTTATGGGATATTCTCCTCCTGCCTGCAGGAGGCGGCAAAGAGCACCTACAGCAAAGCTGTTAAATAGTCCCTCCCTTCCCCTCTAACCCATTCATTCTCTTTGCCTGCGTTAGTAATAGGAGATGACAAAGTGAGGTGTTAGAGAAAGATTCTTCAATCAAGAGTTTGTTATTTGGTGGCTTTAAAGCATTAGGAACTGGTGGGACATAATTCTCACTGCGCCTCCTAAGATGTTGCTGCCCCATTATAGATATCCTAAGCGCATGGTAACTCAGGCTGATATACTTCCACAGGACTATGAGAGGGAGAAATAGGATCCTCTTACACTTGATGGACGACCCTGTTATCAGGCAGCATGGAGGTAAGTGCTATTTGGTTTCTCATTCTGGAACTACAGGCAGAGTGATTATGGCACTTTACTTATCCTAATTTTTACACTTGTATTATGCTGCTAGTGCAGCTCTGGGACAAAACTCCTCTTATTAAGATATAGGGGTTATCTTGTGGCAAAATCAGTATGTACAGGCACTTGGGAAGACTGCTTTTATTATTTTTACTACATGTGTTTTTTAGTATGGATACCAGGATAGATAGACTTATTGGATGTACGCCCACAATGGTCGGGGCCTATTTCCATGCGCTTCCTCATACTGGCTGCTATCCGGGCTGAGAAGTCGCATGGAGTTTATGCTGCCCCATGGCCTCTGTTTATAAAATATTTGGTCAGGCAGTGGTAGTGCTCCCTGCAAGCGGTGTGTTTGGTTTTTTTTTTATGTGAGAGGTGGATACTGAAGCTGATCAATCTGCACTTTGCTCTATGGGCTTGAATGCTCAGGTTGAACCCCTATTCCTTTTTGTCCCTCATGTGTTGAGAGGGCCTTGAGTTACAAAGAAAGGATTTTTCATGAGCAAGCCTCTTCTAAGGCGGATGCTTCTCAGGGGTCTCAAGATGAGATTCAAAGTATTTTGCAGCAGTCTCCCCAAATGTCCCAAGAGATTTCGCCCGCTCAAGCAGTGCCATGTACTAATACTATAGCTTCAAATATTTCCTTAATGGATATAGCTAAGGTAGTGTCTTCTTCTATTTCTGATACGTTATCTGCCTTTCCCATGTTTCAAGACAGACGTAAGAGAAGGAGTGACCATGGAGTCAGTAAGGATACTGATGCATTGGTGTCATTTTCAAATTTACACTCTCAAGAGCATGAGTTGGAGGGTTCAGAGTCTTTATCTGAGGGTGAACTTTCTGATTCTGGAAGTTCTGTTCCCTTTTCAGATTTGGAGGTGGTTTCTTTCAGGTTTAAGTTGGAACACCTCCGCCTGTTACTCAGGGAGGTATTATCAACTTTAGATGATTGTGACTCTACAGTAGTAGTGGCTCCTGAAAGTTGTGTAAGATGGATAAATATTTTGACTCTCCCTCGTATTCAGATGTTTTTCCAATTTCTAAGAAGGCTTTGGAGACTATTTCTAAGGAATGGGACAGACCAGGTATTCCTTTTTCTCCAACTTCGGTTTTTAAGAAAATGTTTCCTATAGCGGACGATATAAAGGAAAATTGGCAGACAGTACCTAAGGTGGAAGGAGCTGTTTCCACCCTGGCTAAACGTACGACTATTCCTATTGAGAATAGCTGTGCCTTTAAGGATCCTATGGACAAGAAGTTGGAAGGATTACTTAAAAAGATTTATACTCATCAGGGGTTTTTGTTGCAGCCTACTGCATGCATTGCCATGGTTACTAGTGCAGCAGCTTATTGGTTTGACACTCTGTCTGAGTCTCTCAGACATGAGACCCCTTTGGAGGAAATCCAGGATAGGATTAAGGTGCTGAAATTAGCTAATGCCTTTATTACTGATTCTTTCATTGCAAGTTACTAAATTAGCTGCAAAGACTTCGGGGTTTTCTATCTTGGCCCACAGAGCCTTGTGGTTAAAACCCTGAGCTGCGGATGTGTCTTCCAAGTCTAAGCTTCTAACAATTCCTTACAAGGGAAAGACCTTGTTTGGACCTAACCTAAAGGAAATTATTTCTGATATCACTGGAGGTAAGGGTCATCTGCTTCCTCAGGTTTAGAGAAACAAGCAAAAGGGACGTCAAAGTAATTTTTGTTCCTTTTGAAATTTCAAGAGTAATTCCTTCATTTCCTCTGCCAGACAGGACGGAAATTTTACCCAGCCTAAGACTACTTGGAGACCCAACCAGTCATGGATCAAGGGAAAGAAACCCAAGAAGCCTGCTGCTGAATCCAAGGCAGCATGAAGGGTTTGCCCCCGATCCAGGGCTGGATCTGGTTGGGGGCAGACTGTCCTTTTTCATTCAGGCATGGGTGCTAGTGTGTCTAATGATAGTAACAACACATTTGGTCTTGCCCAGAGTAATCAACATATAATGGGAGCGGTGGGTGGTATATTGAGATCTATGGATCTCCCCACGGCTCAAACAGCAAAAGCCAATGTTAATAAATATCAGTTAGCTCCCTCCCACACTTCAAATACTAATAATGCCCTGAGAGAGATGCAGGTTTTTCAAAGGGGCCAACAAAATCCAAGAGGGGGAGGCGGCCACACAAGAGGGGGGGCAGACGCAGGAGTAAGCAGATATGCGCTGAGACCACTGATACAACAGAAAAACAAATACAAGATTTAACTATTTTGAACCTCTCTGATACTAGGCTGGATACAGATGAGGAAAGAGTGTTAAAATACGGTCTTGGGTTTGTTCCATCCACAGATTTCAACCTTTTTGATACAATCTTGGATTTAAATAAGTTCATAAGAAATTTAACTTTGAAAAAATGTTTTAAACAAGATGATAGAAGTTTGGAAGATGTGGATCAGGAACAACAGGAATTACAAACTGAAAGAGTTGATGTTTATTTCAATGAAGCTACAGATTACTTGTCACTCTTGAGCTTAGAAATGGAGTCCTGTAAGGAGGAACAGGTTAATATTAAATTTAAACCTAAATCTGAATTTTATCCCACTAGGAAAAGAGGTATCTATTTAGAATCTTTCCATAGAAGGGTTGAGTCAGAACTTGTTAAATTACAGGACTCACTTTCCACTAGAGAGAATAAACATTACAATCTCACAAGAGTGGAGCAGGAAGCTATTCAGAGGTTAAAATCTAAACAGGACATAGTCATCCGCAAAAGCGACAAGGGTGGAAACATCGTCATCCTTAACAAATTAGATTATGTTCAGGAAGCTGTTAGACAATTAGATGATCCAGATGTGTATACCAAATTGAGCTTTGATCCTACTTCATCTTTCAGACAGAGCCTTGAACAAATACTTGACGATGGATGTGATTTGGGCATCATTGATGAGGACACTAGGGCATATCTTAGTGTTAAGTATCCTAGGATTCCTATTTTCCACCACCTCCCCAAGACACATAAATCCCTAGAAAATGTACAGGGACGCCCAATAGTGTCCGGCATTTGGTCACTGTTGGAACCCTTGGGGAGGTGGATGGAAAATATATTACAGCCCCTTGTGAGAATGTTGCCCTCCTTCTTACAAGACACTAAACATCTTTTAGTCATGCTTGAAAAAATTGATTGGGACCCAGGTTATTCCTGGATAACGATCAATGTTACAAGCCTCTATTCCAGTATTCCCTTACATAAAGGAATGATGGCTATTTCCTTTTTTCTGGACAATTACACTGGATATGTTGATACACATAAGAGTTTTATCCTCAGAGTCTTGTATTTCTTACTTACACACAATTACTTCTCCTTTGGCGGCAATTTTTATCTCCAAAAGAGAGGAACAGCGATGGGGGCAACCTTTGCCCCGGCGTTTGCCAATTTATACATGGGGTGGTGGGAACTATACCATGTATATGGAGAGAATTGCCGACATGGGGGAAGGATTGTGATGTATAAGAGATACATAGAAGATCTTCTCATCATTTGGGAAGGGACAGAACAGGAAGGTCAGAACTTTGTAGAGGATATAAATGCTAATGATATAGGTCTAAAATTTACGAGTACTTATGAGAAGCACAGTATTGTATTCTTGGATTTAATCTTACTTAATATAGATAATAAAGTAATAACCAAACTACATCGCAAATCTATATCAGGAAATAGCATTTTGCATGCAAAAAGCATGCATCCTAGACATACTAGATTCGGTATTTTGAAGGGTGAATTTATTCGCCTAAGACGGAACTGTTCCACATTAGAAGAGTATCAAAAGTCAGCGGTAGAATTTATACATAGATTCTTGAAGAGAGGCTTTCCATATTATCTGATAAACAAAGCTTACAATATAGTGGCTAGTATGGATAGGCAATCTATGCTATATACTGATAAGAGTAGGAAGAAGAAACAAGGTTTAAACAAACATCCTGTTTTTGTGACTAATTATAGCAATCAATTTGAACAAATTGCCAAAATTATAAATGATTGCTTGCCGATTTTAAAAGGAGATGAGGATCTTTATGAGATAGTCAAGACAGGATGCAAATGTGTATCTAGGAAGAACATGACCATAGGCAATATGCTGGCCCCAAGTGAGGTTAAAACATCTATGGATAGAAGTCAGAGTTGGCTTGAATGCAAAGGGCATTATAAATGTGGTGCCACTAGATGTAAGGCATGTACATTTACATTACCTGGAAAAACTTTTCAGTCTGTTAATACACAGAAAGTTTTCATGATGGATGCATGTACAAATTGTCGAAGCACCAATGTTGTGTATCTGGTGACATGCCAACCTTGTGAGAAACAATATGTGGGCCTAACGTCCAGGGAAGTGAGAGAAAGGATTAAGGAACACATTAATGATGTTAAATCAGAGGAACCAGACTCACAAGTTGCTAGGCACTATAAATTTTGTCATAATGGAAATGTCGATTCACTCAAATGGCAGGTTATAGAGAGGGTAAGAACCCCAAAAAGAGGGGGTGATAAGGACATGATGCTTCGCATACGCGAAGCATTTTGGATCTTTAAGCTTAAGACCCGCATGCCACAAGGACTTAACATTCAAAATGATTTAATCGATTGTTGGCGTTGAGATCTAGTTGATTCATATACCTGTTCGGTATTTAAAAATAGCTTTGATTCGAGACTAGACATATTAAGGCTACACATAAGTATATAATACAGCTTATCTGACATTAGGGGTATTACTGTATAAGGTAGTATTTTTGATTATATAAAATCATGACACATTGGGGCTATTACTATAGCCTATGTTTTGTCTCCCCTAAGTTAGACAGTATTTAACTTAGCACTGTGCCAATTTAATAGACAGTTTATTTCATGCCTCTCTTGTTTACCCATGTATATCTAGTTGATATATCAGAGTTGTAGTAACAACTTAGGATCAGTATTATTTACTTTGTATCCACACCATGGGCATTTTCATATTATATATTATGATTGGTTAATTATACTGTTACATAGTATTACAAGATGCATAAAGGCATTAATGAATTTTCTTATTAATTCAAAATAATTGTGTCTACAATATATGTCTTGTTATCAATGCATCCTTCTGTTTTTTACACTTTCTTTCTTTTCTTTTCTTTTTTGGTGTGGTAGGGGTTAACTAATTGATTGCTGCATATGATGTCAGAGTGAATTTGTAATTTAAGGGGCCTGTGAGCTTTGAGCAGCACAGTCTATGAGTAAGGCAGGAGCCGAAACATGTAAGATTGCTGCTGCTCAAGCTCATTCTGACCCATACTGCTTGCTATTTCTGCATTTTATTTACCTTCTTTTTGGCAATAAATGTTAAGTTTTAATTTTTTCTGCTTGCCCAGCCTCGCCTTCTTTTGTTTTTCTACTGATTCCTCAATACAGACCAGCAAGTCTGTTGGCGGTTTGCGGGCTAACGCTATAGCTATTCACTACTTAGACACAGCCACAGTACCTTATTGTGACGTATCAGAGTGCGGACCCATGTGGGAGGAGACAGACCGTAACCGGAAGTTTGCTTGAGCTCCACACGCCGGAGAGCACCGGGACCGGAGCACGAGCCAAACGAGCTGAAGAGCCACTTTCGAGTTTCAAGGTACTGTCCAAATGTTCATTATATGAGT
This sequence comes from Bombina bombina, assembly GCF_027579735.1. Classification (NCBI taxonomy): domain Eukaryota; kingdom Metazoa; phylum Chordata; class Amphibia; order Anura; family Bombinatoridae; genus Bombina; species Bombina bombina. Next base: position 565,196,979 of record NC_069504.1, read on the forward strand.
CGAGAACTACAACTAGTAACGAAGTGCTGTTTGAGCGCTGTTTGGGGTTTTTCTTTTGTTTGGATGGGTAAGAGATGTTCAGGACCCCTGGAATATAGAGATTGTGTCCAGGGGATACAGACTGGAGTTCAAAGCCTTTCCTCCTCAGGGAAGGTTTCTCCTTTCAAGGTTATCTGCAAACAAGATAAAAAGAGAGGTGTTCTTATGTTGTGTAAGAGACCTCTCCTCCATAGGAGTGATTGTTCCAGTTCCTACTCAGGAACAAGGAGATGGTTTTTATTCCAATCTGTTCATAGTTCCCAAAAAGGAGGGAAATTTCAGGCCGATCTTAGACCTCAAGAGTCTAAACAAATTTCTCAGAATCCCATTATTCAAGATGGAGACTATTTGCACTATTCTGCCATTGATCCAGGAGGGTCAATTCATGACGACGGTGGACTTAAAGGATGCATACCTTCATGTTCCTATCCACAAGGAACATCACAAGTTCCAAAGATTTGCATTTCTGGACAAACATTTCTAGTTTGTGGCTCTTCGTTTTGGGTTGGCCACAGCACCCAGAATTTTTACAAAAGTTCTGGGGTCTCTTTTGGCAGTCCTAAGACCACAGGGCATTGCGGTAGCGCCTTACCTGGATGATACTCTAATCCAGGCGCCATCTTGCCATCAAGTAAAGTCTCATACCGACATTGTCTTAGCCTTCATGAGATCTCACGGGTGTAATGTGAATTTAGAAAAGAGTTCTCTAGTCCCAAAGACAAGGGTTACCTTTTTGGGAACTTTAATAGATTCTGTTCAAATGAGGATTTTTCTGACAGAAGTCAGGAAATTAAAGATTATAGATACCTGTCAAGTACTCCAAACCACTCCGAATGCATCTGTGGCCCAGTGTATGGAGGTAATTGGATTGATGGTAGCGGCGATGGACATCATCCCATTTGTTCGGTTCCATCTCAGACCTCTGCAGCTGAACATGCTCAGACAGTGGAATGGAGATTATGAAGACTTGTCTCCTCAAATAGTCATGGAGAAGGAGACAAGAGACTCTCTTCAATGGTGGTTGTCTCTGGATCATCTTTCTCAGGGAACCTGCTTTCGCAGACCTTCCTGGGTAATTGTGGCAACAGACGCCAGTCTTTTAGGATGGGGAGCCGTCTGGGGTTCTCTGAAGACTCAGGAGGTGTGGACCCAGGCGGAGTCTCTTCTTCCTATCAACATTCTGGAACTGAGAGCAATTTTCAATGTGCTTCTGGCCTGGCCTCAGTTGGCCTCGGCCTGGTTCATCAGATTTCAGTCGGACAACATAACGACTGTCGCTTACATCAGTCATCAGGGAGGAACGAGGAGTTCCTTGGCAATGTCAGAAGTATCCAAGATCATTCAGTGGGCGGAGAGCCGCTCTTGTCATCTATCAGCGCTCCACATCCCAGGGGTGGACAACTGGGAGGCGGATTTTCTAAGCAGACAGACTTTCCATCCGGGTGAGTGGGAACTTCATCCGGAAGTGTTCTCAAGTCTGATCCTCAAATGGAGTTAACCGGAGTTGGATTTCATGGCATCTCGACAGAATGCCAAGCTTCCGAGGTACGGGTCGAGGTCCAGGGATCCGCAGGCGGAACTGATAGATAATCTGGCAGTTCCTTGGTCCTTTAAGCTAGCATACCTGTTTCCCCCGTTTGCACTTCTTCCTCGGGTCATTGCTCGAATCAAACAGGAGAGGGCTCCGGTGATCCTCATTGCTTCTGCCTGGCCTCGCAGGACTTGGTATGCGGACCTGGTAGACATGTCGTCTCTATCACCCTGGAGACTTCCGTTGAGGAAGGATCTTCTCATTCAAGGTCCCTTCCTTCACCCAAATCTAGTTTCTCTGAAGCTGACTGCTTGGAGATTGAACATTTGAATTTGTCAAAACGAGGGTTTTCTGACGCGGTCATTGAGACCTTGATTCAGGCTCGTAAGCCGGTAACTAGAAAGATTTACCACAAGATATGGCGTAAATATCTTTTTTGGTGCAAATCTAATGGCTACTCGTGGAGTAAGATTAAGATTCCAAGAATTTTAGCTTTTCTCCAAGAGGGAATGGAGAAGGGTTTGTCGACTAGTTCCTTAAAGGGTCAGATTTCGGCTTTGTCTGTGTTACTACATAAACGTCTGGCAGAGGTTCCAGATGTTCAATCTTTCTGTCCTGTTTTTAAGCCTATTGCTCCTCCATGAAGTCTTAATTTGGTTCTTAATGTTCTTCAAGGGGTTCCATTTGAACCTATGCATTCCTTGGACATTAAACTTCTGTCTTGGAAAGTTTTAATTCTGGTTGCTATTTCTTCTACTCGTAGAGTGTCCGAGCTCTCGGCGTTGCAATGCGCTTCCCCTTATCTCATTTTTCATGCAGATAAGGTTGTCTTGCATACCAAGTTGGGTTTTCTTCCTAAGGTAGTTTCGGACCGAAACATTAACCAGGAGATTGTTGTACCTTTGTTGTGTCCAAATCCTTCTTCTCAGAAGGAGCGTCTTTTGCACAATCTTGATGTTGTTCGTGCTTTGAAGTTTTATTTACAGGCGACAAAGGATTTTCGTCAGTCTTCCTCTTTATTTTTTGTTTTCTCTGGGAAACGAAGGGGTCAAAAGGCGACAGCTACTTCGCTTTCTTTCTGGGTGAGGAGTATCATTCGCTTTGCTTATGAGACCGCTGGGAAGCAGCCTCCTGAGAGGATTACAGCTCATTCTACTAGAGCTGTGGCTTCTTCATGGGCATTCAAGAATGAAGCGACTGTTGAACAGATTTGTAAAGCTGCTACTTGGTCCTCTCTTTACACTATTTCTAAATTCTACAAATTTGATACTTTTGCCTCAGCTGAGGCAGCTTTTGGGAGAAAGGTTCTTAAAGCAGTGGTGCCTTCTATTTAGGTATCCTGTCCCTCCCGTATCATCTGTGTCCTCTAAGCTTGGGTATTGTATACCATAAGTAATGAAGATGATCCGTGGACTCGTCATGTCCTTAAGAGGAAAAGAAAATGTATTCTTACCTGATAAATTTGTTTCCACTTGGACATGACGAGTCCACCGCCCGCCCTGTCTGTTTAGACAGGATGTTATTTTTCTAAACTACAGACACTTTGGTTTTTCCTTTCTCTTCCTAACTTCGGTCCATTGACTGGGTTGGAGGGGAAGGGAGGGACTATTTAACATCTTTGCTGTAGGTGCTCTTTGCCGCCTCCTGCAGGCAGGAGGAGAATATGCCATAAGTAATGAAGATGATCCGTGGACTCATCATGTCCAAGAGGAAACAAATTTATCAGGTAAGAATACATTTTCTTTTTATGTGGATGATCTACTTTTATATGTCAGAGATACAAAAATCAAATCTAGTTGTTTTTTTTTTAATTTGCGCATAATTTTGGTTATTTTTCTGGATAAAAATGAAATGTTGAAATATCTGAGATTTTATGGATTCAATAAACATGCAGGAGTTTAGGGAAGCTAATAACTCTCGGCCAGATTACGTGTTTTGCATTATGAGCGTCTCGGTAATAACTTGCAAGTTATTTCCACCGCTCACCTTTAATAGCGCTGCTATTACAGGTTTGCAAAGACCCAGTGTTAACAGGCAATATGGCAGTATTGAGCTCCATACCGCACACAAATACCAGCGCTGCTTTGAGCTGGTTTTACGTGCTCGTTCACTATTTCCCCATAGACATCAATGGGGAGAGTCAGCTAAAAAAAAGCCTAACACCTGCAATAAAGGAGCGTAAAGCTCCATAATGCAGCCCCATTGACTCGTATGGGGAAAGAAAATTTATGTTTACACCAAACACCCTAACATAAACCCGAGTCTAAACACCCCTAATCTGCCGCACCCGACATCGCCGACACCTACATTATGCTTGTTAACCCCTAATCTGCCGCCCCCGACATCGCCGCCACCTACCTACACTTATTAACCCCTAATCTGCCGCCCCAACATCGCCGCCACCTCCATAAATTTATTAACCCTTAATCTGTCGCCCCCAACGTCGCTGCCGCCACTATACTAAAGTTATTAACCCCTAAACCTCTGGCCTCCCACATCACTAACACTAAATAAATAGATAAGGCCTGGGTCTTGACGTCCTGGCAGGAATCTCATTTAAAATTGATTTACATGGCCTATTTAACACCAAATGCTTTAACCAGATGATACAAATCAAATATTTTCTGTTCAAGATGTAGAGCTAGCCTGGCAGATATTTATCATTGTTTTTGGAAGTGCCCTAAGATTTCCCAATTTTGGGGAAAAATTAATCACTGGATCAATTCAGCTCTGGCTTTAGATTTCACTATCCAAGCGCAGGATGTCTTCCTATTAACTAAATTCTAGGGTATATACAAAAAATTTCCATTAATCAATACAGTAATCTTCCTGGCTCGTAACCTTATCCTTCGAACCTGAAAAAATCAGTCGACTCCAACATTTTCAGCATTTAAACAGGCAGTGATTACACAATGCTTGACAGAGCAATACTGGCTACAGAATTTGACTGATACGCAATTGGCTATTTATTTTTAAAAATGGACTGGATTTATTTGTACTCTCCCTGACCCAATGCAAATACAATTAGTGAAACCACTAATAAATTCTGTGTATGTCCAAATGAATATCTTCACTGGACATTTACCCAATAGCTGGTTAAGTGGAAGGGAGTAAGACCCCATCTTCCGGTGTTGCTCCTTTATTCTACTCCTAGCCCACGGGGGGGGAGGGGGGTTATTTTTTTATTACCTGTAAAAAAAAAATACAAACAACCCCCCCAACAGTAAAACCCACCATCCACACAACCAGACCCCCCAAATAAAATCCTATCTAAAAAACCTAAGCTCCCCATTGCCCTGAAAAGGGCATTTGGATGGGCATTGCCCTTAAAAGGGCATTTAGCCCTTTTTCCTTGCCCAAACCCCTAATCTTAAAATAAAACCCACCCAATAAACACTTAAAGAAACTTAACACTAACCCCCGAAGATCCACTTACAGTTTTTGAAGACCGGACATCCATCCTCATAAAGCCGGGAGAAGTCTTCATCCAAGCGGCAAGAAGTCCTCAACGAAGCCAGGAGAAGTCTTCATCTAAGCAGCAAGAAGTCGTCCTCCAGGCGGGCAGAAGTGTTCATCCAGACGGCATCTTCTATCTTCATCCTTTCCGATGCGGAGTGGCTTCATCTTCAAGACATCCGGCGCGGAGCATCCTCTTCATATGGTCCCAGCCGTACACTGAAGGTTCCTTTAAATGATGTCATCCAAGATGGCATCCCTTTAATTCCGATTGGCTGATAGAATTCTATCAGCCAATCGGAATTAAAGGTGAAAAAATCCTATTGGCTGATCCAATCAGCCAGTAGGATTGAGCTCGCATTCTATTGGCTGTTCCAATCAGCCAATAGAATGTGAGCTCAATCCTATTGGCTGGAGGATGACTTCTTTTCGTTTGGATGAAGACTTCTCCCGGCTTCATTGAGGACTTCTGCCCGCTTGGATTAAGACTTCTCCTGGCTTGATGAGGATGGATGTCCGGTCTTCAAAAACTGTAAGGGGATTTTCGGGCGTTAGTGCTAGGTTTTTTAAGGGTTTATTGGGTGGGTTTTATTTTTAGATTAGGGGTTTGGGCAAAGAAAAAGAGCTAAATGCCCTTTTAAGGGCAATGCCCATCCAAATGCCCTTTTAAGGGCAATGGGCTTAGGTTTATTTAGATAGGATTTTATTTGGGGGGTTTGGTTGTGTGGGTGGTGGGTTTTACTATTGGGGGTTGTTTGTATTTTTTTTTTACAGGTAAAAGAGCTGATTTCTTTGGGGCAATGCCCTGCAAAAGGCCATTGGCAGTTTAGTTTAGGCTTGGTTTTTTTTTTATTTTGGGGGGGCTTTTTTACTTTGATAGGGTAATTAGTTTAAATATTTGATAATTTCTTATTTATTTTGTGTAATTTAGTGTTTGTTTTTTTGTAATTTAGTTAATTGTATTTAATTAATGTAATTCATTTAATTGTAGTGTAATGTTAGGTGTTAGTGTAAGACAGGTTAGGTTTTATTTTACAGGTAAGTTTGTATTTATTTTAACTAGGTAGTTAGTAAATAGTTAATAACTATTTACTAACTAATCTACCTAGTTAAAATAAATACAAACTTAGCTGTGAAATAAAAATAAAACCTAAGACAGCTAAAATGTAAATATTAGTTATATTGTAGCTAGCTTAGGGTTTATTTTACAGGTAAGTATGTATTTAGTTTTAAGTAGGAATTATTTAGTTAATGATTGTAATTTTTATTTAGATTTATTTTAATTAAATTAAAGTTAGGGGTGTTAGGGTTAGACTTAGAGTTAGGGTTAGGTTTAGGGGTTAATAACTTTAGTATAGTGGCGGCGGTGATGTTGGGGGCATCAGATTAGGGGTTAATAATATATAATATATAATATATAATATTTAACTAGTGTTTGCGATGCGGGAGGGCGGCGGTTTAGGGGTTAATATGTTTATTATAGTAGCGGCGATGTCCGGAGTGGCAGATTAGGGGTTAATAATTTTATTTTAGTGTTTGCAATGCGGGAGGGCCTCGGTTTAGGGGTTAATATGTAGTTTATGGGTGTTAGTGTACTTTGTAATACTTTAGTTAGGAGTTTTATGGTACAGCTTTGTAACGTAAAACCCATAACTACTGACTTTCAGTTTACGGTACGGATCTTGTAGTTATAGGCTGTACTGCTCACTTTTTGGCCGGACAGGCAAACTCGTAATACCGGCACTATGGAAGTCCCATTGAAAAAAGACTTTTTAAAAAGTGCGGTAGTTATGTTGTGTGACGGCCAAAAAAGTGAGCGGTACAGCTGTACCTACAAGACTCGTAATAGTAGCGGTAGTGAAATAGCAGCGTTATGAGGCTTTTTCACTCATAACGCAAAACTCATAATCTAGTCATATATTAATAGGCATCCAAACAGTCTTGAATCCAGAAAACAGTTTTTAGTTAATTTATAAAAAAATGTTCATCAAAATACCTGATCTTCTAAAAATGTAGAATAATCGTCCTCTATCACTTACCGGTAAAATAAATCTGATTAAAATGATAACTAGAAATAAAATATAAAATACAAATTCCTTGGTTAAAAGTGATGGTTTATTCTCAATTAAAGGAATTTCTCTTGGGGTAAAATAGACAAGAATTTCCATGAAAAGACAAAACTTCAAAATAACAATGGTGGGCATTAGCTCAATATAACAGGGTCTGTGACAGAAAATAATATACCTAGTATTATTTTATAACACTAATAACACTAATAATACAGCAACACACACACACACACACATATATATATATATATATATATATATAAAATATGTGTGTATATATATATATATATATTCTAACTATATTCTAACTACATAGTTCAGCCTTGCATGTTGTGCAGTAGAGCCTATGCAGTAAAGCTTAGTTAAGCTTAGAGGAAAATGGCTACACCTCACTGATGAGGCCCAATGAAGGCCAAAACGATCATCTGGGGTTGCTGTGTTCCTTGGTCAGAGAGGAATTGCCTGGTATTTTAGCGCTGGACTGACCGTAATAGGCGGGATCAGACTGATATACTATAGGAAAGTTCTTCTCTGTGAAAAGCATCACTGGTCTAAAAGAAGCTGCACCCATACGTATATATATATTCTAACTACACAGTTCAGGTTTGCATGTTGTGCAGTAAAGCCTATGAAGAGAAGTAAATAACTCTCTTGAAAACAAACCTGGTTATTTCTTTCCATATCTTAGAAGCTTAAAAAAAAAAAAAAAGATATCACTCAATTGAAAGCAATTTAATCAACAACACAGTTCCCTCTTAGTTAATACCTAAACTACATATTTTTTATAGCTGTTTCTATTTAATATGCATTTAATAACCATTGCTCCCATGAGATGCACAAATGCTAAATCATTGTTCATATTGAGAAGTATAACAAACCAACATATTTTTATAATCAGTCAGTGGTCATTTCTTTTGCATTATGAAACAATCTGAAAAACTGCAGATATCCATGTGAATATATATCACCGCTAGTGAGATTAGAAATCATTTCTAGATCATTTTCATTTTAATGCATTTTCAGCATGTGACTAAATATATTTAGATTCAACATAGGATTTAGGGGAAACTTGCATGAAAGAGTAAGGCACATATTGCTTAATCTAACAATCTTTGTTGGTTAACATTCTAGGATTATTTTTTATATTAGATATTGCTGATGTTGTTTTTCATAGGAAATGTACAGCAAATATAAACAATGGTTTAAGTTTGATATTGTGACATATTTGATTAAATTCTATTCTATTCTACAGGAAACATCTGATGTCCCAAGAGAGAGGATTTTAGGAAAACTTGCAGATGCAATTGAGTATAAAGTTAACCAGCAATATTTGGAGACAACCGAGGGGAACACTGCAAGGACAAAGCCAGATGTGAGTTTAAAAATATAGTTGTAAGGGACATTGGTGCCGATTTAATATGATGCAAATGCAGCAGTGTCTGGCTCGCCTGAAACATAAGTTAAGAAGCAGTGGTCATAAGACCTCTGGTCCTTAACTTATCCGCCACCTCTGAGGTGGCGGACAGCAATCATCACGATCAGATATGATCGAGATGATTGACACCCCCTACTAGCGGCGGATTGGCCGCAACTCTGCAGGGGGCGGCATTGCACAAGCATTTTACTTGTTCAATGTTAAATTCCGAGAGCGTATGCCCGCATCATAATAAATCGGCACCATTCTCTCTTTAAAAAGGTATTCATATATCATTGTAGCCATTTTATGCTATATATTTAATATGCTAGATCAGGAGTTTTCAAACCTGTCCTTTGGCCTCCCTAACAGGCCAGAATTTATGGATATCTGAACTGGAGCACAGGGCAAACCTGCTCTCACCCACAGTAATCCAGAAAATCTGGCCTGTTAGGAAGGCCTGACAACAGCTTTGAAAACCACTGTGCTAGATGGATCAGTCTCCTGAAAGTCACACTTAAAGGGATGTGAACCAGTCTGTTTCATTGTGGTAATAAAAAACACTAAGCAGTGTCTGATGCTTAATGGAAAGCATTGCAATATGTATTATTCATCATTTTAAATGGATTTGACCTTTTATTTATTTTTTACACTACATGTGTGCAGTTTCTATTACTTCCTGTCACAGCCCTACAAGTAGGAGGGACCTCTGCAGGAAGGTTTGTCTAGCCTGATGTCATAAAACTTTTGAAATGACATGAGCTGGTTTACTATAAAGTGAATAAACTAGATTACAGGGAGTCAGACTTGTTCATGCCCATATCAGTCAGAATGTAGCCTAAGTTCCAAACATGTCAGCTCCCGTATCACACTGAGGGCAAGGGCTGTGCTGATAATTTCTAAATGTTCATTATGCAAGTAAACATGTACGTTGTCAAAATCAGTTTTTATGTTTACTTTGATTCAACTTATTTGCTTTTATCAAAGGAGCACTGTTTATATCCCTTTAGTGCTGATAAATCCTGTCTGCTGCTCTTGCATAGAAATTATTCCTTACATTTTCTAAGTACCAATCTCCCTCCAGACATTACATTTATTACAGTTTTTTAGAAATGTTATAGATTCTTGGAAAAAAATATGTAAATAGCTGCATATCAATTATCTTCGTTCCAGATTTCTAACAATCACAAGCAATCCAAATTTTCCAGAAGCCAGAATAACTGAGACAAGATGATTGGTTGACAAACAAATCATTTGAATCCCTTAAGCATGCATTTGGATGATCTAATAAAGATTGTTTGGCTTATCTCTACATTTGTCACTTCTATACAGACTTATTTATGATCAGTTCAGTAGATTGAAAATGTTCTAAATTAGAATTTTCAGCAGGAAACTATTCTGTTTCCAATTGGAATACTCTCTTAAAATCAGTTCAAGGGCAACAAAGTATGCAAGAGATCACTTTGAAATGGCAGCAGACTTTTAATGATATGAATGAAGAAGATCTTAAAAAAAGTATAGCAAAAGTTGAAAAGACAACAATTTCTTTGGCTTGGAGAGAGTCACATAAATGAGAGTAATGAACAGGTCATACATTATACCTAAAAGAATATCTAAATTGAGTCCTCAGACACTCTTTTCATGTCATTAATGTAACTATCCAAGAGCAGTCTTTCTGTGTTGTTTTTAAAATCATCCTAAAATAAAAAAAAAAAATTGGAATAGGGCTAATTTACTGGCTAAATAAAATACTTGAAGGGAAAAAAAAACTGCAAGGTAAATATATTTTTCTGTTTTTTTCAAAATTGAAATAGATTTGAAAATGAAGAAAGGCTCTGCCATTATGCAAATTACCAAGACAATTCACAATTAATTAATATTGAAACAATTTGATGTATGAAATGTTTTTTGCAAAAATAGACAAAATGTATTTTATCATATACCATAGATATACAGATGCAAATGATTTGTCCTTTTTTGGATATAGATATTTAACATAGGCTGTAAACAGAGGAGAATTCCCCAAAACTCAGAATGAAATCAATAAGTAAGAGATAATACAAGGGGAGAAGCCCTTTTTTCCCCAACAAGAGTGTTTGTTAGACAATAATTATAGTTATTTAAATGTTCATTTTCTTTGTTTTGGTTTGTTTAGATAAGCTGAAAAAAGCTTAATCAGAGTTATTTTACTATGTTATCTATCTGGATTTAAGTTGTCATTAAAGGGATACTGAACCCAATTTTTTTTCTTTCGTGATTCAGATAGAGCATGCAATTTTAAGCAACTTCTAATTTACTCCGATTATCAATTTTTCTTCGTTCTCTTGCTTATCTTTATTTGAAAAAGAAGACATCTAAACTGAGGAGCCAGACAATTTTTGGCTCAGTGCCCTGGACAGCACTTGTTTATTTTTGGGTGAATTTATCCACCAATCAGCAAGAACAACCCAGGTTATTCACCAAAAATGGGCTAGCATCTAAACTTACATTCTTGCTTTTCAAATAAAGATACCAAGAAAATAAAGACAATTTTATAATAGGAGTAAATTAGAAAGTTGCTTAAAATTGCATGCTCTATCTGAATCACACAATAAAAAAAAATTGGGTTCAGTGTCCCTTTAAGAAATTTAAGACTTTGATGATTATAATTGCAATTGTTTGTTTCTGTATATTTTTTTTGTTACAGTAAAATTAATTTAAAAAAAAAACATTACATGGTCATAAAATGTATTTATATATAATTGCAAATATTTAGATTCAATATGCAGTCAAAGAGTGCATAGATTTGTCAAAGTCTTACAAAAAGAATCAAATAATTCACTGAAATGGGGTTTTGAATCATATACAAGCCTGTATGAGAAGAGTGATGGGTAGTGAGAGAGTTGCCCAGAGTAAAGAAAAATTCAATATAAAAATAAGCAGAGAAGAGTGTGCCCAATTGTGCAGTATTTCAATAGAGCAAAATCCCTTCTTCCACAATAAGGCCTAGATTACGAGTGGAGCACAAAATTGCGCTTTCATAAGCATGATATTTGCGATCCACTCAGTTATACCAGCGCAAGCAAAAGTTAAGCACAATGCGACCTTGTGTTCGCATTGCCTTGAAGCCTTCCGCTCACAAGAGCTCACTTCCATAGGCTCATTCTCATGCTGTGAGACACGGCAAAGCAACTAGCACAGCGCAGGGGGTAAGTTGTTTAGCGTTGGGCAGCAAATTATAAAAATATATGTATTGTATATGAATAGAAAAATAAATGCTATAGTAAGTATACTAGTATATGGTGATACAAATGTATCAATATCTAATTATTTAAACAATATATATATGAAGGTATTTTATGAGATCGAGCGGCTAATGTTAAAAGAAAGCTGTTTCTCACTAACACGCTTTCAATAAAATACAAATGTGGTCATGTACAAGAAAAAACACATGTAAGCGCACAGGAAACAAACAAATAAATGTTTTTTAAAAAGTTTTTTCAAAAAGAAAATAAACAGTCTCACAAAAGGAGTTTTTTAGATGTATAGTTGAGTGAAGTTCAAACCGGCTATCGTATTCCTAGTTCGTCACCGGAGTGAGTAAAATGTGGACTCACCAAACTTGACCTCAATCCTATGAGGTAAGAAGAGTGTTCTTTCCTGGGGGGGAGAGAGAGAGAAAAGTGCTGATTCTCACTGCACGTCTATGTCCGGCAGGATCCCCACGTTCTGCATCGCATACGTCTCATCTCATATGAAACAGAATAATGAAGATATGCCCCAATAGTGAAAAAACGTTTAATGAGGTAAAATTTACAAACAAGTATATATATATACATATATATTTATGTGCTTATATGTGTATATAGCAAATGTTCCGAAAGGAGAGTTAGTATTTGAGACCAATAACGTCTATGTCAAACTGTCCAAAGTGTCACCTGTCTATCCATAGACTCCCTCCCATACGAGTACAAATTGGTACCTGCCTACCGATGTCGAGCTCAAGCCGTCTGTACTCCAGGCTCTGTTATTCTTACAGTGTGTTTCCAAGCCGGCTATCTGAACTTGTGTGGCTTTCCGAACTTGCTCACGGGAGCTTAGTGTGACCTCATCACAGGGGGAGGAGTTAAGTGTGGGGAAAAGAACGGTCCACAGTATAGAGAAGCAGGATCAACTGGATATAGGTAGATGCAAAGAAAAAAATATCCACTTCTTCTGTAATCCTTTAAAAAGTAACATTTAAGCTTAAAACAACATGTTGAAAGCTTCCAAGTATAAGTACAAGGTGGGCGCAGCACTTGGGCTTATGCGTTTTGGCTGGTAGCCGTAATCATAGCGATCCGTAATCATAGCCTAAGCCAAGTGCTGCACCCACCTTGTACTTCTACTTGGAAGCTTTCAAAATGTTGTTTTAATTTGCTTCTGTCAACCAACAAAAGCTAGTAATGTAGCAAGTATAAGAAAAAATAGTAATTTAATAACAATCATATATGTAGGGCTATACATTAGGGCTAAAATGAGGTTTCTCCAAATTCCAACCCCCACAAGGGTTCATTATCTGTATGCTAAGCCATATTCCTTAAGTAGAGGCGGTGATCATAGATCCCTGTACCACATCAAAATACCATGGCTCTATAGAGAATATGTGGAATATTCTAAAGCAAACAAAGTTCATCTGTAAATACCCATGTATCTGGATCTTAATTATTTGCATTGAGGATTATAGTACACCAGGTGACAAACTATTTCAGACTGTAACAATATTTATGACACATAAAATCATTTTGGAAGATAAAGTGATGAGGCTTTGGAGTGTCTAGCTTGAAGTAAATTCAAAGTTTATAAATCTTGATAACAGGAGGATAATCCACTGTCATTCTGTAGTGATAGCTTAAATACCCATCATTAAGGGATGCTCAATCTAAATAGGCATAGATAGACAGTGGAACATATGTGTTAGAGTTAGATCTGAGAGTGCAGCATGGTAAATAGGTCAGTATGAGGTGTATAAATATAAATAAATGTCACATTAGTAGCTCAGCAGGGATTCAGAGAATATGAAAACAAAATGGAGGAGCAGAGACAGAAAGCAAAACAAAAAAACAAGTATAATAATGTGATGAATGGCATGTTCTGCAGAACAATAATACTTGCGAGTTCACTACCCTATTCCAGCCTTTGAAGCATAAAAAGAGCTGTGGTGCGGGTATGTAGAGCGGTATGATTGAGTCCCCCGAATACAATAAAAATCATGTGTATGGGCCTGTATTTGTGGAGATTTGGAGTTACTCATAGGGTTTCTGGTGATAGTGGTAGTCCAGGGTTGAGACCTCTCAAAGTAACGTTCCCGCAAAGAGATGGGTTCTGAATGCGCTTCAGGAGCTAGCAGGGAGCCCATTGATCTGACGAAAGTCACTAGACGCTGTCCTGAATGTGTTTCCTACATGGCTTCTGTTTGTAGCGATAAGGTAGTTGTCTTCCTGAGATTGGTCGTTTGTTCAGCAGTTACACGCGGTGTAACTGTGTCTTCTGCTAACTCTAGCTCGATCTGTACTGGGCTAATATTCCCTTCTGGGGCATACCTCGAGGAGTCCTCCTCAGTCGCTGGCCTCCATTTTGACTGCTAGGATAGGTAGGTGCGTTGTCCCACAATTCTGGGTTAGTGCTCCAGGGTACAAATCAGTATGAGTTCACTTTAGGATGTGCGTGTAGTTATAATTCTACCCAGCAGCTTCAGCGTTAGTGGGGTAAAATAGTATAGTGGAACTTGCAACTGCTTACCCGTACAAGCCGGGGAGTGTTAGAGAGGATTTGACCCGGCTTGCAGCATACTCCTAAATATTCCAATCTGAGTGAAAATGGTATCTAATGATCCGTCGGTAGATTCTGAACCGTAAATTGTATTCTCTCATGACAGATGGAGAGTTTATCCTCTGATATGTTACGGATTAGCTTATTAGGAAAACGGAGCTCAAAAATTTGCTGCTAGCCATGTCTGATGCTTGGACACGCCCCCTTCTTAATCATTTTTATTAGATAGTGTAATTATGAGTGTAAGTGCACTTTGTAATGTATTTTTGCAAAACAGTTAACCAGAGCCCTGAGGATGTGGTAATCATTCTAGCTTAAAGGGCCATAATACCCAAATGTTTAAACACTTGAAAGTGATGCAGTATAGCTGTAAAAAGCTGACTAGAAAATATCACCTGAATATCTCTATGTAAAAAAGAAAGATATTTTACCTCAAAAGTTTCTCAGTAGCCACATCCCATTGTAAAGGACTTCTAAGCAACAAATCAGTATGTCTGTCCCAGGACAGTGGAAGAAGCGAGCTTTCATGCACACACATCTTATTTCCCTATTCAGTGTAAGGAAGTTTACAATGAAATCTCATGAGAGTTAAGTGAAATCTCATGAGATCACAGTAAAATAGTTTATGACCTCAGCACTGTTGATGCTGATTGGCTGCTGTTCATTTCTTCATTTTTTTTTTTTTTACCTGCAGCTGGGCAACAGCTGAATTATAACTTTTTACACAGAACTTACTCAGCTGAGCTGAGGAAATTGTGAGGTAATCTACCTTTTTTACATAGAGATGCTCAGGTGATATTTTCCTGTCAGCTTTTTCCAGTTATGCTGCATCAGTTTCAAGTGATTTAGCATATGAGTATTATGTCCCTTTAAATCGTGATTGTACTCAAGCGATAGTGCTTACTTTCAACTCTTATAGGAGTGATAAGCCTGATGAGGGTAAACACTTGCGAAAAAACCCTTATCGCTTGCGCACAAACCTTTGCGTTCCACTCGTAATCTGGCCCAGTGCTGGTTTCTTTCTAGCTTCTCCACTGCCTGGATTGGTTGAGCAATTGGCTGCCGGCAGCATAGAGAACACAACTCTTCTTACCAGCAAGCTTGCTTCTTCTGGGATAAACTATATATTAAAGGGACACTAAAGTCAAAATAAACATTTTCTTCAGAAAAAGCTTTCAGTTTTAGGACACTCTCCAATTTACTTCCATTATTAAATTTTGCATAGTCTTTTTATATACACAGTTTTTCTGTAACAAGATCCTACTGAGCATGTGCATAAGCTCACAGTGTATACGTATACTAGTCTGTGATAGACTGATGTCTGCCACATGATACAAGGGGCTAGAAAATGGGAGAAAAAATAAATTTGTCAGAAAAAAGTAGGTGTTAAATCATTGTCTTCTTATTATGCACTTGTTAATTATGCAATTCTACTGTAAAAAGTAAATAATAAAAAGACAATGCAGTAGCACTTACTCTGTCAGAAAAGACATCTACTGCATATTTGAAATTCAGATGTATTCTGTCTCCCATTATCTGGTGCCCTTGATCATGTGACAGACATCAGCCAATAACAGACTAGTATACGTATACCTCGTGAGCTTGTGCACATGCTCACTAGGATCTTGTTCCCCAGAAATTGTGAGTGTAAAAAGACTGCAAAATTTGATAATGGAAGTAAATTGGAAAGTGTCTTAAAACTGAGTCCTAAAAGTTTATTTTGACTTGTATCCCTTTAAGAGGTCACCATAGGACTCTAATGAGATGATAGACAATGTAAATAGCTTTACAATTAACAGTGCTGTTATATATTTACGTGATTCTCATACATTTATTTTTTAATATTAATGGGTTAGCAGTCCTTGTGGTGTAATTTAACAGTTTAAATGTGTGATTTACACTTTCACCTTTAATTTTCCATTTACAAGTGTAGGTAGGTGTGCTGAGATAAAGTCACTCTTTTCTTTTTTTTCATATACAGTATGTTTCTGACTCTAGCATTAGTACTTATAAAGGTTCCTTTTGCCCCCTCTTATTTCCTGACTGTGTGTTTTTTTAATCTAGTTTTATATTAAGCTTGTTATGCATGGCTGCACCATTTTGTTGTAATCATTAAATTATATAGGATATATATATATATATATATATATATATATATATATATATATATATATATATATAGTGGGGCAAAAAAGTATTTAGTCAGCCACCAATTGTGCAAGTTCTCCCACTTAAGAAGATGAGAGAGTCCTGTAATTTTCATCATAGGTATACCTCAACTATGAGAGACAAAATGTGGAAACAAATCCAGACAATCACATTGTCTGATTTGGAAAGAATTTATTTGCAAATTATGGTGGAAAATAAGTATTTGGTCAATATCAAAAGTTCATCTCAATACTTTGTTATATATCCTTTGTTGGCAATGACTGAGGTCAAACGTTTTCTGAAAGTCTTCACAAGGTTGTCAGACACTGTTGCTGGTATGTTGGCCCATTCCTGCATGCAGATCTCCTCTAGAGCAGTGATGTTTTGGGGCTGTCGCTGGGCAACACAGACTTTCAACTCCCTCCAAAGGTTTTCTTTGGGGTTGAGATCTGGAGACTGGCTAGGCCACTCCAGGACCTTGAAATGCTTCTTACAAAGCCACTCCTTCGTTGCCTGGGCGGTGTGTTTGGGATCATTGTCATGCTGAAAAGACCCAGCCACGTTTCATCTTCAATGCCCTTGCTGATGGAAGGAGGTTTGCACTCAAAATCTCACGATACATGGCCCCATTAATTCTTTCATGTACACGGATCAGTCATCCTGTTCCCTTTGCAGAGAAACAGCCCCAAAGCATGATGTTGCCACCCCATGCTTCACAGTAAGTATGGTGTTCTTTGGTTGCAACTCAGCATTCTCTCTCCTCCAAACACGACGAGTTGTGTTTCTACCAAACAGTTCTACTTTGGTTTAATCTGACCATATGACATTCTCCCAATCTGCTTCTGAATCATCCAAATGCTCTCTAGCATACTTCAGACGGGCCTGGACATGTACTGGCTTAAGCAGGGGGACACGTCTGACACTGCAGGATCTGAGTCCCTGGTGGCGTAGTGTGTTACTGATGGTAGCCTTTGTTACGTTGGTCCCAGCTCTCTGCAGGTCATTCACTAGGTCCCCACATGTGGTTCTGGGATGTTTGCTCACCGTTCTTGTGATCATTTTGACCCCACGGGGTGAGATCTTGCGTGGAGCCCCAGATCGAGGGAGATTATCAGTGGTCTTGTATGTCTTCCATTTTGTAATTATTGCTCCCACAGTTGATTTCTTCACACCAAGCTGCTTGCCTATTGCAGATTCAGTCTTCCCAGTCTGGTGCAGGTCTACAATTTTGTTTCTGGTGTCCTTCGACAGCTCTTTGGTCTTCACCATAGTGGAGTTTGGAGTGTGACTGTTTGAGGTTATGGACAGGTGTCTTTTATACTGATAGCAAGTCCAAACAGGTGCCATTAATACAGGTAATGAGTGGAGGACAGAGGTGCTTCTTAAAGAAGAAGATACAGGTCTGTGAGAGCCAGAAATCTTGCTTGTTTGTAGGTGACCAAATACTTATTTTCCACCATAATATGCAAATAAATTCTTTCCAAATCAGACAATGTGATTGTCTGGATTTGTTTCCACATCTTGTCTCTCATAGTTGAGGTATACCTATGATGAAAATTACAGGCCTCTCTCAACTTCTTAAGTGGGAGAACTTGCACAATTGGTGGCTGACTAAATACTTTTTTGCCCCACTGTATATATATATATATATATATATATATATAATATATATATATATATTTTATTTTCAAAATAGGACTGCACTCACTGGATTTAAGCATAAAAACTTATTTTATTGTGGTAACGTTTCGGAATCCACAGACTCCTTCCTCAGACCAGTACAAACATGCAAGTGAACATAGTGCCTTATATATACAATAAGCCCCACCCATCTAACAATATGTGTGTGAATTGCGCCAAAACCGTGGTTGTCATGGTGATGACCCCCTCTACCAAACAATATTGCCATACTACTAAGATAGTAAAATATATTGAGCAGAAATACAAACATATCATTATAGCAATGTATATCCCTGTAGAACAACGTTTGGACATCAGGTTACAGTGTGTTAACAGTAATCCAGCATGAGATTCATGTTACAAGGTCACATTTAGCATGGAAAAAATAAGTCACAATAATCTATCCCTAATTTACAGCTAGCTGTTTACGTCCATAGTTGTGGTTATTACACAGTCACCATATCACATATTGTTTAAATAAGCGTTACACAGAATTGGAGAATCATTGTAGATCTATGCCACTTTTTTGTAATCGCAACATATTTATCATATTTATCAGGTCTTATCAGATCTTTATTACTACTGATAATAATAGCTGTCATCTCCGTATAGGAACATACCTTGTGTTAAAATGCCAGTATCCCCAGTCCGATATGTTAGTTGTGGTCTGCCAAATAGATATATGTGTTGCTGTCAAGTGCCAAGTTATGTGTCTCGGAGACGCTGAGCAGTGAACTCCGGCGTCTGTGGTGTAATTCCTCAAACCGCATGGCTAATTAGCATATGCGGCTGACGTCACCCGGCTTGCGATTCTGTTTGTAGTCATGGTAACCGTGGTGCGTTATACAACTTCAAGCCACTACCGTATTATCAGAGTAGTGTGAGCAAAATAGTGAGTGTTAAGTGGCCATGCTGCAATAAATCACTAGATCACCCAATATCATCTAAAAGGGAGGCTGTATCAAATGTAAAAGGGCAAGGTATTAAGGCTTACTCCGGTAGGGAATAATTTACCTACTGCACAACTTATAGTGCATAGTTAAAGTGTTTTGTCACCCATTTAGCTATTGGGGGATAGTTGCTAAGGACCTAGTAGCCATCCCTTGTCAGGTTATAGCAGCTGTAGTAGCAAATGGGTCATATAAGAAACACAAAAAAACAAAAATACAAATAAAGATAAAACTAAATATAAATACAACTAACACTTCCACTAGAAGCAACACAACATATTTACGGTCCAACACATTATGATATCCCACATATCTCATCAAATAAGGTAGCATATCGCATTATTTCTTAAGTTTTAAGCATATATCAGACAAAGACTAACACAATGAGTATATATCTCAGGATACTAGTTAGCATAACATTTGTATAACAGTATTAACTCCTTGTGTCTGGACACCATTGTGTCCATATAGTTGAACCTCAAAACGTATCATTGGTTCACTATTTATAATTGGCAATCAAGGAAGGACATGTAATCTAGTTTAGTTCTAGTCCATATATAAGTTATTACAAGGTGCTAACTCCTTTTTTAAGGTGGTGGTATAGTGGTCACAGAACTTCATTCATTCTGGTGACAGATGACTCCATGACAAAATCAGAGTTATGTTCATATTGAGTTCGGGGAGGTGTCGCGGTACCCTAACATTATCTAAGTGCCCTCCATTCTCATGTGTTCATTCGTATAAGCCACCTCTGAAAAGGCCAAAATAGAGACTCATGAGTGGTAAGGAGGCCCAATCTAGTGTGTATCACATTATGTAACATGAAACACACTGGTTAGTATTCCAACCCTCATGTCTAGTCAAGATCCATCTTAGTGTGTATCCCAGAGCAACAAGTGACTATCCCTGGTTGGATATCAATCTCTATCATGTGTCCCACTATAGCGGGTGATTCACCACGGGTGAATCATCACAGGTATGGGATCAGTGGTATTTAACCACTCCACATTGCTATCAGAGGAAGCAATGCCAATCATTAGACATATTTAGGCCCTTAGGATGTAGGGTACCAAGTCTGTGTATCCACCTCGTTTCCCTCTGAAGTAATGCTTTGTCCCTGTCACCTCCTCGTTTAAGTGGTGGAACGTGGTCAATCAGGATGAATCTTAGGTCCGTCACCTTATGTTTGGCCATAAGGAAATGGCGTGCCACGGGTTGGTCCGATACCCCTTTGTCCAGGGTGCTCCTTATGGCTGATCTGTGGTTCGCCATCCTGAGTCTTGCGTTTTCCGTCGTTTTTCCTATATAAAATAGGCCACAACAACAGCTGAGCAGATAAATAGCATGAGAGGTTGTGCAGGTAATGAAATGTCTTATTGTATATTTCTGGGTTGTGTGTGGATTACCATGACTACAAACAGAATCGCAAGCCGGGTGACGTCAGCCGCATATCCTAATTAGCCAATGCGGTTTGAGGAATTACACCACAGACGCCGGAGTTCACTGCTCAGCGTCTCCGAGACACATAACTTGGCACTTGACAGCAACACATATATCTATTTGGCAGACCACAACTAACATATCGGACTGGGGATACTGGCATTTTAACACAAGGTATGTTCCTATACGGAGGTGACAGCTATTATTATCAGTAGTAATAAAGATCTGATAAGACCTGATAAATATGATAAATATGATGCGATTACAAAAACAGTGGCATAGATCTACTATGATTCTCCAATTCTGTGTAACGCTTATTTAAACAATATGTGATATGGTGACTGTGTAATAACCACAACTATGGACGTAAACAGACTCATATAAGAAACCAGCTAGCTGTAAATTAGGGATAGATTATTGTGACTTATTTTTTCCATGCTAAATGTGACCTTGTAACATGAATCTTGTGCTGGATTACTGTTAACACACTGTAACCTGATGTTGCAAACGTTGTTCTACAGGGATATACATTGCTATAATGATATGTTTGTATTTCTGCTCAATATATTTTACTATCTTAGTAGTATGGCAATATCGTTTGGTAGAGGGGGTCATCACCATGACAACCACGGTTTTGGCGCAATTCACACACATATTGTTAGATGGGTGGGGCTTATTGTATATATAAGGCACTATGTTCACTTGCATGTTTGTACTGGTCTGAGGAAGGAGTCTGTGGATTCCGAAACGTTACCACAATAAAATAAGTTTTTATGCTTAAATCCAGTGAGTGCAGTCCTATTTTGAAAATACTGTGAATATTACTGACCTGGCACCCTGGTTGATGACTGGAGGAGATTGTGAGTGCAGATACACATGGAGGATATGGAAGATTTTTCTATCTAGCACCCAAAAAGGATTTACTAACTTTGGACTCACACCATCAGTGGGTCCCCACTTGCTTTTGTGGGGCCTTTTATGTTAAGATTTCAGTTTTTTTTTTAAAAAAACTCTGATTTTATCACTGGACTTGATTTAAGGAAACACATGGTGTTTGTGTGCCACTACTACTAACCTGGCTTTGTTTGGGCCCTATTTTACGTTTGAATCTTAAATACACTCCAGAGTGTTAAAACCACTTAAAGCTATAGCCACCTAGAATTTGAGCAGGATGGCAGAGGCGATAGGTGATCCTGAGTTGCCTGATGAGGAATATACTACCAAGACTTTTGCATTTAACAATGATGATGCCCTAAGGATACTAGTGGACTCTGAAACAACAGATGTTGAACCAGCTGAGAGCACGCAAACAGTTTATAACACCCTAATGAGGCTCAGGAAGAGAGAAACAGACCTAGAGCTACATACAATCTACCTGTCTAAATACTACAAAAAGAGCAAGATACCTAGAGGATTTAGAATAAAAAAACCAGCCAACCATTGGGAGAAATAATAAAAACTTCTGCTTATGCTGGTGTCAGATACTTAATAAATGCTCATTGGATTTAATCCTGTTGGTAATAGAAGAATGCACTAATATCTTGGCAACTGTTAAGGAAGAACTAAGAGAGTTTAATACTCATAAGCTACAGATACTACAGAATGACACTGGGGAACCATGGATGGACAAGATCACCAAACAAGTCAGTGATTATAGAAGAGAATTGGTAGCTGTTAAAAACCAGAAATTAGTCACAGTAGACAACGACTACAAGGGCAAAAGAATCTATGCATGGATCCATGGCAGTAACCAAGGAGGCCCACAGAGACAGAGACGTCAACGGAACTACAGATCAAGATATCTCAATACTATTGACAGTAGCTCAGGCTCTGATAATGAGACCGGGAACTACGAACAACGCCATCAAGACCAGGCACCCACACCTTCACAGACAACTTTTTTAGGGATAACCACAAGATCGGCAAACACAAGAGGTCGAGGCCACACCCGAGGAGGGGGAATTACTGTGGGCAGAAGACCCCCCCTGCCACCAAGATGAAAAACCCAGATATAGTCATCAACCTTAGTCAAAGGACACTGGAAGAAGGTGAGGTTAGTTTGCTGAATAAGGGTCTTACATTTATCCCCACATTTACCAATGATGACTTTGAGAACTACTTGGATATACAAAGATTCCAAAGGAACCTCAAATTAAAGGAACACTTTAAGGATATATCCATAGAAAAGGAAATAAAGCAATTTAAACCTAAAAGCAAATTTGAACCCAAAACCTGTGGCTCAAGCATTAAAACCTACACCAGATTGATTGGTAATGACACCAATGAGCTAGAACAAATGAAACACAGACCTAACCTTAATAAAGCAGAGAGAATGGCACTAAAAACCTTGGCCAAAGACACAGACATTGTCATACGCCCAGCGGACAAGGGAGGAGCAATCATAGATATGGATTATGTCCAGTACCGCAAGGAAATCCTAAGACAACTGGATGATCACCAGACATATAATAAATTAACCCGGGACCCAACAAATGAGTTCAAAAGGGATATAGACAGTACACTATTAGAAGCACATCAGATGAACTGGATCAATATTGATGAATACAACTTCTTGAGGACCACTCATCCGATTCATCCAATATTGTACACTTTACCGAAGGTACATAAAGATCAAAAAAATCCCCCAGGAAGACCAATTGTGTCAGCCAGGGGGTCCTTACTACAACCTATAGCACAATTTGTTGATGCCCTTTTACAACCTCCTGTAAGATCAATGGACTCATATATTAGGGATTCAGGTGACCTCATTACCATTCTCAACACTGTGGATAAAGTTGATGACAATGACTTATTAGTCACATTGGATGTAAGAAGCCTGTATACGGTCATTCCCCATAAGGAGGGACTTAAGGCAGTAGCAGTGGCATTGACACG
Organism: Bombina bombina; assembly: GCF_027579735.1. Classification (NCBI taxonomy): domain Eukaryota; kingdom Metazoa; phylum Chordata; class Amphibia; order Anura; family Bombinatoridae; genus Bombina; species Bombina bombina. The sequence goes on from NC_069504.1 coordinate 565,220,391, forward strand.
ATTCCCATATGTGGGACCACCTATCTCTCTGATTCTGGACCTATTGGAGAAATGCTTAACCTTGAATTATTTCCATTTTGAAAATACATTTTACCAGCAATTGACGGGGACAGCCATGGGATCAAACATGGCCCCGTCATATGCCAACTTGTATATGGAACAGTTTGAACGTGAAATCATTGATATCTATAACATCGACACAGTGAAATACTACAAAAGGTACATTGACAATGTCTTTTTCATATGGCATGGTACAAAAGACACTCTGGTGGATTGGGTCACGCACATAAATGCGCTTGAGACCCCAATCAAATTTGAACTTAAATCTTACGGAACTACATTGACTTTCTAGACCTTAGGATTTACAAAAAACAAGGCACATTACTCACAACTCTCTACATTAAACCAACTGACCGGAACTCAATACTCGAAGCATCCAGTAACCACCCTCCCCACACCAGAAAAGCAATTATAAAGTCACAAATGATTAGAGTGTTAAGAAACAATACTGAAGCCAGCAATCGTGAAACACAACTAAATATGATGACTGAAAAGTTCTTACAAAGGGGCTACAGTATGGAACTCATACAAAATGTTATTGCTGAGGTAGTCACTCGTGGAATGAATCCGGTAGACCAACAGGAGCAGCCAAAGAAAGACAGGATGATTTTCACCACGACCTTCAACAAAGGAAGGGATAAGATGGCTGAGAATATTAGGAAAAGATGGGAGATCTTAACTACAGACCCTAACCTACCATTTAAACATATGGATCCTTCCATCATGGGCTACAGACGGGGAAGGAGCCTAAGAGATCTACTCATGTCCACAGACCCCCAGCAGTGCTATAATAAACAACAATGGCTAAAGACTAAGAAAAAGGGTTGCTACAGGTGTTTGGGATGCACAACATGCAGTGGGATGATCCCGTGTAAAGTCTTCAGACATCCACACACAATCCAGAAATATACAATAAGACATTTCATTACCTGCACAACCTCTCATGTTATTTATCTGCTCAGCTGTTGTTGTGGCCTATTTTATATAGGAAAAACGACGGACAACGCAAGACTCAGGATGGCGAACCACAGATCAGCCATAAGGAGCGCCCTGGACAAAGGGGTATCAGACCAACCCGTGGCACGCCATTTCCTTATGGCCAAACATAAGGTGACGGACCTAAGATTTGTCCTGATTGACCACGTTCCACCACTTAAACGAGGAGGTGACAGGGACAAAGCATTACTTCAGAGGGAAACGAGGTGGATACACAGACTTGGTACCCTACATCCTAAGGGCCTAAATATGTCTAATGATTGGCATTGCTTCCTCTGATAGCAATGTGGAGTGGTTAAATACCACTGATCCCATACCTGTGATGATTCACCCGTGGTGAATCACCCGCTATAGTGGGACACATGATAGAGCTTGATATCCAACCAGGGATAGTCACTTGTTGCTCTGGGATACACACTAAGATGGACCGCCTCGATCTTGACTAGACATGAGGGTTGGAATACTAACCAGTGTGTTTCATGTTACATAATGTGATACACACTAGATTGGGCCTCCTTACCACTCATGAGTCTCTATTTTGGCCTTTTCAGAGGTGGCTTATACGAATGAACACATGAGAATGGAGGGCACTTAGATAATGTTAGGGTACCGAGACACCTCCCCGAACTCAATATGAACATAACTCTGATTTTGTCATGGAGTCATCTGTCACCAGAATGAATGAAGTTCTGTGACCACTATACCACCACCTTAAAAAAGGAGTTAGCACCTTGTAATAACTTATATATGGACTAGAACTAAACTAGATTACATGTCCTTCCTTGATTGCCAATTATAAATAGTGAACCAATGATACGTTTTTAGGTTCAGCTATATGGACACAATGGTGTCCAGACACAAGGAGTTAATACTGTTATACAAATGTTATGCTAACTAGTATCCTGAGATATATACTCATTGTGTTAGTCTTTGTCTGATATATGCTTAAAACTTAAGAAATAATGCGATATGCTACCTTATTTGATGAGATATGTGGGATATCATAATGTGTTGGACCGTAAATATGTTGTGTTGCTTCTAGTGGAAGTGTTAGTTGTATTTATATTTAGTTTTATCTTTATTTGTATTTTTGTTTTTTTGTGTTTCTTATATGACCCATTTGCTACTACAGCTGCTATAACCTGACAAGGGATGGCTACTAGGTCCTTAGCAACTATCCCCCAATAGCTAAATGGGTGACAAAACACTTTAACTATGCACTATAAGTTGTGCAGTAGGTAAATTATTCCCTACCGGAGTAAGCCTTAATACCTTGCCCTTTTACATTTGATACAGCCTCCCTTTTAGATGATATTGGGTGATCTAGTGATTTATTGCAGCATGGCCACTTAACACTCACTATTTTGCTCACACTACTCTGATAATACGGTAGTGGCTTGAAGTTGTATAACGCACCACGGTTACCATGACTACAAACAGAATCGCAAGCCGGGTGACGTCAGCCGCATATGCTAATTAGCCATGCGGTTTGAGGAATTACACCACAGACGCCGGAGTTCACTGCTCAGCGTCTCCGAGACACATAACTTGGCACTTGACAGCAACACATATATCTATTTGGCAGACCACAACTAACATATCGGACTGGGGATACTGGCATTTTAACACAAGGTATGTTCCTATACGGAGGTGACAGCTATTATTATCAGTAGTAATAAAGATCTGATAAGACCTGATAAATATGATAAATATGATGCGATTACAAAAACAGTGGCATAGATCTACTATGATTCTCCAATTCTGTGTAACGCTTATTTAAACAATATGTGATATGGTGACTGTGTAATAACAACAACTATGGACGTAAACAGACTCATATAAGAAACCAGCTAGCTGTAAATTAGGGATAGATTATTGTGACTTATTTTTTCCATGCTAAATGTGACCTTGTAACATGAATCTCGTGCTGGATTACTGTTAACACACTGTAACCTGATGTTGCAAACATTGTTCTACAGGGATATACATTGCTATAATGATATGTTTGTATTTCTGCTCAATATATTTTACTATCTTAGTAGTATGGCAATATTGTTTGGTAGAGGGGGTCATCACCATGACAACCACGGTTTTGGCGCAATTCACACACATATTGTTAGATGGGTGGGGCTTATTGTATATATAAGGCACTATGTTCACTTGCATGTTTGTACTGGTCTGAGGAAGGAGTCTGTGGATTCCGAAACGTTACCACAATAAAATAAGTTTTTATGCTTAAATCCAGTGAGTGCAGTCCTATTTTGAAAATACTGTGAATATTACTGACCTGGCACCCTGGTTGATGACTGGAGGAGATTGTGAGTGCAGATACACATGGAGGATATATATATATATATATTGGTTAGTGGTGAGCAAATATATTAGAGCTATTGTGTGTTAACGTTGCTCAAGTGTATTTCCACTAAGGTCTTATAATACCATAATGGGACTATATTAATTACGGATATGATATGTAAATTATCAAACATGAAACTGGCTTAAATTATGTCAATGTAAAAATAATACAAGCATACTTAAAATGTATAGGTTGAATAGGTATTAATGCAGTTTGTTTGTAATGGGACTGGTGATCTAAAGCTCTCTGCTCACATCAGATGATCGAAAATGATCCTGCAGCATCAAGATTCTAAAAAGGCAAATTTTGCTGTCTCGCTCTATGGGCCATTCCCTGCATTTTTGGATGTAATGAAGAGCCAAGCCCAATGCAATACAGCACTGCATGACATGAGAGTTCAGTTACATTTACACTTAGAAGTCTGCTCCTTTGTTCTGGTAGAAACCCTTGTGTCAGAATCACTAGTGTGGTGTAGTTTTCAATGCAAGCTTTGGATGAGCAAACATTGCAAAATATATTGGATACAGTCATGCCAAATGTCTTTTTTATAATATAAACAAACGTGATTGACTAAAATAACAGTATAAACATTTTCCTCTTTTGTATCACTTTTTTCAATAGTCTATTTGACCATATCCCAACCTTAGGCTGAGGTGTCCAGCTATGGCCCAAAAATATGTGGATGTCTCCTTTTATGTATGTATATATATATTTAATATGTTTACTGTTTTAGCCATGTTGGTCCAGTAATATAGATACAAAAATAAAATTATAAGCTTTTGAGAGTTTTCTTTCTTCCACAAGTCTGAAGCAATTGTTGAATGTTTTGTGCTTCACATCTTTAACCTGTTTTGCATACTTTAAATTAATGCTTGACTTTTTTTTCTTAATATTTTCCAATTGTACAGACATATATGTGATGTGATGCTGATAAATATCAACATTGTTCTATCAATAAAGATTTTATTGTTGGAACATTTTTAGTATTAAAATAAAGTACATAAAATGTTCAAATAGCCAGAAACCACAATATAAAAAGGACAATTCTGATTACTATTTGTATCTAATGTTGTCTGACAAAGATAAAAAAATGATTCTTGATTTCTACAGCAATCTCCTAGCAACAGTGTTAATGATGCCTACAAATCAGTGACCTCTCAATATCATGAATCCTGGTAAGTTACAAAAGTACTACTATTAAACAATTAATTCCTAGAATCTGGTGGTTTGAACATGATCTTGTAATTTAGGGTATGTCAGCTTTCAGACTCAAAATTACAAGTCAACAAAGACCAACTGATTTAAGATTTAAATTAGTTCTTGTTTGATCTTTTAGGTATATTATATGTGGTCTTGGTTTTGTTTTTTATTGTGTATCTAGAACCAGAAAAGGTTAAATACACAAATTATCATCAGCTCTAATATACACATATATGTCCCATCATGTAGTATTATGTTGCAACCACTAGGTGTCACATTTAAACGTTTTATTTATTTATTTTCCTGCTGCATGACACGTCTTTCATTATGTTACAGCACGATCACAAAGCTTCAGTTTACTTTTCACTGTGGCTAATTTTCCATTAATATAATAAAGGAATTTAAGTGCACAAAGTAAGTGACCATCTCCTGTTTGGATCATTAGATGACATCCTCCAAAGTAGAGTTCAAGTGATGCAGAATATTCAGATCATTCATTTGACTAATTTACCTAATATCATCAGACAAGTGCCAAGAATAAAATGTAGAACACAAGATAATGCATAAAATGTAACACACCAGAGAATGGTTCAATGCAGCTTGCATTATTGTAAATTGTTAATACTGTATGGTATAATTCCGTTTCCCATAGTGTATGTTTAAACTGTATGGAAGTTATGCTTAATAATTTCCTTAATGCACCATCTGACATCTAATTGTTGTTTAAAAGCTTTTAGTTACAAATATAATATATAGATTAACCCATAATCTGCATTTTGATGACAAAAATAATTAAGAACATTCATCCTTATGTATGCAATCCTATGTTTAGAATGTTGGTGAGACCACAGCTGTATCTGTATTTAGGCCTATGATAAAAAAAGAAATATGAGGAATTCTACAATATTCAAAAGTTTCCCATTGCTAGAGGTATAAAAGTCATACATAAAATATTATTATGCCAAATACATTATATATATATTTAGCCAACAATTAGAAAGTGCTACCCAGGTGCTGAACCAAAAATGGGCTGGCTCCTAAGCTTACATTCCTGCTTTTTCAAATAAAGATACCAAGAGAACGAAGCAACATTGATAATAGGAGTAAATTAGAAAGTTGCTTAAAATTGCATGCCCTATCTGAATCATGAAAAAATTGGGTTTCATATCCCTTTAAAGTACCACCAGAAACCTCCGAGCAATGCTGGTTCAGACCAGAAACTGCCACTGACCAAATTAACAACGCTAGTCCCACAGCAAAGTCTTGGAACTAGTGCTGCTGATTGGGTCACCTGCAGTTTTCTGCTCAGGACCAGCAGTTCTCTGTGGGTACCAAGCTGTGCTTTAACTATGTGTTTGACCTCTTTGCAGGGGGTTAAAAGCATATAGGTACAGGGTTGATAGTCTTAATATTAACATATCATCATTAAGCAAGTTATTTTTTTTTTTACAATAATCGTCCTTTAAAACAATTTCACAAATACACAGAATCAAAAATAATTACATAAAAAAATACAAAATAAATAAGGTACACCAAAATTATGAATTCTGAAAACAATACATTTACAAGGGGTTTATCGCGGGTGTTAGCGTGCGTTCATGTTTTTCTCTCATATTACAAGTTGAAAGTAAATGCAATCGCGTGAGCCCAATTGAAGTTAATGCTGGGCAGGATAGTGCGACCTCAGATCTCTGGTTAACTGTTCTGCAAAACAAAAAAATGTCACAAAACACATCAAAAATACATCGCAAAGTACAGTTACACTCATAATAACACCATCTTATAAAAATATAAAAAAAAATATTGCACAAAAAAGTTATAAAGGCTCAAAGATATGAGGTGTTAGAAAAAAAAAGGTTGCAAACGGTTTTAACATAGAGATACATACATATACGTCTAAATATCTAAATATGTATATATATATATATATATATATATATATATATATATATATATCTCCAAAAATACCAGCACTCACTTATTACAGGGTTAATATCGGGGTGCACTCAGAATATCCATGTAATGATCCAAAGCACAGGCTGTGAGAAAACAAATTATTTATCAAGTTACAGAGTGAACGTTTTCGGGCTACAACGCCCGTCCTCAGACTCCTGAAAAAAAAGCAGTGTGTGTTAGGGCTTACCTCACAGTGCCTAAATAGCCAACAGCTGCTCCAGGCGCCACCGGCCCCATCACTGCCGCACCAGAATGAACCGGAAGTGACGTGCACGTGTCACTACATCATCACGCTAGCGCCAGTAGCGCCAGAACCGCCCCTGTGTGGCAAGGAATGTGATAGTGACATAGTGCAAGCAACAAGTGTAACAGATACAAGATACAAATAATAGATACAATGTATTCATTGCAATAAAAGAAGTACCTAAAATGTGGGACCAATATTAGTGAATATAAGTGTACTGTGTTAATCATAATTAGTTAACAATATAATCTATACTTATCTATGGCAAATTAAAAGAATACAGGGGGCTAGTCATAGAGTGGGAAAAAAGACCACTATAGCATGGAAAAATAAAACATAATGGGGGGGTAATTATTTAATGATTTGTAGAGGATAAAGCGAAGTGTTACATAAGAGGAATACTACTGTCACCTTAGTATGGGGGTGAAATTCTAGGTATAGGTCTATAAATAGTTGGAACACTATAGTGTAAAGGGCAGTCAAAAGACATTACAGCTATAGTAGAGAACTATAGTGAATGACATAACTGAAAACTATAGTTAGAGACTATATTGGCAAAAAAAAAATTAGCAAAAAATACTAGCAAAAAAAAAATACTAGCAAAAAAAGTATTAGCAAAAAAATTTTTTTAAACTAGCCAAAAATTGACCAAAAGTTAGCCAAAAAATAAGCCAAAAATTTGCCAAAAATATGGGAGATAAGAAAGTTGGTTATGGGGTTTGTTGACAGAATTGGATCTGGCAGTTATCGTCACAGGATAGACAGATGGTTTACCAGGGACGCCTAAGGAGGCCAAGATATAGAAAACCAGCCACCTTGCAGACAGTCGACACATCAGGCTCCAGTTCAGAAGGGGAAGCCCCTAGGCAAGGACTAAATACTGAACAAACCCAGGCCACAGGCGTGACAACACGCTCAAAAAACGGGGGAGGCAAAGACCACACCCCAGAAGGGGTGGTCACAAGGAAAAAGCCTCCACGACCTCCCAATGTACAGAAGTCAGCATAGTGGTAAACTTGAGCAACAGGATGCTTACTAATATAGAGGAACATGTACTCAATAGGGGCTTAACTTTTATTCCGACATGCAGTACGGATGAGTTTGGACTATACATAGACCTACAAAAATTCCAAAGACAATTAAAATTAAAAGAAAAATTTTGGAATCTAAAAGGGGAAGAACAAGTACAGTCCAGATTCAAGAAACAATTTACCTTTGAACCCCAAAGTCACAATGCTAGCATCCGCACTTATCACAGATTGACGACTATGGACAAACCAAATTCAGGAACAAAAAACTGGAGGCTACAACAATCTATCCAGAAAGGAGCATGAAGCCATACGCAGTTTGGCCAAAGATCCAACAATTATTATCCGGGAAGCGGACAAGGGTGGGGCTATAGTTCTTCAAAATTATAAGGATTACCGAGAAGAAGCCCTATCCCAATTGGATGATCCCCAGACGTACCACAGGCTACCTAGAGATCCCACAGGACTCTTTAAAGATAAGATAGATAAATATCTGGACCAGACCTTTAATAGTGGTTTTATTACCAACCAAGAGTTGGACTTTCTGAAAACTACAAACCCCAGAATACCAGTGTTTTACACGGTTCCAAAGATACACAAAAGGCTGGAAAGCCCTCCAGGAAGGCCTATTGTGTCAGCCATTCAATCTTTACATCAGCCATTGGCAAAGTTTGTTGATTCATATCTACAGCCCCTGGTTAGACACATTAGTACATTTCTATTGGACTCCAATATGCTATTAACAATAATTGGGAATCTAAGACCACTGGAAGCTTCAGACATCCTGGTAACTCTTGATGTTACCAGTTTGTATACTGTCATCCCGCATCATTTGGGCCTTAGAGCTATAGCCAGACAGCTACAAAACTATCCATATGTGGGCCCTCCAGCTGAGGTACTGTTGACATTGCTAGAATTCTTTCTTACTACCAACTATTTCAAATTCGAGAAACAGCTATATCTTCAACTGATGGGCACAGCGATGGGGTCCAACGTGTATATATATTGAGCTCTTTGCAGTTAAGTAGATAAAAACATGTAACAAGATATTTATGACATATTAATATTTAATAAAGTGTTATACTGTGTATTTACTGTAAATATTTCACATTCCAATGTTCTGCACATAGTAGAATATGTTCTACGTATTTATAAATAGATATTCCTATATATATCTATATATATTTATACCTATATATAATCATGTATATAGGTATAAATATATATTTGTGCAAAAAGCCATCAGATATATGTAGAAATGTGTATTTATGAATAAATAGAACATATTCTTCTATTTTCATGTCGGGTTATCACACTTGAAAATATGGGATCGTGCTTGTGCATAAGTAGGGTGTTTTCCACTTTTTTGCTCTATTGACGTCTATGAGGGAATAGGTTATCGCGTGTGATATTCTAAGTTTGGCTTTCTGCACGCGTCAAGTTAGTGTGTTAGCGAAAACACTTTCAACTTGTAATATGAGCACTACCCGGGGCACACTAAAAGCTTAATTCTAGCGCAGTTGACACTCTAGTGAGAGCGTTAAATAACTCTACATTTGTAATCTGGCCCTTAATTTGCACTTGTATTGTGCTTTATTATTATTATTATTATTATTATTATTATAGAAGAGTAAAAAAGTAAATAAATATTAGTTTGTGCTCAAGGTATATGTTTATATATCCCCATAAAAAAAAAAAAAGAAAAAAAAATCAACTGTGAAAAGAATTACTTTGTAATTAAAATTATTAGCAGTTTTGGAACTTTAACGTATGCAATAAAATGTTAACAACTAGTCCTAAAGCCAGTTTACAAGTGCCATTTTTAGCAGTACAGTGGTCCCCCCCTTGCTCTCTCTCTCTCCCATTATTTTGCTCTCTCTCTCTCCCCCCCTCTCTTTTGATCTCTCTGTCCCCCCTCTCTTTTGTTCTCTCCCTCCCCCTCTCTTTTGCACTCTCTCTCCTCCTCTCTTTTGCTCTCTCTCTCTCCCCCTCTATTTCGCTCTCTCTCCCCCCCCTCTTTTGCTCTCTCACTCCCCCTCTCTTGCTTTCTGTCCCCCTCTCTTGCTTTCCCTCCCCCTCTTTTTAGCTCTCTCTCTCTCCCACTCTCTTTTGCACTCTCTCTCTCCCTCTTTCTTTTGCGCTCTCTCTCTCCCCTCTCTTTTGCACTCTCTCTCCCCCTCTCTTTAATTCTCTCTCCCCCCCTCTTTTGCTCTCTTACTCCCCCTCTCTTGCTTTCTCTCCTCCTCTCTTGCTTTTCTCCCACTCTCTTTAGCTCTTGCACTCTCTCTCCCCCTCTCCTTTGCTCTCTCGTCCCCCCTTTTGCTCTTTCTTTCTCCCCCCTCTCTTTTGCTCTCTCTCTCTCCCCCCTCTTTTGCTCTCTTTCCCCCTTCTTTTGCTCTCTCTCCCCCTCTCTTTTGCTCTCTCTCTCCCCCCTCTCTTTTGCACCCTCTCTCTCCCTCTCTCTTTTGTGCTCTCTCCCCCCCTCTCTTTTGTGCTCTCTTTCTCCCCTCTCTTTTGCGCTCTCTCTCTCTTCCCCCTCTCTTTTGTGCTCTCTCTCCCCCTTTTTTGTGCTCTCTCTCTCCCCCTTTCTTTTGCTCTCTCTCCCCCCCTCTCTTTTGCTCTTTTTCTCCCCCCCTCTCTTTTGCTCTCTCTCCCCCTCTCTTTTGCTCCCCCTCTCTTTTACTCTCTCTCTCCCCCTCTCTTTTGCTCCCCCTCTCTTTTGCGTTCTCTCCCCCTCTCATTTGCTTTCTTTCTCTCCACTCTCTTTTTGCTCTCTCTCTACCCTCTCTCTTTTGCTCTCTCTCACCCATCTCTTTTGCTCTCTCCCCGCTCTCTTTTGCTCTCTCCCCCCTCTCTTTTGCTTTCTACCCCCTCTCTTTTACTCTCTCTATACTTTCTCTCTTTTGCTCTCTCTCCCCCATCTCTTTTGCTTTCATCCCCTCTCTTTTGCTCTCTACCCCCTCTCTTTTACTCTCTCTCTACTTCCTCTCTTTTGCTCTCTCTCCCCCATCTCTTTTGCTCTCTCCCCCCCCACTTTTGCTCTCTCTCCCCCCTCTATTTTGCACCCTCTCTCTCCCCCATCTCTTTTGTGCTCTCTTTCCCCCCCTCTCTTTTGCGCTCTCTCTCTCTCCACCCTCTCTTTTGTGCTCTCTCTCCCCCTTTTTGTGCTCTCTCTCTCCCCCTTTCTTTTGCTCTCTCTCCCCCTCTCTTTTGCTCTTTTTCTCCCCCCTCTCTTTTGCTCTCTCTCCCCCTCTCTTTTGCTCCCCCTCTCTTTTGCTCTCTCTCTCCCCCTCTCTTTTGCTCCCCCTCTCTTTTGCGCTCTCTCCCCCCTCTCATTTGCTTTCTTTCTCTCCCCTCTCTTTTGCTCTCTCTCTCGTCCATCTCTTTTGCTCTCTCCCCGCTCTCTTTTGCTCTCTCCCCCCTCTCTTTTGCTTTCACCCCCCTATTTTGCTCTCTACCCCCTCTCTTTTACTCTCTCTCTACTTCCTCTCTTTTGCTCTCTCTCCCCCCTCTTTTGCTCTCTCCCCCTCTCTTTTGCTCTTTCTCCCCCTCTTTTTTTCTCTCTCCTCCACTCTCTGTTGCTCTCTTTCCCCCCTCTCTTTTGCTCTCTCCCTCTCACGGCCATGACCGCTCCCACCTGGCCCTGCCCCTTCATGCCCAACCCCGCCCCTGGTCATGGCTGGCACCGCCCCGTCATGCCCGGTCGACCCGCCCCATCATGCCTACAGTTAGCGGCGGACAGGTCAGTTTGTTGAAGGCCAGGTGTGTTTGTCCTCGCACAGTCTCTACTGCACATGACAGCATTCGGAAAAACACACCTGGCCTTTTATATTTTATATAGTAATGTTGAGAAGGTAATGATTGGGGTATTATATCTCCAAGTCCATAGGTAGGTAGCTAAACACATAGTTCAATATATTGCTTAAAGGGACAGTCAAGTCCAAAAAAAACTTTAATTTCAAAATATTTATTTTCTCTATTTTATTTACTTTTCACAGCAGGGAAGAGCAAGCTCATGTAGGCCATATAGATAGCATTGTGATCATGCCCGTGGCTAGTGGCAGACACTGCACTAATTGGCTAAAATGCAAGTCAATAGATAATAACTAAAAGTCATGTGATTAGGGGCGGTCAGAAGATGCTTAGATACAAGTTAGTCACAGAAGTAAAAAGTGTATTAATATAACAGTGTTGGTTTTGCAAAACTGGGGAATGGGTAATAAAGGGATTATCTATCTTTTTAAACAACAACAATTCTGGTGTTGACTGTCCCTTTAAACTGTGTAGTTTATTGGAAAATAATGTGATGCTGTGAATAAGAGTTAATTGACTATTAAAATCATTTATCAAGCATCATTAAGACAATTAGTACATTTAAATTGTCATAATTAGTCTGTAATTCTAATAATGTATGATTGATGTATACTACCACAAGGACCTAAAATGTACCAATATGTGCTCAAGCGAATGTGCTCTGCATTATTATTATTATTATACTTTATTTATAAAGCGTCAACAAATTCCACAGTGCTGTCCATGGGTACAAAATATAAAAGTACAACGATGATATAATATCTTTAAGAGAGAATACACAATACACAGGAATTGAGGGCCCTATTCCCATGGGAACATACAATCTAGAAGGGTAGGAGGGTGAGAAACATTAAAGGGACATGAAACCCAACATTTTTCTTTCATGATTCAGATAGAGAATACAATTTTAAACAACGTTACAATTTACTTCTATTATCTAATTTGCTTTGTTCTTTAGATATCCTGTGTTGAAAAAATAGTAATGTGCATGGGTGAGCCAATCCCACGAGGCATCTATGTGCAGCCACCAATCAGTAGCTACTGAGCCTATTTAGATATGGTTTTCAACAAATGATATCAAGAGAATGAAACAAATTAGATAATAGAAGTAAAAATGGAAAGATGTTTGAAAATGCATGTTCTTTCTAATTTATGAAAGAAAGAAAAAAATGGTTTCCAAGTTCCTTTTAAAATTAGAATATTCTCAGAGTTTACTCCCACTACAACTTGATATCTATTTGATGTCTTCAAAGGAATGTAAAATAGAGTAAGAAGAATATTTATGAGGCCATTAACTGTCTGATTTGGCATAAGCTAAAGTACACATGCAAAGAACGATTAAAATTTACAACCCATCTTCCACATAGAAAATATCCTCACATTTGTTTCACATAAAGTTAAGAAGGAATCGTCTAGGATTAACTTTTTTCATAAAGATATGGCCTTATTCACTTATCAGCATGGCTATTTTCAATGTTATCATATATATGTCAAGTGTGTTCATGACTACAATTTGCCAATTAGTTTTTTTTACATTAGGCACATTTGTAAATTTATATTGACATCACAGATAGCCTCCAAGCTCATATGTGGCAATGCAAATAATAGATTGATTATTGTGACAGAGTATATAGGAGTCACACTAGTATAACCTTACCATTTACACTCATTAAGTGCTAATTCTGCTAATCACATGTTATACATATGGATGAGATGCAGGGGAGACAGGAACAGGCAAACTAGTATTAGGTACCAGTTGCGACACAGAGAAGGTGCCAAAGGCTTTGCTTCCCAAAAGTGGATAACTTTCCCATACAGACTGGGAGATAATAAAGAGGTTTCAGGTAAACAGGGAATTTATAATAAAGCTGTATATCAAGATGATGGACTGTATGTAACTGCTCATGGCAAGGACCCACTCCTTTTCCCAGCACCTGGATACTGTACTGCAAGCAAACTTTACAGATATTAGTCATTATGTTGTTCTGCCAAGCACATTTGAACAGTAACATGCGCTGGAGCTGAGCTTATGTAGAACCACCAAGATGACCAATGTGCTGGCTATTATAGTATTATTATTACATTGTGCACTTCAATTTTCAACATTACCTTAATCTTATATACTTTTATATGTACCATAGTTTGTGCCATGTTTTATCTCTATACCCCTTAATGCTATATAGCCATTTACATGAATATCCTCTTTAATAGTATGTCCTGACATGAGTTTCCTTCTAGGATGTTGTCTTCTTTGTACCTTGGAGTCATGTGAAGGCCATATTTAGGTAGCTTTCAGGTTGAAGCCATTTGTGGCTCCCATCACTGGACTTTAAAGTTATCATCCAAACATCAGTCTTCTGGTTTAACTTGACATGATCATAATCAGCAATTTGTTCATAACTAATCAGGACTTGAGCAATTGTGGGCTGCTCCTACCTCATTTATTCAGTTGGATAATGGCTTCATAAATGGCAACCATGATTGCCATTTAAAAAAAATAAATCTATTTCTTGTTCATTCCTTCTTTCATTTTGCTTACACAGATGAGCAAATGTGTTAAATTATTTAACTAATAAAATTTAACGGAGCAATATAAATATTTTACCCTTCCACAATTTATTCATCCCATTAAGATTTTTTTTTTATTTTATCTTTTACACATCAAACCATTTAATATATTAAAACAGGTAAAATAAATAATATTGGGACACTGGATATTTCAGATATCTATAGTAATGTGGCACTGAGTAACAATAATATTACAGCGGTATTCATAACATTTTTCTTATATACTATTTGCTCTAGATTCAACCTGACATTAATAAATTCATTTTAACGTGAGAATTCCTCCACACTAAAATTTATTTTTCAAAAAAAATCTTGCTTCCCTAGTTTAAAAAAGGAGCACACTATTTCTGAAAAGTCAAATGAAGATGAAAATAGTGATGAAGATAATTATGATGATGAGGATATTAAAGACTTGTTATACCATTATAGAACACATACGAAGAATGCTGTGTCTAGAAGAGTTAGTGCTAATCAGCAAGTAATGAAAAGGTATTTGGCATATGTTAAAATCTAAATCCATCTGTTTTCACAATATATTTTCTATGTTTTTGAAACAAAAATTAACATTAAAGCACATGTTATTTATTTTTATATATATATATATATTTATATATCGAACATCACATATTAAGACAAAGATCACATACAAGGTTGACGTTTCGACTTGATACACAAGCCTTTATTCAAGACCAATACAGCCTCCAACATTGAAAAAGTATGTGCATCAAGCCAAAATGTCAACCTTGTGTGTGATCTTTGTCTTGATATTGTAACTAATTTTTTATATGTGATATTCGATTTGAAGACCTGAGAGTGCCTATTTCATTAGATATATCTGATCTTTTTTACTTTTATTTTTGCACAAAAAATATATTCATATATATATATATATATATATATATATATATATATATATATATATATATATATATATATATATATAATTATATATATGTATATATATTTCCAAATATATTTAGGAATATCTATTTAAAAACACATCTAACATATTCTGTTATGTGCAGAACAATAAATACACAGTATAACATTTTATTAAATATGAATATTGCATAAATATGCTTTTACATGTTGTCATCTACTTAACTGCAAAGGGCTTCAATGCACTTTTATATATGTCTATATGGCTATATGTGTGCACATATATATTTATGTGTTTATATGAGTATGTATGTTAATACATATACAAGATAAAACAAAGAAATCCAGCCGTGAGTGCAGTAAAATAAAATAAAAGTTTTTATTTGGTTCCTCTAAAAAACAGCAAAGCAATCCATAAAAAGGGTAAAACAAGCAGGCGATATATCAGGTCTTACGCGTTTCAGCTCTCTGGAGCCGTACTTATAGATCACTGATCTATCGCTGTGGCAGTTCTAATTTATAGCAATAAAATTAGGGTCAATTAAAATCAAGTGCCAATTTTGTGTTACCACTTAACCCTTTAGTATGTGCTCTCATCTGTATATTTTATTTAAAGTTTAGCTAGGGTTGGGAATGCATATGCCCTGGAGGTGCGGTGTAAATTAATTAGTTGTTTACATATGTGGTGAACGATGTAGCTCCAGTTTATCAGATTTGGTACATGACCAGCTCTTTAGCTTTTTAGCTCTGAATGGTCACCAAAATTATTGTGCCACATACGCCACATATGTAAAAAAAGTTTGTACTTGATAATTTTGTTATTTTGTTTTGTACCTGAACCTCTATGTTTAGCTCATATTTAGCTTAGTGAATAGACATCCTTTTTCTTCCTATGCTTTTGAAATTTTAGGTGAGGGTGGAAATTTATTATTCAGAATATGGGATTTAGAAATAAGAATTTAGAACAGATAGACTTATGCATTCCCCAAAAAATTGATGAGATCAAATCTGGAATTGAACCTGTGAGGCATTCTTGTTTTTAGGTGGAACATCCAATACACTTCCCTCATACTGAGGAGTTTTTCTAAGTCACCCCCTCTAGAGTTCAGTGTTACTTTCTCTATGATTGTCCACTTTAGTGACTTAGCATTTCTGGCATGTCCCTCTATAAAATGTTTGGCCACCGGTAACAGTTTGTCCTCCCTTTTTCTGCTCATCTCTGTATCTACAGTAATGCTTGACAAATGCTCTCTGATGCGGGTTCTTATTTCTCTTGAGGTTTTCCCAACATACTGTAGATGACAGAGATTGCACTCTATGAGGTACACCGCCCCTTTTACTCTACAGTTTAGACATCTCTCTATTTCAAAGGATTCTCCTGTCTTGGCTGAGCAAAAGGTGTTCCCTGTCTGAGCGTGTTTGCAGGCTTTGCAGGTATTTATACACATATATATACATAAAAACATATGTTCACACATATAAACAAGTGTGTGAATATATATATATATATATATATATATATATACATATATACATACATATACAAATTTAGACATGTATCTCTATGTTAAAGTCCTTTGTCTGCCTTTTTTCTTTACAAATACCTGAGACCTCATATCTTTGAACCCATATAACGTTTTTGTGCAATTTGTTTATTAATACTTTTTATTAGGTGCTGTTATTATGAGTTTAACTGTACTGTACAATTTATTTTTCACAAAACAATTAACTTGAGCTCTGAAGTCAAGGTAACCTGATGCATTAGCTTGAATTGCACTCAAGCAATTGAGTTTACTTTCAACTTGTAATATGAGCAAAAATCCTGACTCGCACATACAGCCGCAATAAAACCCGCTTTCGCTTGCACATAACTTAGTACTCTACTCATAATCTAGCCCATAGTATTCTAAAAAGTTGTCTTTACATCTTATTTATATTTATACCTTTCAGCCCTCACCAAGTTTTTAACTTACTTTCTATTATTTAGCAGAGTGTTTTCGGCTATAGGATCAGAATACTCTAATGATTTCCAACAGAAAACACCATTAAAGTCTACGGCACATTTGTGGATAAATCATTTGATACGTTTTTCTAAAGGACTGTGATCAACCCCTTGGTTACCTTTGTCTCTGAATTCCTTCAACTAGACAGAATATGGAATCTAGTAGGCTTTACAAGCCTACATTACCCCTCACACATGAAGAAATCGGTTTAAAATGCTTCACCACAGGCCACATATATAAAGCAAAGAGAAACTGCAAATACATTACAATTTTAATTTAAATGTTATTTAAAAATGCCAGCGGGTAGTGATAGTTTGGTGATGAAAGTAAGGTTCTAACTTTCAAAATACTACGAGGAACCTTAAAAGCATTAAATTACCTTTTTGGTTACTATTATATGTTCTTAACCCCTTAACAGCCAAGGACGTGCAGGGTACCACCTACAAAAAACAATTGTTAATGACCAAGGTTTTCAAATGCTGGAAGCGAATGTGATTGCTTCCAGCAGCTTTCAGGGTATTGCAGGGATGCCTCGATATTGAGGCATCCTGCAACACCCTTTTTTAAGCATCCGATGCAGAGAGAGTCACTCTGTGGCCCTCTCTGCATCGGCCAGTGATGGTGCCAATCGTTGGAAGCGTGGGAGGTATACGAGGAAGGCGGATGGGCGGCCCATCGCTGGTGAAGTTCTGGATGATGTTCCTGCAGTGCGCACGAGGGGACGGGTGTGCGCGTGCGTGCGCTACATTAAGCTAATGCTATGTATGGGAGGGAAGGAGGGAGGAGGGGAATAAATGTTGGGAAAGGGATCTGGTAGGGGGAGGGTATTGAGGGGGGCGCCTACACTACAGAAAAAAAATGTTTTATTTTTTTTTATAAAAAAATGATTTTTTTTTTAGCAAACTGGGCACTGGCAGACAGCTGCCAGTACCCAAGACTGCGGCAAATAGGTAGAGGGGGGAGGGTTAGAGAGCTGTTTGGGGTAGATCATGGAGGTTGGGGGCTAAGGAGGGATCCAACACTGCAGAATAATATATAAAAATATATATATACGTATATAAAAAAAAGCCTTTTATTTTAGTACTGGCAGACTTTCTGCCAGTACTTAAGATGGTGGTGACAATTGTAAGGGTGGGGGAGGGAAGAGAGCTGTTTGAGAGGGGTCAGGGAGGGATCAGGGGATGGGATGTGTCAGATGGGAGGCTGATCTCTACACTAAAGCTAAAATTAACCCTACAAGCTACGTAATTAACCCCTTCACTGCTGGGCATAATACAAATGTTGTGCGTATAGCGGCCTTCTAATCACCAGCAAGCAACGCCAAAGCCATATTTGTCTGCTATTTCTGAACAAAGGGGATCCTAGAGAAGCATTTACAACCATTTGTGCCATAATTGCACAAGCTGTTTGTAAATAATTTCAGTGAGAAACCTAAAGTTAGTGAAAAAGTTAACAATTTTTTTTATTTGATCGCATTTGGCAGTGAAATGGTGGCATGAAATATACCAAGATGGGCCTTTCTACTAAATTGGACAAAACTGTGTTGTCTACTAAAACAAAATATATACATGTGAAGGGTTTTTCAGGGATTCCTGACAGATATCAGTGTTACAATGTAACTATTGCTAATTTCGAAGAAAAAAAATGGTTTGGAAATAGCAAAGTGCTACTTATACTTATTGCTCTATAACTTGAAAAAAAGCAAAGAACATGTAAACATTGAGTATTTCTAAACTCAGGACAAAATTTAGAAACTATTTAGCATGGGTGTTTTTTGGTGGTTGTAGACGTGTAACAGATTTTGGGGGTCAAAGTTTAAAAACTGTTTTTTTTTTCTTTTTTTTCATCATATTTTATACATTTTTTATAGTAAATTATAAGATATTATTAAAATAATGGTATCTTTAGAAAGTCCATTTAATGGCGAGATATATATAATATGTGTGGGTACAGTAAATGAGTAAGAGGAAAATTACAGTTAAACACAAACACCACAGAAATGTAAAAATAACCCTGTTCCTTAATGGTAAGAAAAGGGGTTAAAATCATTCTGCTCTCTATATGTAATGTAACGTTCAGTTTTAGAATTTTATAGCGAGGCCTGTCTCTTTGAAAATAAAATTCTGCTTTAAATATATCCTATTGTGCATTTTCTAATAAGCACTTGTCAAATGGCTAAGAATCTTACATGTTGACATTCATTGTGCAGGTGAATCACAGCTAACAGGGGCCAGCTCCCTGCAAAACTGCTGCAGCTGACATCATTTGTTATTAGCTACTTGCTGAGCCTCCAGGGAATTAAATAAATAGACTGAATGCAGCTGAGGTTTAGCTGGTTTCTTTTCTAGATAGGTGTTCATGTAAGTGTTAGCATGATACTCTATAGAAAATAAATAAACATGTTGTGTTTATATAGTAAACATTTTAATGAAAACTTAGAGTGTGGATGAAGACACTGAGTTAGCATCTGTTTTTCAAGAAGAAAATAAAAATAAAACCACGTCTGTGGCTTTTGTACAGCCAGTAATTTAAGGGTAATTGGCAGCTTTGCTGGCAACACAATTTGAATGACTATACATTAATATACTCATTTATGTTGAAACACTGCTAGAGGTTGGCCTGCACACTTGAGTAATGCTTCTGACTAATAAATGCTTATTAGGAAAAAATATGTAAGCCTTTTATTAGGAAAAGCAGAACACTATGTAATGCATTATGTACTGATGCTCTTGCCTTGTGTGGTTCATTTTTTATCTAACCCACATTATTCATGATTACCTTTGTGAATGCAATTCTTAATTTGTTGATATAGTATATGGCCAAAAAGTATGTGGACACCTAGCCATCACACCTATGTGAGATTGTTGGACATTCCATTCCAAAACCATGGGCATTAAAATTTAGTTGGCCCAACATTTGCAGATACAGCAACCACCAATCTTCAGGTAAATCTTTCCACAAACATGTCTGTGAGAATTTATGCCCTTGCAGACAAAAGAGCATTCATGAGGTCAGGTACTGATGTTGGACTAGAACAGGTGTGATCAACCTTGACCCTCCAGAGGTTTTGGAACTACACCTCCCATAATGCTCAGCCAGCTTAAAGTTTCTGATCATCATGAGAAATGTAGTTCCAAAACCTCTGGAGGGCCAAGATTGATCACCCCTGGACTAGAAGGTCTGTTTTACAATCTACATTCTAATTAATCCCAAAGGTGTCCAATGGGGTTGAGATCAAGGCTATCTGCAGGCCACTCAAGTTCTCATCAATGCATATCTTCATATACCTCACTTTGTGCATAGGGGCGCAAGTCATGTTGGAACAGGAAAAGAGCCTCCCCAAACTGTTGCCACAAAGTTGGAAGAACCCAATTGTATAAAATGTCATTAAATCCTGTAGCATTGATTACCCTTTACTGAAACTAAAGGGTCTAGCCCGAATCCTGAAAAACATCCCCAGACCATAATCCCTCCTCCACCAAATATTAGTGTAGGCACTATACATTCCGGTATGGTAGCATTTTCCTGGCATCCACTACATTCAGATTCTTCCATCAGACTAACAGTGTCACCCTGCTTCCTGCGCCGCCCTGACTATTGCCAGGGACGTGGTGAGTGCTACTCTGGCTGTTGCCATGGATGCAGCGGTTCCTGTGAGCATCTCTTCCTCTGAAGCTGGATCCTTTGAGCTGCTTGGCATGAATAAACGCCTATGTTAATACCTGCAGTGCTTACATACACTGCCCAAGTATAGGTGTTGCTTTGTGTGCTCCTGGGTGCTGTGTTACTGTATGCTGGATTGCTATTCTGTTATTGAACTCTGTCTGTCTGACCACTCTGCTTGCTTAACCCCTGAATTGCTGGATTGCTATACTGATATTGAACTCTGCCTGTCTGACCATCCTATTGGTTTACCTCTCAACTGTTACACTGCTGGATTTCCTTTGATGCTGATACCTGCCTGTTCATGCTCTTTCTATTGGTTAACCCCTGAACTGCATTACTGCTGGATTGCCTTCCTGTTGCCGAACTCAGCCTGTCTTGACCATTCTCTGTCTTCTTCTTATTGCCCTGAAAGACTACCCTGTCTACTGTGAGTACTGCTTACCTCATTTCACTAACTTACTCTGCTCTGGGATATTTCCTATCATTCCACTTGACGCCGGGATAAGAAGACTACTGGCCAAGTTTGGTCTGATAGAGAGATATCCCACGAGTATTACAGTCAGATAGAAAAGCATGATTTATCACTCCAGAGAACATGATTCCATTGCTTCAGAGTACAATGATGGTGTGATTTACACCACACCAGCCGATTCTTGGTATTGCACATATTGATTTGTGGGTTTGTATATAGCTCCTTAACCATAAAAACCCATTTAATGAAAGTTATGCTGATATTGCTTCCAGAGGTGGTTTGGAACTTTGTAGTGAGTGATACAATAGATTATAGGGATTTTTTATGTGCTACATAGTTTAGCATGTGCTGGCTCCTCTTTGTGAGTTTGCGTGGTCTGCCACTTTGTGGCTGGTCTGTTATTGCACCTAGAGGCTTCCTCTTCACTGTTATACCACATACAGTTTATGGCCCGATCTAGTAGGGCAGACATTTCATGAACTGACTTGTGCAAAGGTGACATGAGAGTGCAACATATAAAATTACGGACCCATTGTACTGCCAATGTCAATTGTCCATAGGGTTTTTATGGCTATATACTGGGTTTTATGTACCTGTTAGCAATGGATGTGGCTGAAACACCTTAACTAAATTATTAGTTGGGATGACCACATACTTTTGGCCATATAGTATATATACTTTGCATATATAAAACAATACTTTAATGTACCTTTAAAATATCTGAGGCATTGCCTTCAAATAGTTTATATAATAGTAAAGAAGATAATGCAATACTTTAAATGTTTATAAATAATAGTAAAAATAAATATTTCTAGAATCTCTATAGATTTCCTAGATACTCTATAATGTGTCATGCCCTATAAAGGATCTATCTATTTACTCTACCCTATTTAGTGGTTTTTAGGCAACAAAATGTCTGCATCAGATATGATTAAGCGAACAGGTTTAGAAATATGAATTCCTAAAATACCTTAACATCATGTTCCAATATCCCATTGTATATGCGGCAATAGGGACCAAGTGCTAAAATGAAGCATTGACAAATGTGGCAGTTGTGTTTAATTTTGTTTCAGTCAATAATATATTAAATGATTAAACTAAGTGTTGGTTTCTCCTGATAGACACTTGTTATGAATAAATGATTAGATTGGTCTGAGTGGTATTTACATTATTCCCTATATATGTGATATAATCAGCACTTTCACTGATAAAATGTCCTCTCTTGTATTACATATCAGTGTTTCAACTACTCTCTTGCAGTCAAGAGACTTAGTATAACTGTTTATTATTTCATTTCACCTCTTCAAGCATAATTACAGTACTGTGCAAGAAGCAAGGACAAATATTACAATATATAAATATATATATTTCATGAGATGTGGCTATTTCTATCAAACATTCATAAGCAAGATAGGATCAGTAGTATGAACCTGAACTTCCTGCTTGAATTTGTCCCAGGGGGGTGTAAAATAAATTAGTTTCCTTTTTACAATTCTGTTTTTTATAGAAAAAAAAGTAGAGGAATTCTTTAAACATTCGGTAAGAAAAGTTTAACTTTCATAGACTGTCATAAGCATACAGAAACAGCATGATCGAAAATAAAAGCTGTTGCACAGCATCCTTTTTGGAGTAGGACTGGATATATATATATATATATATATATATATATATATTTATATATATGTTTGCGTATATATATATATATATATATATGTTTGTATAGATATATATATGTGCGTGCATATATATATATATGCATATGTGTATGTATGTGCATGTATGTGTGTGTGTATATATATATATATATATATATATATATCCTATAATATAAAAGGCCAAGTGTGTTTGTCCGAAGCTGTCATGCGCAGTAGAGACAGCACGAGGACAAACACACCTGGCCTTTGATTCCTACTCCCTAGCTGATCTGCAACAGAAGTGGGCATGGCCGGGTGTGAGTGGGGAAGTGGCCGGGCGTGAATGGCCATGAAGGGGGCGTGGTCTGGTGTGAAGGAGCGTGGCCGGGCTCGGTCGCGAGATAGAGAGGGGAGAGAGATAGAGAGGGGGGAGAGATAGAGAGAGGAGGGGAGAGAGAGAGGAGGGGAGAGAGAGAGGAGAGGGGGGAGAGAGAGAGGAGAAGGGAGAGAGAGAGGGGGAGAGAGAGAGAGAGAGAGAGAGGAGGGGAGAGAGAGGAGAGGGGGAGAGAGAGAAAGGAGAGGGGGGAGAGAGAGGAGAGGGGGGAGAGAGAGAGGAGAGGGGGGGAGAGAGAGGAGAGGGGAGAGAGAGGAGAGGGGGGAGAGAGAGGAGATGGGGGAGAGAGAGAGGAGAGGGGGGGAGAGAGAGGAGAGGGGGGAGAGAGGAGAGGGGGGAGAGAGAGAGGAGAGGGGGGAGAGAGAGAGGAGAGGGGGGAGAGAAAAAAGGCCAAGTGTGTTTGTCCGAAGCTGTCATGCGCAGTAGAGACAGCACGAGGACAAACACACCTGGCCTTTGAGTCCTACTCCCTAGCTGATCTGCAACAGAAGTGGGCCGGGTGTGAGTGGGGAAGTGGCCGGGCGTGAATGGCCATGAAGGGGGCGTGGTCTGGTGTGAAGGAGCGTGGCCGGGCTCGGTCGCGAGATAGAGAGGGGAGAGAGAGATAGAGAGGGGGGAGAGATAGAGAGAGGAGGGGAGAGAGAGAGGAGGGGAGAGAGAGAGGAGAGGGGGGAGAGAGAGAGGAGAAGGGAGAGAGAGGGGGGGGAGAGAGAGAGAGAGGAGGGGAGAGAGAGAGAGGAGAGGGGGAGAGAGAGAGAGGAGAGGGGGGAGAGAGAGGAGAGGGGGGAGAGAGAGAGGAGAGGGGGGAGAGAGAGGAGAGGGGAGAGAGAGGAGAGGGGGGGGAGAGAGAGGAGAGGGGGGAGAGAGAGAGGAGAGGGGGGGAGAGAGAGGAGAGGGGGGAGAGAGGAGAGGGGGGAGAGAGGAGAGGGGGGAGAGAGGAGAGGGGGGGGAGAGAGAGAGGAGAGGGGGGGGAGAGAGAGAGGAGAGGGGGGGGGAGAGTGGAGAGGGCAGAGAGAGGAGAGGGGGGAGAGAGAGAGGGGAGGGAGAGAGAGAGAGGGGGGAGAGAGAGAGGGGGGGAGAGAGAGAGCTCAAAAGAGAGGGGGAGAGAGAGCGCAAAAGTGATGGGGGAGAGAGAGAGCTCAAAAGAGAGGGGGAGAGAGAGCGCAAAAGAGATGGGGAGAGAGCAAAAGAGAGGGGGGAGAGAGCGCAAAAGAGAGGGGGAGAAAGAGAGCGTAAAAGAGAGGGGGGAGAGAGAGAGCGCAAAAGAGAGGGGTGGAGAGAGAGTGCAAAAGAGAGGGGAGAGAGAGAGAGCAAAAGAGGGGGGAGAGAGAGAGCACAAAAGAGGGGGGAGAGAAAGAAAGCACAAAAGAGAGGGGGAGAGAGAGCAAAAGAGAGGGGGGAGAGAGCGCAAAAGAGAGGGGGAGAGAGAGCGCGCAAAAGAGAGGGGGAGAGAGAGCATAAAAGAGAGGGGGAGAGAGAGCGCAAAAGAGAGGGAGAGAGAGAGCACAAAAGAGAGGGGGGAGATAGAGAGAGAGAGAGAGAGGAGAGAGAGAGAGAGGGGGAGAGAGAAAGAGAGGAGGGAAGAGAGAGAGAGAGAGAGGAGGGGAGAGAGAGAGAGAGAGAGAGAGGAGGGGAGAGAGAGATGAGAGGGGGGAGAGAGAGAGGAGAGGGGGGAGAGAGAGAGAGGAGGGGGGGAGAGAGAGGGGAGGGAGAGAGAGAGGGGGAGAGAGAGAGCTCAAAAGAAAGGGGGAGAGAGAGCACAAAAGAGATGGGGGAGAGAGCTCAAAAGAGAGGGGGAGAGAGAGCGCAAAAGAGATGGGGGAGAGAGAGAGAGCAAAAGAGAGGGGGGAGAGAGCGCAAAGAGTGGGAGGGAGAGAGCGCAAAAAAGAGCAGGAGAGAGAGAGAGTGCAAAAGAGAGGGGGAGAAAGAGAGCGCAAAAGAGAGGGGGGTAGAGAGGGGGGGAGAGAGAGGGGGAGAGAGTGCAAAAGAGATGGGGGAGAGAGCATAAAATAGATGGGGGAGAGAGAGAGCGCAAAAGAGATGGGGGAGAGAGAGAGCGCAAAAGAGAGGGGGAGAGAGAGAGCAAAAGAGAGGGGAGAGAGAGCGCAAAAGAGAGGGGGGAGGGAGATAGAGCGCAAAAGAGAGGGGGAGAGAGAGAGCTCAAAAGAGAGGGGGGAGAGAGCGCTCAAAAGAGAGGGGGAGAAAGCAAAAGAGAGGGGGAGAGAGAGCAAAAGAGAGGAGGAGGGAGAGAGCGCAAGGGGCGGGACCGCTGTACTGCAAAAAATGGCCCGTGTGAACGAGCTTTAGGACTAGTATGTATATATTTCATTATAATATTTATATATTTCCTTTTAAAATTAGATGTGTGTGTGTGTATATATATATATATATATATATATATATATATATATATCGTTTACATTTTACTTTCAACTTGTTATTTTGCTCATGAATAAAAGCACTATTGATTTAACTTGAGCAGTGTTAGTGCTCAATAGCACTAATATTTTTGTGCTCGACTTGCAATCTAAGCCGTGTTCAGTATTTTTAAGGTTCAGGTTAAAGTTGAAAATAAAATTTAAAAGTAAAAAATAAATCATGGTGAAACTTCTTCAAAGTATGGTGGAATCTAATTATTTTAACAAATGATCATTTTAAATTAGCCCTAGCAGCTATAGTTCCCAGTTTATGTGGTATAATAATGTATGGAAATGCTAACGAGCTTGGTTGGTATTTTTTGCCAGCAGATGTGGCATTACTAGTCACAACCTTAAGCTGTGTTTAAGTTGTTTAGCCTAAAATTAAAAATATCTCCAATTTGCCAAGTTATCATTTTTGTGCATAAATTATTTTAATCTTGCTAATACTATGCTTATATACCTGTAAGGCCACAGTATTTACATTTTTGTTGCATTTGTCTGAAAATGCTAAACAAGCTGTCATGGGGAAAAAAATAGCTGTTAAAACCACTACTAAAAACTCCTAAGGTGTCACTAAGAATAAAATGTTGAAAACTACAGATGAATATTGACCATAATTTGATTATTTAAACTCTGCTGAAAAGGTAATTAGCTACTGTAACCTATTCTTTGCTATATATAAGTAATATTTTCGTAGCCATCATATTCCTTAATATGTATATTTTCTACCGCTATAATCTTTCTGCCCCAGCCCTGCAAAGCAATTATACAACTGTTTAAATGGCTTATTGTGAGAATAGTTGCCAAGCATTGGGAGAGAGATTGTTTTCAATATTATAACAACCCGTATATGTTGCTACATATTGGGCAGCGGATAGAGTCAGCAGTTCATCCTCATGGGACCTGCCGCACATGATAAAAACCAGCAGTATTTAATAATATTGTAGAGATATATCTCTAAGGGTATATGAAATACCTGCAGGAAAACTATGCACATGAACATTTACTAGTGCTCTTAATAGATTTGCTTCATCTGCATCTATAAAAATGTGTGGGTTTTTTTTTTCAAATTGTATGTTTCTCATTATTAACGTGTCAATGAAAAACACAACAACCAAAAATGTTAATCATGTTTGAAATATATGTAAAAAAATTAGTGACAAAGCAATCACATTTAAATAGGGTAATGTATAAAATTAAAGTCACTTTAGCACATCTTACCATTCTTCGCAAAATATGGTTTCATCCAAATTAAATTTTGATTAATTATTTCTTGAATTATTATATAAAGAGGCTATGGATGAGAAGGTAGAAATATAATATATGTGTTGATTTTCACTGTATGTGAGCATTATTATCAGAATATGTGACAGGATATACAGTATATATGTTGAAGAGACATGAAAGTTAAACTTAAACTTTTATTATTTAGATCATCTGTTCAATTTACTTCTTCAAATCTTCAATTTTACTCTGCTTTCTTGATATCTAGATGGGCTCAGGAGCGTGCACGTGTCTAAGTATTCTATGGTAGCTGTGTGCAACAATATTTGTAACAGTATTACCTCTAGTATTCAACAATATATTGCTTTGTTAAAAACATTGTTACAAACACTACTGCAATATAGTGTACTGGACACATATATGATCTTGAGACAAAGGTACCAAGCAAACAAAGTAGCTTTTAAAATAGAAGTTAATTGAAAAGATGTTTAAAATGCCATTCTGTATATGGATCATGAATTTTAATGCAGACAATAACCTTTCATGTGAACCATTCAGACCTCAATTTATTTTTCATCAGAAGCACAAGTCAGTTTTATTTAATCACATTAGATGCTAAACATAATGTTACTTACACAAACCATTAAAAGTATTTTTTGTGTCTTTCAAAGTTAATTCCATAAGCAACATTTAAAGAGGAATACATGTTAATTGAGGTCCCAGTCTTACTAATTGCTTTAGTTGTTGACTTGATATAAAGTCATTACTTATTTAGGACTAAACATTGATTACCTGGATGTTGTTAAAAAAATAATAGATTTTTCATATGCACTGTATTTCTATAAATAAGTAAGGAATAGGGAATAATTTAAAGCTTGCGTTTTAGACACTTCAGATTTTCAAACTGTACAATAAACATTAAAAAAATGTATGTTTATGTGAACACCTCCATACTCCAGTTACTTTTATGTAAGCATTCGGTTAAGACGAATATTGGATTCTGATTTGTTACCATTATTTCCAATAGGAACTGCTAACATACGGCGAGATTACGAGTTTTGCGTTAGGAGCTATGCGGTGAAAGCGAGCAGTTTTTTCTCACCTCTCACTTACCTACAGCGCTGGTATTACGGGTTTTTTTAAACCCGGCATTTAAAGGCAAGAAGTGAGCGTAGAGCAAAATTTTGCTCCATACCACACTCCAATACCAGCGCTGCTTAAGTGAGCGGTGAGCTGGTCGTACATGCTCGTGCACGATTTCCCCATAGACATCAAAGGGGAGAGCCGGCTGAGAAAAAGTCTAACACCTGCCAAAAATCAGCGTAAATCTCAGTAACGCAACCTCATTGATTCCTATGGGGAAACACATTTTATGTTTACACCTAACACCCTAACACGAACCCCGAGTCTAAACACCCCTAATCTTACATTTATTAACCCATAATCTTCCACCCCCGACATCACCAACACCTACATTATTCTTATTAACCCCTAATCTGCCGCTCCGGAAACCGCCGCCACCTACATTATACTTATTAACCCCTAGCCCGCTGAGAAAAAGTCTAACACCTGCCAAAAATCAGCGTAAATCTCAGTAACGCAACCTCATTGATTCCTATGGGGAAACACATTTTATGTTTACACCTAACACCCTAACACGAACCCCGAGTCTAAACATCCCTAATCTTACATTTATTAACCCATAATCTTCCGCCCCCAACATCACCAACACCTACATTATTCTTATTAACCCCTAATCTGCCGCTCCGGAAACCGCCGCCACCTACATTATACTTATTAACCCCTAGCCCGCTGAGAAAAAGTCTAACACCTGCCAAAAATCAGCGTAAATCTCAGTAACGCAACCTCATTGATTCCTATGGGGAAACACATTTTATGTTTACACCTAACACCCTAACACGAACCCCGAGTCTAAACATCCCTAATCTTACATTTATTAACCCATAATCTTCCGCCCCCAACATCACCGCCACCTACATTATATTTATTAACCCCTAATCTGCCACCCTCAATGTCGCCGCAATCTACCTACATTTATTAACCCCTAATCTGCCGCCCCCAACGTCGCCGCCACTATATAAATGTATTAACCCCTAAATCTAAGTCTAACCCTAACACCCCCTAACAAATATAATTTAAATAAATCTAAATAAAATTACTATAATTAACTAAATTATTCCTATTTAAAACTAAATACTTACCTATAAAATAAACCCTAAGATAGCTACAATATAACTAATAGTTACATTGTATCTAGCTTAGAGTTTATTTTTATTTTACAGGCAAGTTTGTATTTATTTTAACTAGGTAGAATAGTTACTAAGTAGTTATTAACTATTTAATAACTACCTAGCTAAAATAAATACAAATTGACCTGTAAAATAAAACCTAACCTAAGTTACAATAACACCTAACACTACACTACAATTAAATAAATTAACTAAATTAAATACAATTAAATAAATTAAATTAGCTAAATCACAAAAAAAACACTAAATTACAGATAATAAAAAAAAATTACAAGATCTTTAAACTAATTACATCAAATCTAATATCCCTCTCAAAATAAAAAAAGCCCCCCCAAAATAAAAAAAACCCTAGCCTAAACTAAACTACCAATAGCCCTTAAAAGGGCCTTTTGCTGGGCATTGCCCCAAAGTAATCCGCTCTTTTACCTGTAAAAAAATACAAACAACCCCCCCAACAGTATAACCCACCACCCACACAACCAACCCCCCTAATAAAATACTAACTAAAAAAACCTAAGCTCCCCATTGCACTGAAAAGGGCATTTGGATGGGCATTTCTCTTAAAAGGGCATTTAGCTCTTTTAGAGGCCTAAAGCCCTAACCTAAAAAATAAACCCACCCAATACACCCTTAAAAAAATCCTAACACTAACCCCCGAAGATTCACTTTGCGGGAGAAGTCTTCATCCAAGCGGCAAGATGTCCTCAACGAAGCCGGCAGAAGTGGTCCTCCAGATGGGCAGAAGTGGTCCTCCAGACAGGCAGAAGTCTTTATCCAGACGGCATCTTCTATCTTCATCCTTCCAGTGCGGAGCAGGTCCATCTTCAAGACATCCGACGTGGAGCATCCTCTTCAAACGATGGCTACTTTGTAATGAATATCTCTTTAAGTGACGTCATCCAAGATGGCGTCCCTTAAATTCTGATTGGCTGATAGAATTCTATCAGCCAATCGGAATTAAGGTAGAAAAAATCCTATTGGCTGATGCAATCAGCCAATAGGATTGAACTTCAATCCTATTGGCTTATCCAATCAGCCAATAGGATTGAGCTTGCATTCTTGCATTCTATTGGCTGATTTTAAAGGGTCAGTAAACCTCAAAAACCTCAAAAATAATGTTATATAATTCTGCACATAGTGAAGAATTATATAACATTATATTAGCCTTATCTTTATAAAACGTAATATTCCCTTTGAATTTAATAAAAACCTGACTGTTTTACAGACTCGCTCCCTGCGCTCTGCTGAGCGGGTCTGTTATTTTATTTTGCCTGACAGCAGGAGCGAGCTGCACTTAGTGTTAGGGCGCGGTCGGGCCGGGCTGTGACTATACAGCTGGCCCGATTCGCTGTGTAAAAAAAACAGACCCGCTCAGCAGAGCGCAGAGAGCGGGTCTGTAAAACAGCCGGGGGTTTTTTAAATTCAAAGGGAATATTATGTTTTATAAAGATAAGGCTAATATAATGTTATATAATTCTGCACTATGTGCAGAATTATATAACATTATTTATAAGGTTTACTAACACTTTAATTCCGATTGACTGATAGAATTATATCAGCCAATTGGAATCTAAGGGACGCCATCTTGGATGACGTCACTTAAAGAGATATTCATTACGAAGAAGCCGTCGTTTGAAGAGGATGCTCCGCGTCAGATGTCTTGAAGATGGACCCGCTCCGCACCGGAAGGATGAAGATAGAAGATGCTGTCTGGATGAAGACTTCTGCCCGCCAGGAAGACCACTTATGCCCGTCTGGAGGACCACTTCTGCCAGCTTTGTTGAGGACATCTTCCCTCTTGGATGAAGACTTCTCCCGCAAAGTGAATCTTCGGGGGTTAGTCTTAGGATTTTTTTAAGGGTGTATTGGGTGGGTTTATTTTTTAGGTTAGGGCTTTGGGCCTGCAAAAGAGCTAAATGCCCTTTTAAGGGCAATGCCCATCCAAATACCCTTTTCAGGACAATGGGGAGCTTAGGTTTTTTTTAGTTAGTATTTTATTTGGGGGGTTGGTTGTGTGAGTGGTGGGTTATACTGTTGGGGGGTTGTTTGTATTTTTTTTTACAGGTAAAAGTGCTGATTACTTTGGGGCAATGCCCCGCAAAAGGCCCTTTTAAGGGCTATTGATAGTTTAGTTTAGGCTAGGATTTTTTTTTATTTTGGGGAGGCTTTTTTTATTTTCATAGGGCTATTAGATTAGGTGTAATTAGTTTAAAGATCTGTAATTTGTTTTTTATTTTCTGTAATTTAGCTAATTTAATTTAATTTATTTAATTGTATTTAATGTAGGGAATTTATTTAATTATAGTGTAGTGTTAGGTGTTATTGTAACTTAGGTTAGGTTTTATGTTACAGGTCAATTTGTATTTATTTTAGCTAGGTAGTTATTAAATAGTTAATAACTATTTAGTAACTATTCTACCTAGTTAAAATAAATACAAACTTGCCTGTAAAATAAAAATAAAGCAGACACATCAGATCCCCAGCGCTCACCACTTCCACGTCTTCTCCGGCAGCGTGTCTTCAGCGAGTGCACACGTCATCAGCCTGCTTCCAAGTGAGGGTGTCGTAAGACAGCGTCGTCGTTAGGACAACGACGTCCTAACGACGACGCTGTCTTACGACACCCTCACTTGGAAGCAGGCTGATGACGTGTGCACTCGCTGAAGACACGCTGCCGGAGAAGACGTGGAAGTGGTGAGCGCTGGGGATCTGATGTGTCTGCTGTGGTTTGCTCGTTGATCCGTTGCTGCCCTCACTCACGTAAGGCTGAATGTAAGCGTTATACTGTGCGGTGCTGAAGATTCTAATTGCCTGTTGTGCCGTAATTTACTCTTTTGACTCTGTTGCTTTATGGACTTTTGGTAGTAGTAATATCATACACACATTGCCATCATGTCAGAAGCTGCTAACAGCTTTGTTTTACGGGACTTGGAAGCTACTTTACACACATATGAGGAAGGGGTCGATGATATATTTGATGACAATACTAACACTCTAGATGACCTCTTTTTTCATATTGATGAGTTAAGACGCAAGGACATCAAACTTGATCTTGATATAAAAACTTTTTTACTTTACAAAAAACAAGCAAGGATACCGAGAGGATTGAGGATCAGAAAATTCCCTTCTTTTTCTGTAACGGACTCTGATTTTATTAACAAATGGAATCATGTATTGGATGTTTGTTCTTTTGCTCTCATAGATCTTTTGGTGGAATATAAAAAACAACTTAGGCTAGACCTTGTTGCACAGATTAAATTGGTACAGCAGGATTTACTTAAATTTCAATCTGATATTAATTTTGTTCCCTATGACAATAGGTTTGAAGCTAATATGGCCAAATTCACCAAAGATTTGTGGGAATTTAAAAAACAAAAACTATCTAGAGACAAAAGGGATTATGATTCTGAGAAAGTATATAGGTGGAATATCTCTAGACAGGGGTCTAGACATCATAGTCGTAAGTTTCAGAAATTTAATCAAAGCAAAGATATTGCTAAAGAAAGCAAAAAAGTACACTTTGCTGAAACCGACTATGAGGTAGAAACCTCTGATCCGGACTCTGGCGACGATGTGTTCTTGCCTAGTGTCAGTTCGGCACTGGACAATCCAACTAATCACATTAATGAGTCAAAAAACGAATTACGCCAGGGGACCAAACAAAAAAAGAAAAAAACACGAAGGGGCAGGAGGGGTGGTAAAAAATGCAAACATACAAGGCAGATATCAAACGAGGACACAAACCAGAAAATACCTCTAAGAAATGTTGTAAACCTCTCTAAGGTCCCTCTTACACATACTGATAAGGAGGTCCTTAGCCTGGGTTTAGGGTTTTCACCTACATCACATTTTAACCTTTTTGGTACCATACATGACGTCAATTTATTTGTACGTAAACTTACGCTGAAAAAACATTTTTCAGGTAATAGCGATGGCTCTGAACAGAATGTTGTAGCTGGTGTTAGCAATGAACAAGATATGAACAAAGAAACACTCATGTTTGATGAACAGTGTCTAATTTTGGATATGACCACAATCTTAAATGAGGACATTGTGCAGCCTGAGGTTGTCGCAAGGCCACCTTCAGTTTCTGGTCTGAAAAAAAGTCATTTCTACCCTGTACATAGTAGGAGCAAAAATATAGAAGTCTTTCAGCGTACAGTGGAGAAAAAACTTGTCCTTTTATCAGAGGAGGTACACTCCCATAAAACCAGAATGAAGGATCGCTTTAGAAACAACCTCACAACTGCACAACGAGAATCCCTTATTGCTTTAGGTAAGAACACTGCCTTAGTCATTAAAGAATCTGACAAGGGGGGCAATGTGGTGGTTATGGATAGGGAGTATTATATTAGTGAATCGTATCGTCAACTAAACGACAAAATTATAAAAAACTCACTTTTAATCCCACCACCGCCTACATGCCCCTAGTTGAAGACATATTGACTCTAGGCACACATAAGGGTGTTATACCGGCCTCACTTGTAAACTCACTTTTACCAAAAAAAACATTAACTCCGGTTTTTTACTTCCTTCCAAAGCTCCACAAGGATGCAAAAAATCCCCCCGGTCGTCCCATCATTTCGGGGGTTGATTCACTTTTGGAGCCCTTATCTGAATTGGTTGATTCTTTTCTCCAGCCCATAGTGGTCAACCTCATGAGTTACATTAGGGATGCCACCCAGGTTTTAAGAACAGTACAGAACATCACATGGGAAGAGACATACAGATTCGTGACTATAGATGTTGTTTCTCTTTACACCTCCATTCCACACCAGCGGGGGCTCGATGCAGTGTCCTCAGTTTTAGACAATTACTCTAATTATTCGGTGGAGGTCAAACAGTTTCTTATTTTGGCCATCGAATTCTTATTAACTCACAATTTTTTCTTGTTTGAGGGATGTTGCTATCTCCAGAGGCGTGGAACGGCAATGGGGGCTAAGTTTGCCCCCTCCTATGCCAATCTCTATATGGGATGGTGGGAGCTGTTCCACGTCTATGGAGATGGCAACCCCCACAAGAACAATATCATATACTTTGGGCGCTACATCGATGACCTGTTGCTGGTGTGGAATGGGGATAGCAGTAGTGTAGAGGATTTTATTAAGTACATCAATACCAATGAGGTAAATCTCAAATTCACTTTTGAACAACATCCACTACACACTAAATTTTTGGATATTGAGCTCTCCGCTCAAATATCCACAAAGACTGTGGATACTAACTTATATCGTAAACCAACTAGTGGTAACACTATTCTCAATTTCCAATCTTGCCATCCAAAACACGTTCTAAAAGCCATACCTAAAAGTCAGTACATTAGAACACGCAGAATTTGTTCTAATGATACTATGTTTAATGAACAAATTGACATTTTGGAGGAGAGGCTTTTAGAGCGAGGGTATCCACTACCTTTGTTAAAATCTACAAGAGAACAAATCAGAAAAATCCCACGTAGTCAGTTATTAACATATAAGAGATTTGATAGAACTCCATCTACTAGGGAAGTTTGCAGAGATAAACTTATCTTTAGCACTCCTTATAGTCTGGAGTTCAACAAAATTTGCAATCTGATTAGAGAAAGTCTACCTATTCTTGCTACTGATCCTTCTTTGGGAAGGGTAGCTAATAGTGGCTGCAAATTTGTAGCTAGGAAAGCTATCACTATTGGCAACATAGTAGCTCCTTCACAATTGCCCACACAGAGATCATGTACCTGGTTACCTCAGAGGATGGGCTTTCTTAGATGCAAAGCAAAAATATGCAAAACCTGCAATTATGTGGTGGAGGGAGATTGTTTTCATTCCTCAGTTACAAATAAGTCATATCAAATTAGACAAAAATTGAATTGCAAATCTACTTTTGTAGTTTATCTTTTGACCTGTAGGGGGTGCCAGATCCAATACGTTGGAAAAACCCAGCGAATGCTCAGGGACAGAGCACTTGAACACATCAGGGATATTGATAACCCTGATGTCTTCACGCCTGTTGCTAAGCATTTTAAAAATATGCATGATGCTGACTCATCCCTAGTATCAATTCAGGCCATTGACTACATTCCAAAACACTCCAGAGGGGGAGACAGGGAATATAAACTGAGCTATAAGGAGGCTCAGTGGATATTCACTCTTAATACCAGATATCCGCTTGGCATTAATATGGAATCTGATGTCAATCTTTTTATTTAATGTTTATTTATCTCACAAGTCCTGGTCTTTCCTGGTTCCCTAATAGAATCATATATAATACATCTTGCTTGTATAGCTCAAAAATTATGATGTTATTACTATTTATATATTTTTCAATGTTAGTTGTTTCAATTTTCCCACATGTACAATGTTTGTGTATCTTTTGGTAATTTACTATATAGGCAGGGTTAAGTACACACATGTTTACAATTTTTGGTGATTGATTGCCCTTTAAAGGTGTATCCAGTGCTTGCAATTAACAGCAGTGAACAAGTGTGGAGGCCCCACACGAAACATGTTTGCCGTGTCTTGCAATACTGGAACACCAATTTTGAATTTGTGAGTTGTATCTCACATCCCTGTTTTTATCTACGCTCTACTACCAATAAAGACTTTTCTACTTTTACTACAAGAGTCACTGTGCTTTTCCTGGGGAGGAGTTGCGATAAAATAAAAATATACCCTAAGCTAGCTATAATGGAGCTATTAGGGTTAGACTTAGATTTAGGGGTTAATACATTTAATATAGTGGCAGCGACTTTGGGGACGGCAGATTAGTGGTTAATAAGTATAATGTAGGTGGCGGCGATGTTAGGGGCGGCAAATTAGGGGTTAATAATATTTAACTAGTGTTTGCAAGGCGGGAGTGCGGCGGTTTAGGGGTTAATATGTTTATTCTAGTGGTCGCGATGTCTGGAGCGGCAGATTAGGGGTTAAAAATTTTATTATATTGTTCGCAATGCGGGAGGGCCCAGTTTAGGGGTTAATAGGTAGTTTATGGGTGTTAGTGTACTTTTTAGCACTTTAGTTATGAGTTTTATGTTACGGCGTTGTACCATAAAACTCTTAACTACTGACTTTAGAATGCGTTAGGAATCTTGGAGGTAGAGGGTGTACCGCTCACTTTTTGGCCTCCCAGGACAGACTCGTAATACCGGCGCTATGGAAGTCCCATAGAAAAAAGGGTTTTACGAAGTTTGCGTAAGTCGGTTTGTGGTAAGGCCAAAAAGTGTGCGGGGCCCCAAAACCTGCAAGACTCGTAATAGCAGCGGTAGTGAAAAATCAGCTTTAGGACCTGTTAACGCAGCTTTTTCAGCTTACCGCAAAACTCATAATCTAGCCGATAGACAATTAATATTAACAAAAATCTTACATTATAGGATTCAAACAATTAAAAGAACCTATTTTTCAATGTTAAAAGGACAAACAACTCTTGTATGACTAAAATCCAGCATTTAGTGACTGACTGGCTGTCCCTAACATCATTCATTAGTAATACTATGGTAGAATTGGACAGGGGAAGATGAACAAATGAATGGTAAGACCCCCTGTACAAACAAAGGAGCTTATCAACCAAACAACATTTTTTTGGTGCGTGTGAATGAATGAACAAATCGACTTTGTCAAGCAATCATCGTTTTTCGTCCTTTTCATCCAATAATGGCTGTTCATATATATTAACTGACTTGACAAATCAGCAAATTTCAGACAAATTTGCATTTATCCGAAGCCTGAATGGATATATCTAGTTTATATCTACGAAAGGTGGCTACTTAGATGATTGAAAAATTAGATTCAATTTAGTTAAACATAACAGTTCCATTATTTTTTCTTTTTTTTATCTCCTACTGTTTATTTTGTGTGTGTGTGTGTTTGCGTGTATAATATACACACAAACCTTTATATAAAGCAAAGCTTGTAACTGAAACAAATTCACCACACAGGTCTTCTGTGAGCAGATATATGTGTATGATTATAACCCCTGTAGTTCAGTTTCACAATTTTGTATGAATAAATCATCAGACATTTTATAACTTTGGATACTGCAATACTACAAGAGTGTGGCAATAATGTTCTGTTTTATTTTCATACTTCTTATAGTCCTAAACTTTACTAAAATGGTTATAATTCCTATAACAATTCCATCTTCCTGACAATGCCAATGTCAGGTTCCTGTGTGTCAGAACGTTTGCATGTAGTGATGTGCATCTTCATGTCTGCTCTACATGAGACTTGAAATGCGTCACCTTGGGCCTGATGATAAATAGCTTGCCATCATGGAGAAAAAACATGTAAAGTTTTTGTGCTTTTAATTTACATCTAGAACTCTGCATATCTAGATAAAGAGCTCTCAAGCTAACATTTGCCTTTTTAAAACTTTTTGTGGGACCTGACAAGAAGTTTTAGGTAATGTCAATAGAATTAATGGCTTTAGATCATTGAGCCCCTTGTGGCATTAAATTAATTGCAATACCTAAAGTTTTCAAGCATAATTTTGCATATTTATTTGTAATAACCCAAAAGTGCTTTATAGATACATTTTTGTATAGTTTGTAAAAAAAATCACTGTATACACTATGTGGCTAAATGTATGCAGACACCCGATCATCATACCTATATGAGCTTGTTCACATCCCATTCTAAAGTTATAGGCATTGACATGGAGTTGTCACTCCCCCCCCCTCCCCATTTTGTGGCTATAACAGCTGCCACTCTTCTGTGAAGGCCTTACACAACATTTTGGTTTGTGTCTGTGGGAATTTATGCCCATTTATCTAAAGAAGCATTTTTGAGGTCAGGCACTTATGTTGGACGAGAAGGTCTGGCTTGCAGTTTGCATTACGATTCATCCCAATGGTTTACAATGGAGCTGAGGTCAGGGCTCTGTGCAGGCCACTCAAGATCCTCTACATCAAACCATATATTCATGGACCTTGCTTTGTGCACAGTCATGCTGTAACAGGAAAGGAGCCTTCCCCAAACTATTTCCACAAAGTTGGAATCACCCAACTGTCTAAAATGTCTATGTGTATCCTGTAGCATTTATATGACCCTTCACTGGAACTAGGGGCCCTATTCCAAACCCTGCAGTATTTTTTCCTCTATGTTGCATTCTCCTGGCATAAGCCACACCCAGATTCTTTCATCAGACTGCCAGATAGTGAAGCATGATTAATTATGCAGAGAACAAGTTTTGACTGCTCCAGAGTCCAGTGGTGGCATGTTTTACACCAGTCCAGCTGAATCTGGCATTGTGCAAGTTGACCTGAGGCTTCTTGGTATCAAAACCCATTTAGTGATGCTCCCAATGCAAAAGGCAGTTTTTACAAGCTTTGGCACTCACCGATCGCACTCTGTGCTTATGTGTGGCCTACCACTTTGTGGTTAGACTGTTGTTGCTTGTAGATTCTTTCAATTCACAACAACAGCACTTACAAAATTGCAATTTCAATACTACTGTATATATATATATATATATATATATATATATATATATATGTATATATATATATATATATATATATATATATATATAAATAATAGCCGGTAGCCTAGCACTCCTTCCACTCTTGTGCAATCATAGCCCGGGTGCAGTCCTCAGAATAATAAATAAGATAGCTATGTGTATGAAGGGCACTCACAGGACTTGTAGAACAAGTAAAACTGCACGTAGCACAGTGAAATTCCAAAGGCTCCGTTTCTAGGCACTGGGAGCCTTTGGAATTTCACTGTGCTACGTACACTAAAGCTGATAAACATCTGTCTTGAAGAAGGCCTTTGAATGGGCCGAAACGTCGACATTGCTTGATTTATTACTACTTTTGGAAAATAAAGATTATATTATTTTACTTGTTCTACAAGTCCTGTGAGTGCCCTTCATACACATAGCTATCTTATGTATATATATATATATATATATATATATATTATTTATTTATTTATTTATTTATTTTTTAAATTTAATTACAAGATTGGTCTGCATTCTTGCAATAAACTAGCTTACTGGATTAGTATGAAAATATTCATAATAACCTTGTATGCTGTGATTGTTCGCCAACTAATTTTACCCCCCACTTGCCATATTTGGAGGAATTAACCCAGACTTGTTACTGGAATAGACAAGGCTTGACAAAGACATTATCTTAGCAAACTATTCATTGTGATGAAACCAGGTAGGGACAGATGTGATACTGGGTGCCTGCCCTGTGAATTATTATTTCTCAGAATGGAAAACTCTTCATTTTCAGACTTAGAGGACCACTAAATACAATATAATTTAATAATTGACAGATACACAACAA
Organism: Bombina bombina; assembly: GCF_027579735.1. Lineage (NCBI taxonomy): Eukaryota > Metazoa > Chordata > Amphibia > Anura > Bombinatoridae > Bombina > Bombina bombina. The sequence continues at coordinate 565,259,844 of NC_069504.1, forward strand.
AAAGACAATACAATAACACTTACTTTGAATATGAAATGAACAGCAGAATGTTATCTAGCAAATTTAAATTTTCCCTCCCCTTGTATCATGCAAGAGCCATCAGCCAATCACAAATGGAGCTACATATATACTGTGCACTTTTGCACATGCTCAGTAGGAGCTGGGCCCTCAGAAAATATGCATATAAAATTAATGTGCATATTTTAATAATAGAAGTATATTGGAAAGCTTTTAAAATTGTATACTTTATCTTAACCATGAAACTTTCATTTTGACTTTAGTGGTCCTTAAAAATACAGGAAAATGGGGCAAAATAGATAATAAATGTACATTACAAATGTTTTTTTTACTACACACAATTAAATATTATATATTACAATATAAAATGTTTTAATGTCCCTTTAACAAGGGAGGTAACTGATGTCTTTGTCTTGCATGACTGTTAACAAAGATAGAAGGAGTAAAAAAAAAATAGACCTATGACTCTGCTTTAGAAATGATATAAAGAACCATGATAGTGCTAAGCCTAAAGCCAGTCAATCTGCATTAGAAATTATTATTACTATTTCTATTATTATCAGTTATTTGTAGAGCACCAACAGATTCCGCAGCACTATAAACAAAGCCGGAGTACAACAAAACATTTGGGATCAAATAGGTAGAGGGCCCTGCCAAGAGTCGCACTGTTGTAGTCAGCTCTTAAGAAGGTGACCTACAAAAACTAAATTCCGCTCCTCTTAGTACTATCAATAAGTTGTGTAGTATTAAGTCTGGAGAAACCACAACTATGAATAAGAATTGCAATTTTACCTAACCTTTTGGGTTCAAATTTATTTATTACACAATATACACAAAAATATAAGACATGGAAAGATTGAAAATCAAATAATGTGTTAAGAACTTGTAAAATATCAGCCGATGGTTCACAAGCTTCAGATACTTTAGGCGTGGAGTTGTTTTTCCAGAATGTTAGTAGAATACTGTCAATGAGAAGATATTCACAAGACGCCATTTCTTTTAATGTGTGTATTGTTGTTCTAAAAGTCAAGTACCATGATATTATCCAAACTGCAGAAACCCCCGACCAAAAAAAACCCAAAAAACAAAAACAGCAGAGATCACCAAAGGCAAGGATATTTATTTTTAAAGCTCCCAGCAACTTTTAAGTTACAATTGGTTTCCTTTGCACAATTGAGTGTACAAGCAAATGAGTTTACAGAAGGTGGGTGTTTAATTAGATTATTTTTTCTTGACTTTAATTTAACCAATCAGAAGAGTAGATAAGCACAATTTTACAGGGACCTCACCCATTCACAATCTTAACTAATCAGAATTTTTTTTAAACTGCCTACATATTGGGAAAAAAAATGTAATCCATCCTCAGGCCCAAAGGCAACCATTCATCCCTTAATTGGTTTTAATTTGCTTTCATTAACCAGTGGATACATTATATGCCCAAAAAAAGTGTGTGACTGTGTGTGTATGTAAGTGTGTGTATAAAAAATATTATTTGTGAGGGGGGTGGAAGTCTTGCTGAGTTTCCACACTTTTTTTTGGACCTGAACCCTGTATGATCAAAGTTATTGTTATTATGTCAGGGCATAAACAGCTAAGAAAAACATTTGATGAATGCTGAGCTGGTGCTTACAACAAACAGCATGCATGAGTATTAGTATTATGTGTACATATAAATCTATGCTCAGAAGAAATGGATATAAAGTCAAATTTTAAAAAAAAATCTATGAATTTCTACTGAAGGAGATAACCATCAAAACTCTAGCACTAAAAGGGTTAAATAACACTGAAAGAGGTCAATTCTAAGAAAGGTTCACATTCATGTAAAAGCTAAGCCCTTATGTTGTTATCTTGTATGCACTACACATCTGTACAATCCGATGGTACGTGTTTGTCCTTCACTTAGGAAAGCAGCACAGCAGGTGACTCACAACAGCAGCCTATCTAACAATGTAGACAAACAGCATTGCAATTTCTGTTCCCTCCTCCTAACTATGTTCCGAGATTCACTTCAGCGAGCACAATTTATTCACTTCTAAAATCTTTAATTTTTCATGCAGGAGATTTCTTCTCAATTTAATGTCAGTGCATTGAAGCTTTGCTGGGGAAAAATAGAGTTGAAGTGCAAAAAAATATTTCACAGACTGCAATCTGACAAGATAATATTTAGCTATTTTTTTTTTTAAATATATTAGTTTCCACAGCACATTCTATTCAAATTTCCTGGCTAAACTGCATAAAGCACATATTCTAGATGGGCTATTTATTTTAAATATTTAAATCTTTTAAATAAATTTTATAGACATGATGTACTAGGAATGTCAGGTATCATATAAATCAATGCATTGTTATATACATTTATCTCACATATGACAGAGATATAACATAACCAACATAACTTGCAGAATGGATGTTTATAACTCAGGCATTTTATCACTGCTAAATTAACTCAGTTTCAGCTGATTTATATATATATATATATTAAATGACACCCTTCAGAAAATGTCTTGCTTGAGCCAAATGATTACTATGCCTAGTAGCATCCATAATATTACATGAATGGATATTTTTGTTAACAGAAGCGTAGCACATTTAGGGCTGTATTACGAGTGGCTTGCTAACTGTTGCACACAAGCGAAAAGGGTTATATTGCGACTCTTTGCGTGCATCAGAAGTATTGCGTATATTACAAGTTGAAAGTAAACTTGTTCGCTTGAGCGCAATTAAATTTAACATGCGTCTGTTTAGCATGGCTTCAAAGGTCTGGTTAACTGCTAGGTTTTGCTAAAATGTTGCAAAAAAAAACACATAAAAAATGCATTGTACAGTACAGTTACACTTATAAATAACACTGTCTAATAAGAATTATTAAAAAGAAAAATATTGCATAAAACATAAAAGGGCTCAAACATATGAGGGGTCAGGTGTTAAAAAAAAAAAGACTTGCAAAGACTTTAACATAGAAATACATACATATACATGTCTATATACTGTATATATATATATATATATATATATATATATATATATATATATATATATATATATATGTATATATATATTTTATCACTAAAGAGTCAAAAGTAGATTATAGCCAGCACACAACTTATTTCCAGCTAAATTACTACACATACTGTGTCATAAAAAGGGGAGACAAACCCAAGTAGTGTTCAAAATTCAAAATGTTTTTATATATACCAAAGCCAGAAACATTTGACAGTTTGCTTGTTATAACTACATAGGAGCAAAGACTAAGTGCAATTAGTGGGGCACCACAAGGCCTAATTTCACAGGAGCACTGCTAATTTGTTGCAAGTTTGATGGGATACACTTATTGCTGAATACAAACCGCTGAATAAGAAGTCCCACCCGGTTACTTTGAATATATCAGCAGTACCCAAGACGCTTGGTGAACGCTGTGATAAGCCGACTACGTAAGTGATCAGTGTGCAGTACCCAACTAGAAGGTTGACGGCAGGGATAGCCGACTGCAGCACAAGGATCTAAGATGTGTACAAACAGAATACGGGCAAGTAACCGAAGGTTAACAGCCGGAGAAAGTCTATTGCAAGTTTGGTGAGATAAATTGTGACTTTGTTAACTCCGTAACTGAGCAAATTTCCCTTGCTTGGGACTGGGACTACCTGGAAATGAGCTAACAGGTGGCTGTAATCATACCGCTACATTTGGGACATTGAATTAGTATGTCTCCATTGATTTCTCGTTTGGAGTTGTATTCAGGTTATTGCTATACCCTCGATATGCCATTTTGATTGCATTCTTATTTGAAGTTTTTTATGCATGTATAATATGTGAAATTAGGCCTTGGGGTGCCCCACTAATTGCACTTAGTCTTTGCTCCTATGTAGTTATAACAAGCAAACTGTCAAATGTTTCTGGCTTTGGTATATATAAAAACATTTTGAATTTTGAACACTACTTGAGTTTGTGTCCCCTTTTTATGACACAGTATGTGTAGTAATTTAGCTGGAAATAAGTTGTGTGCTGGCTATAATCTACTTTTGACTCTTTAGTGATAAAAATTATTAGTTTTAGATTACCGTGCACTAATTGGGTCCCTGCAGTATTCTTAAAAAGGGGCCTGATTAATACTTAATAGCGAATAGATTATTACCTTAAGCTGGCAACCAATTTAAATATATATATATATTTATATATATATATTTATGTGTGTACATATGTATTTATGTATTTATATGTGTGTATATATATATATATATATATATATATATATATATATATAAATATACGGTATATATTTAAAGACATATATACACATATAAATACATACATACACATGTCTAAATATGGACCAAAAAACCTCAGTCTAGCGAAATGAATGCTCTAGCGGGAGCGCTAATTTGTGTTCCACTCATAATCTTGCCCTTAAAAGGACACACTAGAGTAATAATAATATACTCTAATTTTTTGGAGAATTCTGTTATTAAATCTATTATTGAACAAGTTATCACTGTGTGTTCATTACATAGATAAATATCCTATTCCCAAACAGGACATGATTGTTGTTTTGCATTTATATATATATATATATATATGTAAGGTACCAGCCACAATGTTCTACCTTCGCTATTTACTGGCTGCTAGTTGATGTCAGATGGAGAGGTCCCCTAGCTTGGGGGAACGTCAGTAATGGAACTGAAGCTGAGGGACAAGGCAGAGACATGGTCTAGCAAGCAGAGCCAGCAATAAAAGCCAGTGAGGCACAAAATCAGGATCCAGAATAGTCAAGGACCCTCCCACATTTCAATCAGAAAATGTCCTGACTTTGTGAGTCTGCTACAAAAAAAGGAGTTAGGAGAGGCTCTAGCTACTATTGCCCTTCCTGCCTTTCTCTACCTGGCCTATGTGTCAGAGACTGTTTCAGAATCCACCATACAGAGTTAAACTATTGATTCAAAGGACTTTGTATGTGTTCTTGATTTATTTTATTTTATTATTCTATATTCCTGTCCTCAGCTTGTCCTCATTACTCTTTGTCCCAACTTATTGGCTTGTTAAACCAACTACTCTGACTTCATGGATCCCTGAACTTAGCCTAACCATTTTTATGTTAAGTCCAGCCACTCTAAGGTCATGCTAAATTAGCTACACAAGACAAGTCAAAATACCCCATTTACAATACCCTGGTTCATTTATTTATGCAAACAGGATGCCATCATGCAGGAATTTTTTCTTTTCAAGATTGCCATTTTGCCTCAAAGGCAGCCTAGGCCCAGAAAATCAATTTGTCAAATTTCCATGTATGAAGATTAAAATGGGCAGGTCCCGTATTTGTCCGTGTAACTTCCTGAAACCGATAAAACTTGTACATTGGGTTATTATACTTGTGGGACCTTAACACAAATATGGGTGTTTTATAGCAGTATGGATGATGATATAAACAGTGAAAGGGCAGTGTTTGTGTGAAAAATGCAAAAAAATATATAATAAAATAAATAACCACTAAATTTGTCCAGGTGTTGTGAATAAGTGGCTACAAAAAAATAAAAAGACTGGTCATATCCCTTTTGGAATACCCTGGATTGTCTACTTTTGCAAATGATTAGCCATGATAGTGGTCATTTTATTCCTGGGCTGGCATACTTTCTCAAAGGCGACAAAGGACCAGAGAATCAAAGTGTCAAATTTCCATGTAAGAAGACTGAAATGGTCAGGCCCATATTTGGTCATGTTAATTCCCAAAATCTCCTTAAAACCTGTTGATGCGTGGAACAGTTGTACCCGTGGGACATCGATGAATACAAATATGGGTGTTTTATAGCAGTAATTCATATAAGGATGATATAAACAGCGAAAGTGCAGTGCCTGTATAAAAAAATGCTAAAAATATGGACACTAAATTTGGCCAGGTGTTGTGACTAAGTGGCTACAAACCCCTTTTGGAACACCCGGGGGTTGTTTACTTTTGCAAATGGTATGCTATGATTGGGTCATTTTCATTCCTGGGCTGCCAAACTGTCTCAAATATGACAAAGGCTCAGAAAATCAATGTGTCAAATTTTCATGTAAATATATATGGTGTGACCAAAGTTTATAATCTGTGTATTACTAATGAACTACAGTTTGTATATGAGTCAGGCTTTGGTATTATTTCTTCAGCTGGTATGCTTTTTTTGTTATATATGCGCTAAAACCCATTAAATATTTGTGTTATGTAATATTAGGTTAATTTGTACTATAGATTTGCAGCTGTATGATATCTATTTTTTATTGAATTATTTTCACATTTACCTTATTGAAAGCTGTGTCGTTGGTAACTTGAGTACAAAATGTACCTATATTTGTCAATTAGCATAAACACAAATAATCATTTATATTATAGTATGTGACTACATCATGTTAAATGGACATGAAACCCATTGTTTTCTTTCAAGATTAAGATAGAGGATACAGTTTTAAAGAACTTTCCATTTTAATTCTAATGTTTAGTTTGTTTTGTTCTCGTGGTATCTTTTGTTGAAAAGATTATCTAGGTAGACTCAGGAGCAGCAATGCACTACTAGGAACTAGCTGGTGATAGGTGGAAGCACACATATGCCTTTGTTTCATTGGCTCACCTGAGATCAGCTAGCTCTCAGTAGTGAATGGCTGCTGCTTTAAAGAAGTATACCAAGAAAATAAGCAAATTTTGATAATAAGAGTAAATTGGAAACTCATTTAAAATTGTATGCTCTACCTATATCATGAAATAATGAAAAACAATGGAATCCAGCATCTTGTCAAAAATAATAAAAAAAAACTTCTTTATTGCTTCCACATCATGGGTCCTTTTTCCCATGATGTGGAAGCAATACAGACGTTTTACTACTATTTTTGACAAGAGGCTGGTTTTCATTGTTGTTTCCTTATGTATACTGGTATAGGCAGTCCCTGATAAATCCGTGCCCCAGGTGGATGGGTGCTGTCTCCATTGATAGCATTTGTATATCATGAGAAAAGTATTTTGAGTTTCATGTCCCTTTAAAACATAAACATAAGAAGTAATCATACCTGTAACAAAAAACACCATAAACAGTTCATAATTGGTACTTGGAGTTCAAAGGATGAAGTGAATTCAGACAAGGGGCTCCATGTACGAAGCAGCGAAAGCTGCTCCGGAGCCTTTGCGGGGCAGGTTCGCATATGCGAGCCTGCTTCCCGCAATGTAAGAAGCAGCGGTCATTAGACCGCTGCTTCCTACACCCTACGCCACCTCTTAGGTGGCGAAGCAAAATCACCGAGAGCTCGCTCGCTCTCGGTGATTGACAGCCCCTTCAGTCGCGTGATTGGTCGCGCGACTGAAGGGGCGGGCATTACACACTCCGCTGAGTGTGTAATGATACATACGGGCAAGCGGATCAATAGATCCGCTGCCCGTGTGTAGCGGAGGTGGGCGGACAGCTTCGCGAGTTAAGAAGCTGTCCGCCCGCCTCTTAGTACATGGAGCCCAAGGAGACACTTAAGGATAGTTAGAGAGGTAGGATTCAAGCCATGGTAGGACAATGTCATATAGACCAGTGATGGCTAACCTTGGCACCACTGATGTTTCGGAACTACATTTCCTATGATGCCCAACTAGATGGCAGAGTGCCTAAGCATCATGGGAAATGTAGTTCCAAAACATCTGGGGTGCCAAGTTTAGCCATCACTGATATAGACTAAGGGAGTAATTGAGTAACTGAGTAATTTACTTAAAGGGACACTGTACCCAAAATTTTTCTTTCGTGATTCAGATTGAGCATGAAATTTTAAGCAACTTTCTAATTTACTCCTATTATCAAATTTTCTTCATTCTCTTGGTATCTTTATTTGAAATGCAAGAATGTAAGTTTAGATGCCGGCCCATTTTTGGTGAACAACCTGGGTTGTCCTTGCTGATTGGTGGATAAATTAATCCACCAATAAAAAAGTGCTGTCCAGAGTACTGAAACCAAAAAAAATGCTTAGATGCCATCTTTTTCAAATAATGATAGCAAGAGAACGAAGAAAAATTGATAATAGGAGTAAATTAGAAAGTTGCTAAAAATTGCATGCTCTTTCTGAATTACAAAAGAAAAACTTTGGGTTCAGTGTCCCTTTAAGCAAATGCAGTTTCAGTAGAATCTGTGATACTTACCCTAGTTTGACACAAACTACCTCATAGTTCTTTCAATTAAGGAATAAGATAAAGTCAAAATGAAACTTTCATGGTTTAGCTATATCATGCAATTTTAAGATACTTTTAAATTCACTTCTATTGTCAAATTTACGTTGTTCTCTTCGTATCCATTATTGAAAAACATATGTTTATATCCTCAGTAGCACAGCAGCATTTCTAGAAATAGCATCTAGGGGGCACTTTCAGGAGGCCCACCAGTTATTTGTCGGTGGGTCTATGATGGGAAGAAGGGGATGTGGTAGGTAAAGTTGATGCGGGTCATGGGCAGGGCAGTCATCATATGGACAGGGGTAGTTAGAGCTGGGGCAGGTCTGGGTAGAGTGATGTCAGCACTTTATAATCCTTTAATTAATGATTTTTGAGACTGTGGCCTCTAGTTATCAATGTCTGTTGGATCTGATCCGACTGTGCGGATCAGGTCCGACAGACATCGCTGAATACGGCGAGCAATACGCTAGCCGTATTCAGCATTGCACCAGCAGCTCACAAGAGCTGCTGGTGCAACGCCGCCCCCTGCAGACTCGCGTCCAATGGGCCACAAGCAGGGGGGGGTGTCAATCAACCTGATCGTACTCGATCGGGTTGATTTCCGGTGATGTGTGTCTGCCTGCTCAGAGCAGGCGGACAGGTTATGGAGCAGCGGTCTTTGTGACCGCTGCTTCATAACTGCTGTTTCTGGTGAGCCTGCAGGCTCGCCAGAAACACGGGGCATCAAGCTCCATTCGGAGATTGATACATATGCCCCTGTGTGTCTTTTTATATTAAAAAGAAACATATTTCCTTCCCACAGAAGCCTAAACAAATGATTATTTTAGCCATCAACAACCTGTAGACTTAAATTATGCTTTTATATTCTGAATGCATTATTGATACTATGTTCCTACTGTCAAATCAACATTGTTACTACCACACAAATAGTTTATTTTTATGCAAATTATATTCCAGCTGGAAAATGTATTATCTATACAGTTGCATAGAGGTTTGTGTAGCTAAGTCGTATGATAATAAACCTTTTCAATAAAATAGATGTTCTGTAGCTGTTCTTATTCTTTATACTTCTCTCATTTATCAAGCTGTTAATTGCTTGTTTGCATATTATCTCACCTCAGTCTGCACACAAATTATACATCAAACTTAAAAAGCCGTCATCCCTATTAAAATCATAAGGCATTTGTGGTATAAAAAAGGTGCACAATCTTAATTTGCATTAGACTGACTGCAACCTTTTTAACAGTGAATATGTCCCTGAGCACTATTTAACATGCTGTTTTCTATTTTCATTTATTCAATCAATATATTTAAGTATATATCTGTGCATAGTTTCACAATTTATATTCAATAGCTTTTAGGTGGTGACAACAATTTTAGTTGTGGTATGTGAAAAATCTGTTTGTTATATTTGTCTGTTTACTCAATCACAGTATAAGAAAATGTGATATTCTGTTTATAATGCATACATAATTTGCTGATTTAAAGGGACAGTCAACCCAAAATTTGTCCTAAGTCATACATATAAAATTGCAACCACTTATTATTGCCAACTGTAGCCCAATTTTGTAACATGTATCATTTCCAAGAAAAAAAACTTTCTATTTGCGCCTCTGCCGTTTTAAAATGTCTGCCTGCTCCCTCCCCTATTTCGTCACCAGCATCGTCATCATCCACTTGTGATCGCAGTTACTTTGCGATCGTACACGTTCCTGTGTTTGGCGCATGAGCAATGATGCGCAACACTACAAATATGAAACAGCTAGTATAATGAGCTGGTATTTTTAGTTCCTGTTTGAAACATCCCCCTTCAGTAAAATTGTCGCATTGCGCATGCGCCAAACACAGGAACGTGTATGAGTTTTAGTTTTCTAAACTATATCTCTATTTGCCTTTTTGTATTTCCAGTTACCCCTCATCACCTCAGTTACAAGGTATCTTTAAGATTATTATATTTACTAAATAGATAGCCATCCCACACATAATAGATTTCATTGTCCCTTAAATCAAAGAATGTCCCCTTTAAAACATTTACATTTAGCAACCAAAAACATTAAGGGGTTTTTATCACCCCAAAAAAGATTGATAGATTTTGATAATTTTTATATAAAACAACTAGATTTGGTGTTCATACAAGAGATCCACTTTAAGAGACAATATGTGAACCAAAATTGTCCACTTTATATTTTAATCAAAGCTTTTTAAGCTCTGGGACTAGTAAGAAGAATGGAATGTGTATCCTAATAACCAAGAGTTCCCTTTTAATAAGTTTAGAGTGTAATAGATGAGGAAGGGAGGCTTTTTATTCTGATAGGACTTTATTATGGTAGGCCTATAAACCTTATGAACCTCTACACCCCTAATTGCCCTAGCCGAAGTGCAGTAGCTAAGTTGATAAATGTAGCAAAAGGTCCAAGCTTTATAACTGGAGGATGCAGTAAATCAAGATTTACAGTTATGGTCAAAAAGTCCATACTTCCCAAAATCTTATACACTTTTCAAACCCTACCAATAGTACCCTCAATGACATCATAGAAATGTTTATTTGGGCCAAAACAAAGCCACTAATTCCCTGCACCACTCTAAATTTCGATAAAGAGGAAGGTAGACTGGGAGTCACTAATCTATATAATTATTATATTATAATTAAGGACTCTAAACCTTGGGTACACTTAGAAGCTATGCTTTTGAATACTCCCCTCATATTTAACCTTTGCTGGGTACCTAATAAAGCAGGCTTCTGTCAAGGCCATTATAATAACGCATGCTCCTGTCAGGGTTTTGTTAGGACTATGTACTGTTCCTTTAAGTCTTGATTACTTTACCCCTATTTAAGGCCCCTCCTCACTCTAACCTATGCTTGGTAATTTGTTGCACTTGATCACCTCAAGAGCCTGTGAAGACACCTAGCCTATCCCTGCAGCTCTGCTCGGATCTTTGCTTTCCTTTCTCACTAGATTGTGAGTTCTCCTGCCTAAAGACCCTGTTCGTTCATCAAGGTATTGGGGGACATACCTGTTTTGTTTAACATATTTATCTGCGATATCAGCAAAGGGCTACAGGGGAAAGTATGTCTCTTTGCAGATGATACAAAAATTTGCAACAGAGTGGATGTTCCAGGGGGGTAGACAAAATGAGAAGTGATATACAACAATTGGAGGATTGGACAAATGACTGGGGTCTAAAGTTTAACACAGCAAAGTGTAAAATAATGCATTTAGGGAAGAAAAATCCAAATGTTAATTACAGACTCAATGACTGTTACAGACGAGGAACAGGACTTGGGAATTATTATTTCAGATGATTTAAAACTTAGTAAACAATGTAGTAATGCAGCGAGTAAGGCTAGCAGAATGCTTGGATGTATTGGTAGAGGTATTTGCAGCAGAAATAGTAAGGTTCTTATGCCACTTTATAGATCATTAGTTAGGCCTCATCTTGAGTATTGTGTGCAGTTCTGGAGACCATATCTTCAGAAGGATATTAACAAACTTGAATCTGTGCAAAGGAGGGCTACCAAAATGGTACATGGTCTAAAAAATAAAACTTACCAGGATAGGCTCAATGACCTAAATATGTATAGCTTAGAGGAGAGAAGGGAAAGAGGTGATATGATAGCAACTTTCAAGTACATTAAAGGGTTTAGTAAAACTGAGGCTGTGGGTATTTTACATAAAATGGAAAATTCAAGAACAAGGGGTCATGAGCTCAAGCTAAAGGGTAGTAGATTCAGAAGTAATTTGAGGAAGCACTTCTTTACAGAAAGAGTGATTGATTTATGGAATAAACTTCCTCAAGAGGTAGTAGCAACAAACACTGTGGGGGACTTTAAAAATGCATGGGACAAGCATAGGGCTATCCTACGAACTAGATAAGTTTATACTGTTAGGTAAGGTCGGGCAGACTTGCTGGGCCTATGGCTCTTATCTGCCGTCAATATCTATGTTTCTATGTTTCTCTATCCTCCTTGAAACTTGAAGCTGTTTCTTTTTGCCGGTTCCCCTGCTGATCCGTTCAGCGTGTGACGTCAGACCCGGCATCCGGTCCTGCAGATTCAGCGTCTGCTCCTCTCACATCGCAAGCTGTGTTTTCCTGTCGCAGCACGCACCATAGCTAACTCTGCTAGACTTACCTGGTATTTCTCCGGATCCTGGTCTGTATCTGTTACTTATTTACTGTCAGTATTATACTTGCCTGTGTACTTGTACTACGGACTGCCTTATACACCTACTAAAGACTGCCTACAGGTGTTATACAGACTTCCTCCCAAGAGACATGTTTAAAGTGCTTAAGGGCAAATATACTCAGTATCGATTCCTGTGTCACTCCTCAGCTTAATTCATCTACTGCCATACTGTCTAATAGTGTATCACCTAATTGAGATATAGACATTTTCTCATTGTCTGATCTGTATCATATTAAGCACTATATTTATATGTTACCTAAGCTTACCAACTATTAATATACTTCACAAACCAGAGCATTGTGACATTCATCCTGCAACATATATATCTCTATCATGTGTGATTGCGGGTGTGTATGAATATTGTATATATTTTATTTGTATGAGATGTGTGTATGAAGTTCCTTTTGCCAAAGGATTTCAATTTAGCTCAACTCCAAAGTACCTTTGCCTATTCTCTGTACACTGCTTACATAACTTCTAAGTTGCGTGAAGGCTCCGTATCTCTCTGTATCCCTACAGTAGAGACCCTCAGTACGATGAGCACAACAGGATTCTAATAAGTTAAGTCTTACGGAATCCGAGGTATGGTGTGAGGCTGAGTGGTCCTGCAAGAATAAGGATACTAGTTCACCCATTCAAAGTATATATCATTGCAGTGTTTCACATCCTTACATACCTTACATAACATATTACCAAGCCAGTAAAAAGATAGTGTACTGGTATCCAGCAATATGGATATAAGTGAGTTAGCAAACAGGGTTTGATCCCTAGCCCAGAGCATGGATAACATGATCCAGGGGTTGAGAGAGATTCAACTGGAGAATCAAAATATCAGAAAGTTTATAAATGAACATCTTGCTAGCAAGTACATCAGAGCCTGTGGTCAGTCCTCCTGACAAATTCTATGGGGATAGGTCAATGTACAAAGACTTCAGAAATTCATGCACCTTATTGTTTACTTTAAGGCCTAAATCCTACCCCACAGACAGGATTAGAGTCCTAACTGTCATCTCTTTTTTGAGAGGTGAGGCTAGATCTTGGGCTAATGCCTTTTATGAGAATGATGATCCTATCTTAAATTCTCTGGATGCTTTTTTTAGTTCTATGTCCCTTTTGTGTCTCTACTGTGCAGAAAAAGACCACACTGTCAGGGACTGTCCTGCACTCCTTCGACAGAAAAAGGGTAAGACACCATTGAGTGAACATGCTCTCAATATGGTTAATAAAGTAACATCACACTTATCACTGCCTCTCTCCTTACAGTGGCATCACTTGAAGATAAACGTGCAGGCCGTAGTTGACTCTGGAGCTTCTGGGAATTTTGTGGATACTGCTTTTGTCATAAATAATAATATCCCACTAATAAAAAAGAGTGTTGCACTGGCTATCCGTTTGGTTGATGGCTCTTTCTTTAGTTCCGGTCCTATTACACACCACACTATCCCTATTACTGTTGTATCAGGTTCAGGTCATACAGAGTTTATCTCTTTTGATGTGCTACCTACTTCTGTATACCCCATGATACTTGGTTTAAAATGGTTAATCAAACATAACCCTTCTATATCTTGGAAGGATGCTTCTGTTACCTTTACATCACAGTTTTGCAAGCAGTTTTGTTTTGCTTCACATACCCTCTGTCACATAACTGAACATACTCTACCTAAGTGTTATGATGAGTATGCGGATGTATTCGACAAGGTTGAGGCACAGTCATTGCCGCCCCACAGACCATATGACTGCCCTATAGATCTTATACCTGGTAGTACCATTCCATTTGGGCACATATACCCTTTGTCACAACCCGAGTTGGCTCATTTAAAAGAGTACTTGGATGAGAACTTGAAAAAAGGGTTTATTAGACCCTCTACTTCTTCAGCAGGGGCAGCCATGTTTTTTGTAAAAAACAAAGATGGTAGTCTTCGGCCTATTATTGACTATAGACAGTTAAATAAATGTACCAAGAAGAACAGATACCCCCTGCCTCTCATTCCTGAACTAATTGAACGTTTACAGGGTGCCACCATTTATACCAAACTTGATCTCAGAGGTGCTTACAATTTGATCAGGATGAGGGCAGGGGATGAATGGTTGACAGCTTTCCGTACACGGTACGGACTTTACGAATACACGGTTATGCCGTTTGGGTTATGCAATGCCCCAGCGACATTTCAGTGTTTTATAAACGATGTTTTTCATGACCTATTAGATGTTTGCATTGTCATATATTTAGATGACATTCTTGTTTATTCTGACACTTTTGAGAACCATTTGTCACACGTAAAACAAGTTTTAGATCGCCTAAGGGCTCATCGTTTATATGCAAAGTTAGAAAAGTGTATTTTTAACACTAACACTATTTCCTTCTTGGGCTATTGCATTTCACCTACTGGCATCTCTATGGAGTCTAGTAAAGTTGAAGCCATCACCAACTGGCCTACTCCAACTAGCAAAAAAGAAATCCAAAGATTCCTTGGGTTTGCGAATTTCTATAGGAGATTTATTAAGAACTTCTCCCATATTGTCAAACCTTTAACTACTTTAACACGGAAAGATGTTAAATTTCTATGGAATCAGAAAGCTGAGGATTCCTTTATCACTCTCAAAAGCAAGTTCATTTCAGCCCCTATTCTACAATTCCCAGACCCCAGATGTCATTATACGCTTGAGGTTGACGCTTCAGAGTATGCTATAGGGGCTGTTCTCTCTCAGAGACCCTCTCAAAGCGAACCCATGCACCCGGTGTCATACTACTCCTGAGTCATGAGTTCCGCTGAAATCAATTATGGCATCGGAGATAAAGAGCTTCTTGCCATTAAATCAGCTCTGGAATTCTGGAGGCACCTTCTCGAAGGCACAACCCATCCTATCACCATATTTACAGACCATCGTAACTTAGAGTATCTGAAGTCCAATAAAACATTGACTTCACGACAGGTCCGATGGAGTCTGTTTCTTTCACATTTTGATTACGCGATTACCTACCGACCAGGGTCAAAAAATCTTAAGGCCGATTCCCTATCTAGAAAAGACCCTAGACCACCTAACTTGGAAGTTCCACGGTCTATTATACCTCAAGACAGATTAATATGTCTAACAAAGAATTTCAAATCTGCTTTGAAAGAACAACAAAGTCTGGATCCTACTCTAAATCGACTTGATGTAAGTAAACATTCTGATGATCTGTTTTATCATGCCAACCGATTATACATTCCACCAGCTCTCAGGGATGAGGTGATTGCCACTGCTCACGACTCACCCCTGGCGGGTCATCCTGGAGTCCACAGAACCTTGCATCTGCTTATGAGGACTTATTGGTGGCCTAAGATGATTGACACTGTTACTCAGTTTGTTCAAACCTGCCTAGTCTGTACCACTAGGAAAAATCACCATATCTGTCCATATGGATACCTTCTATCTTTACCTATACCTGAGAGACCGTGGGTTGACATTGCAATGGATTTTATTGTAGATTTACCACCATCTCTAAATTACAATACCATTTTAGTGGTGGTGGATCTATTCTCTAAAATGGCTCACTTTCTACCTCATAGAGGTCTTCCAACAGCTTCAGAAACTGCTGCATTATTCCTGAATAATATAGTAAAACTACATGGTCTACCTGATTCAATCACCATGGATAGAGGTACACAGTTTACCTCTAGATTCTGGAATCAACTTTGTCGTTCTCTTAACATCACTAAAAGACTAAGCACCGCATACCATCCACAGACAAATGGGCAGACAGAGAGGACTAATCAGTCATTAGAACAATATCTCCGCTGTTACTGCACATTAGAACAGGACAATTGGCATGCTTTGTTGGCAACAGCCGAGTTCGCCCATAATAATTCACTTAATTCTTCTACCAAAACAACACCATTCTATGTGAATTATGGATTCCATCCAACATATAACCCTGTTTCCTTGAGTGACTCTCCAATGCCTGTTGTCACTGAATTGGTGAATACCATTGCTAAAGGATTTGCCTCTTTGAAATTGGTTTTACAGGAAGCTCAAGCTTCGCAGAAACACCATTACGATCTACGTCGTTCAAGACCCCCTGACTACAAAGTTGGTGATAAGGTTTGGTTAAGCACAAAGAACCTCAGGTTAAGAATTCCAACAAAAAAATTGGGTGCACTTTATTTGGGGCCCTATGAGATTACGAAAGTAATCAATGCTAATGCAGTGACTTTGCTCTTGCCCACTTCTTTAAGGATACACCCAACATTCCATGTCTCCCTTTTGAAACCCTATGGCATGGTCAGGGGTGTACAGCAGTTTTCGTCGCCACCTCCACAGGGGGGGGGATGATATGGAGTATGAAATTGAATCCATCCTGGACTCCTGTTTCTTTCGCAACCAACTTCAGTACCTGGTTAGTTGGAAGGGGTTTGGTCCTGAAGAGGATTCCTGGGAGCCTTGTGCCAATGTGTCTGCTCCTCGTCTTCTGTCCTTGTTCCACCGTAGGAACCCCGACCGTCCTGGTCCTTGATCCGCTGAACGGCTTCTTGAGGGGGGTGTCCTGTCAGGGTTTTGTTAGGACTATGTACTGTTCCTTTAAGTCTTGATTACTTTACCCCTATTTAAGGCCCCTCCTCACTCTAACCTATGCTTGGTAATTTGTTGCACTTGATCACCTCAAGAGCCTGTGAAGACACCTAGCCTATCCCTACAGCTCTGCTCGGATCTTTGCTTTCTTTTCTCACTAGATTGTGAGTTCTCCTGCCTAAAGACCCTGTTCGTTCATCAAGGTATTGGGGGACATACCTTCTCTATCCTCCTTGAAACTTGAAGCTGTTTCTTTTTGCCGGTTCCCCTGCTGATCCGTTCAGCATGTGACGTCAGACCCGGCATCCGGTCCTGCAGATTCAGCGTCTGCTCCTCTCACATCGCAAGCTGTGTTTTCCTGTTGCAGCACCATAGCTAACTCTGCTAGACTTACCTGGTATTTCTCCGGATCCTGGTCTGTATCTGTTACTTATTTACTGTCAGTATTATACTTGCCTGTGTACTTGTACTACGGACTGCCTTATACACCTACTAAAGACTGCCTACAGGTGTTATACAGACTTCCTCCCAAGAGACATGTTTAAAGTGCTTAAGGGCAAACATACTCAGTATCGATTCCTGTGTCACTCCTCAGCTTAATTCATCTACTGCCATACTGTCTAATAGTGTATCACCTAATTGAGATATAGACATTTTCTCATTGTCTGATCTGTATCATATTAAGCACTATATTTATATGTTACCTAAGCTTACCAACTATTCATATACTTCACAAACCAGAGCATTGTGACATTCATCCTGCAACATATATATCTCTATCATGTGTGATTGCGGGTGTGTATGAATATTGTATATATTTTATTTGTATGAGATGTGTGTATGAAGTTCCTTTTGCCAAAGGATTTCAATTTAGCTCAACTCCAAAGTACCTTTGCCTATTCTCTGTACACTTCTTACATAACTTCTAAGTTGCGTGAAGGCTCCGTATCTCTCTGTATCCCTACAGTAGAGACCCTCAGTACGATGAGCACAACAGGATTCTAATAAGTTAAGTCTTACAGAATCCGAGGTATGGTGTGAGGCTGAGTGGTCCTGCAAGAATAAGGATACTAGTTCACCCATTCAAAGTATATATCATTGCAGTGTTTCACATCCTTACATACCTTACATAACAGCTCCTGTCAAGCCCATTCTAACTTTGAAAGTTTGGGATAATGTTTTGGGTGCATACAAATGAGTTTCTAACCCTGTGTCTCTGCTTACTCCTCTTTTCAATAGTTAAATATTTGCCCAGGTTCCAACCAGTAGACTACCTATAATTGATTTGAAAGAAAAGAAGGGGAGACCAATGGCACTACAATTACATTTAAGACTAAGCTCTGGATCTCTTACTATAACTAATTCTGGAATAATTTCCAGATGTAATAGTATGTAATACTTGAGTCAGTGGTGCTGTGTACTTAGTTGCAACTTTGAAAACTGGACGTGGTTAAATTAATAACCACTGAAAAGAGTACACTTGAAGCACTCGAGAGCTTGATAAATAAACTGGATTTAACCAAGACATTCAATAAGACTAATCAATGATTGAAATGATATTGTTCTCAAAATGTACAAGAACCTCACTAAATTAAAACTTAACGTTTATTAATTTAACAGTGCTAAAATTAGCGGAAAACAACAAATAATTAAAAACACTAGTTATAATAGGAGGCTATGTTGTATTAGGAAAAGGAGAGTATTGAGGTCGAAATTCTGGGGTCTCAAGTCGGTGATATCTACAGAACTGGCTAGATTGAGAATAATAAAAATTCTAAATAGTCTGTAGAATCTTTATATTGGACGTGGGTATGGAGAATATTAGGTGTGTAAAGGGACCGTTATCACACGTGCGTCAATTGGGTTAACTGTTTGATGATTAACAACAATATCACAGTCCTTAAAATCTACTATAAGTAGGTAGTATTTAATAGTTAATAACCATATGACACTTTAATAGTTATAGCTGTTTGACGATAGGTTTTAAGATACCTAATAGTTGAAAGGATAGTTTTCAGTATCAAAATTGATATTTATATCACGATTGGTTTGTATATATAAGATGTAATGTGATAAGATTACCACTTGGGTTCTCTTAGGTGATAAGACCTAGAAATTGTTAATCCTCTTATTTGAAAGCACAATTTGAGGAATGTTAGACAAGCGCATGTATGAATAGATAAGGCTAAAGTAAGTAGTATTAAGTAGCCTACTTCTTAAACTCAACTTGTCCTAAATATATTGCTAAGGCCTAATTCTTGCAATAATAATCTCATCAACTGTTACCACATGTAGTTTATTTTAATAATTCATACTGGTGATTGATTCTACGATTGTATAAATAGAGTTTTTACTGTGTAACATAGTTTTTATAATATAGATACACAATAATATTTTTTATATCTGCTCATGTATATGTTACATTTTCTCTTGTTACAATATTTCCAAGATTCAAATAAATATGTTACACATTCTCTTGTTAATATGTAACAAATTTGATTAGGTTAGTACGGATAAAACTTCCATTGCTTGTCGTAGTTTTTAGGTTGAGATTTAATAGTTTGCTGTATTAAAATAGACACATACAGGGTTTTAATAATGTGCCGTGGTTTATTATTGTTCTCCACGGATTAGGTTTTACAATAAGGTTTTCTCCCTTTAACTAGTTTGTTTAATTCACAAATTTTGGCCACTGAAGGATAGATAACGTTTAATGAGCGTTACTTTTTAGTATGTATTCCTTCTGTGGTAAAAGTACTCGATGTTAAGCTGGGAGATACTTATAATTTTTACCTTTTTGTCTAGTATACATATATTTTAAATAATTTGGCAAATCTCATTAGGATTAACACACTTGGATTACTAACAAAGTATAGTACTTCAGTGTAATATTGGTTGATGTGCGTGTTTTTTCACATACAAGGCCTTTTTCAAATTGTGTCAGTCTTGATTCAGATAAAATACATAGATAGAACACTCCACTATCCTGTTGGAATTTCTTTATTATAACAGTCTTACTCAAACTGTTTATGACATAAGATAAGTGCCTATGGTTATCTATACCATCTTAGTTGAACATATAAAATATTATCATTACATTCCCTATGAATATAGGAATGTCTGAGTCTGAATACCCACGTTTATGTTTTTGTTTGACCCCGTAATGTCAAGGCATATAATTATAGACTCGGCTTTTTGTCAAATTATCCGGTAGCACCCGGTATCTATATGATCTATATTTGGCACTTTACTATTTGAATTGAATGTCCGATGGGGCAAGCAAGCACCCAAGTAACGGTCAAATGTTTATTAAGCAGCCAATTATATTGTTAGCCTGTCCGATATGGCTATTGAATCTGGATTCTGCGCTCGTGTTATTTTGTTTTTTGGAACCGGAGCGTTAATCTGGCTTACCGGTAGTAATAAAGTATTAAAGAGCAGCTGATATAGTCATATTTATGACTCGGCTAATGTTGTTTTGTAACAATGGAATGGCTTTTCACTATCAGTTAAATTACCGGAGGGGCGGTATGGTTCCCAAGCGGTAATTGCAGATTGGATAGCAGCCACTCTGTTGAAAGCCGGTCTAATATATGAGTTATAAATCTCCTTTTAATACATTGAATTACGGCTATATCCTAATAGATAGCCTATACGATTATAAACATAGCACTAATTGCAGCTAGCAGCTAAAACACAGGAGCTCGCTAAGACTCCTCACCATTTCCCTAAGTCCCTAACATGTTTTGCCGTATACTACGGCTTTTTCAAAGGGTTATTGCGAGTGCACTGTTTGCATGCGATTTTTAAACCCTGTAGGTAGTTGATTCTATCCAATGGGAAGCAGAATCCATCGTGCGTGCTTATTGACGTGGTCTGCATGTATTCTGGGTATTGTAGTTCAAAAAGTAATATGCGTTCAGCGATAACGTGTCTTTATCCATTCTTTCATATATTCTTTGCTGAATTTCGATGACATTTACAAGTGTGTTTCTTGTGTGTTCACCATTTGGTGTTAATAGTCACAGGATAATTGTAAAAAGTCCCAATCTATAGTGTAGGAGAGAAATCCAGACAGTTCCTCATCACATTTAGATTATATGAAGATAGGCCACAAGCAGTTAATTTGTATCACTTGATACTGGTGGACAACCTGCAGTATGGTTACTATGTTGTAAGTATTTATACGGTCATCATATGGGCATATTCCGCCGTGTGATATCTGTTATTTTTGTCAAACTATATTGGGCCATGTGGCGCTTCTGTTTTCTTATGTTGTCTACAGAACTTTATTTAGGTATCGGCGATGTAGGGGAGCAGCGGATTAGGGGTTAATAATTTTTATTAGTGTCGGCGATGTCAGGAAGCGGCAGATTAGGGGTTAATAACTTTATTTAGTGTTGGAGATGTCGGGGAGCGGCGGATTAGGGGTGTTTAGACTAGTGGTTTATGTTAGGGTATTAATTTTAAACGTAACTTTTTTTCCCCCATAAACATCAATGGGGTTGGGTTACGGTGATTTGCCATTCCACGATCGCAGGTGTTAGTTTTTTCTAACACTCTCTCCCCATTGATGACTATAAGGGAAAGCCTGCACGGACATGTAAACTCAGTCCTTGGCTTTGTGCGGTATAGAGCTTAACGCACCATAACACACAGCACAAGAAGGTTTTTTTTAGTAACTCGTAATGGCAGCGCTATGGAAAGTGCGGTACCACTCATTTTATTGCGTTCTTTACGCACCCTGTTTAGTGCAAAACTCGTAATCTAGGTGAATGCCAAGAGAACAAATACATTTGATGATAAAAGTAAATTGGAAAGTTGTTTAAAATTGCATGCCCTATCTGAATCATAAAAGTTTAATTTTGACTAGATTGTCCCTTTAACTGTCAAGAGTTGTTTTGTATTAAGTTTCCTATGTATTTCTTAAAACCACAATTTTACAAAATGTGATTGCTTAAAATATTTGGATTTTGATGGGGGGTAGCGCCAAAGACGTGCACCTATAGCTCTGAACAGTAGGCTAACTAGCTAGCTTGGAAAAAGTACTAAGAAAATAAATGTGTTCAGAGCGCCTCAAATGGGCTTGGTGTTGTACAATGTGTAGAGTGTGTATTTAGAAATATTTTAATTGTAAATCTAGTACTTTACACAAGAATAAAACATGCCACGGTGGGTACATTGGTAATAAATGACAATAAAAACAATAAGATGTGGATCCACTCTTGTACAAATTAAATATCAAATATATCTATATAAAAACACTGAATATAAAATGATGCAGAGGCAATAATAATAGTAGCCCCAATAAAAATATGAGAAAGTTAAAATTCCAAGCAATGTCTGAAAGAAACCAATCCAATGTGTTGATTAAAAAATGAAATGAAATAAATGGATTGCTGATATCGACTAGGAGGAGGATACCGTAAGAGATATTTTGTACCAGTGTTGGTGGTGATAATGTGTATAAAAAAGGGAGTGAAAAATTATCCTTAGTGATTGCAAATATAAAGAAAACAGACAGTGTCAACTTGCTTATTCAAAAGTGAAAAAAAGTATGTGAAAAATTGAAAAAAATTACAAATGAAAAAATGCTGCTCAAAAAAGGAAAAAAGAGAACAAAGTCAGTGATTGTAATCCAAAAAACAAAATCCCAAAAAAGGCTAAATGTGAAGCTCCAAATAAAAGTCAAAAGTTAATAATGTGTAGAAAAGGAAACCTTATTTTCCTAGTGGTGAGAGTCCGTCTGAGGTTCCTGATGGTGAGAATAAAGTCAATGGTCTTTAAGGTCAAACCCAATTAATGGGCTAGTGTTCCTGTTCCTGATGGTGAGAACCTTTGGTGGTTGGGAGAAACTCCAATCCAAAAAAAAAAATGTTTTCTTTTTAAATCATAAATTAAATCTAAAAGCAAATAAAAACAACAATAGTGTAGATGGTACTAAAAACTTATATAAAATCAGAATAGTGCTTACCAGCTGTGGTCAACGTGTTTCGGCCTCCTCTAGGCCTTTCATTTTTTCCTTTGTAATTTTTTCAATTTTTCACGTAATTTTTTTCACTTTTGAATAAGCAAGTTGACACTGTCTGTTTTCTTTATATTTGCAATCACTAAGGATAATTTTTCACTCCCTTTTTTATACACATTATCACCACCGACACTGGTACACAATATCTCTTACGGTATCCTCCTCCTAGTCGATTTCAGCAATCCATTCATTTGATTTACTGCATTTTTTTGATCCACACATTGGATTGATTTCTTTCTTTGTTTGGAATTTTGAATTTCTCATATTTTTATTGGGGCTACTATTATTATTGCCTCTGTATCATTTTATATTCAGTGTTTTTATATAGATATATTCAATATTTAATTTGTACAAGAGTGGATCCACATCTTATTGTTTTTATTGTCAGTTATTATTACCACTGTACCCACCGTGGCATGTTTTATTCTTGTGTAAAGTACTAGATTTACAATTAAAATATTTCTAAATACACACTCTACACATTGTACAACACCAAGCCCATTTGAGGCGCTCTGAACACATTTATTTGCTTAAAATATTTGTTAACGGTTCTAAAATTCTTAAAGGGACACTGAACCCAAATGTTTTATTTTTGTGATTCAGATAGAGCATGACATTTTAAGCAACTTTCTAATTTACTCCTGTTATCAAATTTTCTTCATTCTCTTGGTATCTTTATTTGAAATGCAAGAATGTAAGTTTAGATGCTGGCCCATTTTTTGTGAACAACCTGGGTTGTTCTTGCGAATTGGTGGATAAATTTATCCACCAATAAAAAAGTGCTGTCCAGAGTCCTGAACTAATAAAAAAACTTAGATGCCTTCTTTTTCAAATAAAGATAGCAAGAGAACAAAGCCATTTTGATAATAGGTGTAAATTAGAAAGTTGCTTAAAATTGCATGCTCTATCTGAATCACGAAATAATTTTTTTTGGGTTTAGTGTCTCTTTAAATTAATCTAAATCTGCTTAAAATAGAAATGTCTATAATGACAAACTTGACACTGTTTTGTGGTGCAATTTGTACTCTGTGTAACTCTATTTTGGTATGTGATTGTAGGCTGTTAAATAAGTCCAGCATTTACTGTGGTATTTTTAATGTCTTATTTGCTATGTGATGTTCAAGCCTTGTCAATACGTCCTATAATTTTTAAATGTATTAATTGACTAATAGCATAACTTCAACCTCCTCCAACTTCTATTGTCTGTTTATTTTAAACTTATCTCACTCTGACATGGTCTGAATTACATTTCCCCAATTGGCCTTTTTGACTGTCTGTGATCCTGTCATTAACTAATTTTAGTGTGCCCAGCTGACTGTTCTGCCCTATAAATTTAACACTAGTTTGGGGAATGCATTGCAAGGGCAGTTAGCACTATAATAATATTGTATGCTCGTATTTTAATTGAGCATTATATAATTGAGACAATAAGAATTAGGCAAAATAATTAAACAAGCATTGAAGAAAGGATAAGACTCAAGTTATGTTGTAATATTATATTTTATGTGTTTTACTGATTACCTTTTGTAGAAATGCTTCATATCTGCATTTTCCTTTTTTGCTACCTCTTGTCTATACAACAAACTATACTATTAATTTATTTCTTATCATTTACTACCTGTTAGATTCATTGACCCATCTCTTTTATCCTCACCTCACTTTTTGTCTTATGAGCTTCACACATTCCTAAACTCTATCTCTCCTTCCTGCACCCCATCCCAAATATACTCTCAATACAGCATATCTGTATCTCATTTTATGTCACTCTCCCTCTTACTCATACTAGCTGCAGGTGACATCTCTCACAATCCTAGTCCCACACAATTTCCTAATCTATCCCACCCATATATGCCCTTCAATAGACCTTAAAACCAGGAAACATTGCTTGTGTATATAAAGCCAACTCCCCTTTCATTCATGCATTTTGGAACTCTCACTATCTCTGCAACAAGCTCACTTCTATTCATCCCCCCCCCAACCCTTCACAAACATCCAAAAGCCACAAAGCCAGAAAAACGCTCTTTCGCATCTGTTACTGATGATGACGTTTCTGCCCTTATATCTTCCTCACAAATTACTACCAGTCCCCTCTATCCCATCCCTCATAACTACTGCTTTCCCTCTTTCCAATCCTCACACATATTTTTCATCAGCATTAGTATATTGCCTTCTCTCGATACAACCTCCCCATCCAACTACCGCACTATTTCCCTACTCTCCCTTGCCTCAAACCTTATGTAAAGGCTAGTTTATATACATATCACATTTCTTCAAATTAAACTTTCTCCTTGATCCTTTGTAATCTGTACTAGGCCCCCAACACTCCTCTAAAGCAATTAAGGTAAGTAATGACCTACTTACAGCAAAATCAAAAGGCCGCTTATTTCTGTTAATCCTTCTCAATCTGTCTGTGGAGTCCGGACTCTGATTTTGTTCACCACCCTTTCTTGCTCCAAAACTTTGTATCCTTCAGCATTTGTGACACAGCCATCTCATGGTTCTACTCCTACCTGTGTATTCGTACCTTTAGTGTACCTTCTCTGATACATTCTCTGCCCTTTTACCACTTTCTGTTGGGGTACCACAAGGCTCCGTCCTTGGTCCCCTTCTTTTTTTCAATCTATAAGTCATCCTTAGGCTTCGTAATAAAGTCCCACATGTTTCAATATCATTTGCATGCTGATGACACCAAAATCTACCTCTTTGCACTAGACCTATCCCCTTGCTTGCTAATTCGTGTCACTAACTGTCTTTCTAATATTTCATCCTGGATGTCCTCTCACTAACTAAAGTTAAATCTCTCCAAAATTGAGCACCTTTTACCCCTCTTCTTTCAAAATATCTACCCCGCATTTTGGATGTCTTGGGGCCCACTTGACTCATATCTTTCTTAGACTCCTCTCATCTGGTCTTTGGCCAATTCCTGTTGTTTCCACCTTAAAACATCCCCAGAATGTGTGACACTTCCTCACACAAGACATAACTAAAATTTGAATTTGCTCTCTCATCATCTCCTGCCTTGACTAGTGCCATTCCATCTTCTCTGGTCCCCCTAGCTGCTGTTTATATCCTTTACAATGAATAATGAATGTCTCTGCCAGACTCATCATATTTACACATTGCTGCTCCTATGCTGTACCTCTCTGCCAATCCCTTAACTGGCTTCCTCTAGCCTCCAGAGAAAAAAATGCAAAATCCTGACTCTGACATTCAAAGCCCTCGATAACACTACTCCCCCTTTGGCTCCAGATACTCTCCCTCCCATCCTCTTCGTTCTGCTCATGACTTTCTTCTCTCCTCATCTCTTATTACCTCCTCATGTTTCAGTCTACAATATTTCTCCACAATTGCCCTTATTTTGTGAAGCTCTCTGCCTCCCTCCACAAGACTCTCCCCTAGTTTTCAAAGTTTCAACCTCTCCTTAAAGACTTTTCTGTTCAGGGATGCATAAAATATATGCAAACCTTTCTTACCTCAGTTCCTCTCCTCCTCTTCTCATCCCCTTAAACCTCCTTAGAATCTAGCATGATCACTGAAATTCTGACTTCATAATTATGTATTTTTGTTTTAGTACTGCAGGTAACATGGGACATGGAGAAGGTCAAAATGTAAACCATCAAGAAGGAACTAAGGGGAAAAATACTTCTACCGTATGTGCTATTTCTTAGAGACGAATGCACACTGTAATGTGTTGTTTTCAAAATCTCTGTCCATAAAAAGTGTCTGAAAATTAAAATCAGAACTTTGGATGCCTTATTGATGTACAGCTGTATAGGAATTTTGATAACTATGCTTATGTTAATTTAATCTTCGAATAATTTTTATTAACATTATTTTATAAGAAATAATATATGATACATGTTTAACAGTATTTGATGTTGCTTTACATTTTACCAATACACAGGTTGTTTATCAAAAAGTGTGATATTTTATAGAAATTATTTGTCAATAGTATAATTTTCATCTATTTTTTGTAAATAGGCCAATAAAATAATAGCAAAATAATACAGAAAAATTGTGTTTAATTTTTTCACTGTTTTATATGTTTCTTTTGTTTTAGTATGTTTCTTATTGCTATACAGATATGCTATTTAGTATGTTTCTTATTGCTATACAGATATGCTAGATGTTAAAGCAACAGACTGTACAGGATGACAAGAATAATTAGAGAATAGTACTCCCCTCTATAATGACCGCTGCCTTCTATCAGTCTCTCCCAAAGGACTGGTTATAGGTAAATGGATATTGGATGTAGAGGCACAGATCTTTATGTGATATCCTTTTCTGATGCTTTCACACTGAGGAGTAAAAAGCTTGGCTTGTGATTTGTATAAGTCAACACCAGATATTTAGTGCAGTATACTACTCCGAAATATTCAGAGTTCAGCCTCTTCAGATAAGATCTTTAACAAATGGCAAAGGATGATTTTTCTTTTGGGTGTGAGTGTATCTGTAAGTAACGAAGGTTACACTGAAAAAGGTTGTATCCCATAGTGTATATAAAGTGCAATATACTCACTAGTTACTAGAGTAATTCGGAATCCGGCTCCTCAGAAGGGTTGTAACTGTAGTTGTATATAATTCCAAAAAGGCAGCAAATAAAATACTTGTTGTAGAAAAACAAATATTTATTAAAACATGTCAGTTTGACAAATAAAAGCTCTTATTTTTGGCTTTTATTTGTCAAACTGACTTGTTTTATTAAATATTTGTTTTTCTACAAGTATTTTATTTGCTGCCTTTTTGGAAGTATATACAACTACAGTTACAACCCTTCTGAGGAGCCGGATTCCGAATTACTCGGAGTGAGTATATTGCACTTTATATACACTATGGGATACAACCTTTTTCAGTGTAACCTTCGTTACTTACAGATACACTCACACCCAAAAGAAAAATCATCCTTTGCCATTTGTTAAAGATCTTATCTGAAGAGGCTGAACTCTGAATATTTCGGAGTAAGTATACTGCACTAAATATCTGGTGTTGACTTATACAAATCACAATCCAAGCTTTTTACTCCTCAGTGTGAAAGCATCAGAAACGGATATCACATAAAGACCTGTGCCTCTACATCCAATATCCATTTATATAAGTATGTACCCAGTGTGTATCATACAACTTTAAATTACCAAGCATGTGGCGATACCATACAAAAATATTATCTCAATACTTCATCAAGTGATTTTAGTAAAAGTGCACAAAAACAAAAGCTGCATACACAATGTATGTTGGTGAAAAAAGCTTTATAATATAAATTGATGATGTGACCAAGCAAGCAAGTAGCATTATTTTTACAGAGCTATTATATTGGCTATATATTAAACTGGAAGTTTATTTCCTACACTAAATTCATTGTACGTTATATACGGGGGGGTTTTCTTGGGGCAGCTGTAAATGGTATGCAGGCCTTTGTATTTTATTTAAAAACAGGTGTTTATTTTGCCAAACTGTAAATGTTCTCTCACATATTTTAATAGTCTAAACGAGGGATGGGCAACTTCCCAATACATGGGGGCCGCAAATCAATATTTTAGAATCCTTGAGGTCCGCATGTACATTTATGGCTTTAAAACAAAGAAATAATAGATTTCCTAAAACTGTTCAGCGGCACAAAGTCTTGTTTAGCTTAGGTTTCAGAGCACCCTCTGTATAGTGTTCTTACCTCAGGGAGCTTTATTGAGTTGTTTTCACTGAAGAGCACACATCTTTACTTACAATTTTTCCCGGTGCCACAAAAACTATGGCACACGTTGTAAGTTTTGCTTTTTCCCAGGGGCAGCAAAAACTAGCACCAAGGGCTGCATGTAGCCCTCGGGCTGCCAGCTGGTTATCCCTGGTCTACACAACTCAGCATGCTTTTTTGTAATATTTTATCATAATTTGTTTTTAAAGTTCATACCACTCTGCAGTGTATAAAAATTGACCAAAGCACTAAGCCTCACACCTCACAAAGTTTTCTGTTCAAGACTAAAATTGTTAGGGTGTGTGGTAAACAGGCTTTTAAAAAAATAATTGTACAATGTATTGACAGTCTTAATGATCTTAAATTCATTGAGTTGAAGAAGAAAAATGCAACACATTAGCAGTTGACAGATTCAAGGTAACCCAAAACTGTATTTTATTAAAGTTAAAACTGTTTAATAAAATTACAATAAACAATCATTCAATTCTATTGGATTTATCAGAGACTCTGTACAAGCAATTTCTACTTCCTATGTTTTTGGTTTTATTTAAAAAATATGCAATTCAAATTTTCAAAATGATACATCATCTCTATTTCATTATGTAAATCAATTACAGCAAGAGGAAAACAGAAAAAATCGCTTACTACGTGGCATTATCTAATCTATTTCCATCCACAGGTTCTAAACTATACATTACAATTGTTTCTTCTTTCAACAGATTTCAATGTCTCTAACTTCTTCTGCTAGAAATTCTATTTAAGTCATAATTTAATTTCATGTCAATTATATACTTCCTTTTCAACAATCATAACTTGAAATACATTTTTTTTCTTGTTAGATTTAGTTGTTTGCTACAAAATATGTAACAACATAGCTCAAGGTGTTAGGGGATCTGTATGTGTAAAATCTTGTTCAATTCATTATTACCTTTCTGTTAGAATATTGTTACTTCAGTTTACTTCCCCATAAATGTTTATTCGCACAGTCCCTCCAACAGAGATTAGACGTTCAGGGACATAATAAGCAACATATACAAGTTTAAAGTACTCCTGTGTATCACACTGTAACACATTTTAAGAAGATAATAACCCACTCTAATTGGTCAAATTGTTCATCTAAAAATGTCCTTTAAAAAAAAAAAAAAAATATATATATATATATATATATATATATTGTATTTTTCCATTTTACTTGTTTTTGTTGAAGTTAAATGTTTTTCAAAAGCACAGTGTGTCTGTCTTTTTTATTCTCTCTCATTCAAGAATTATTCAAACTCCATGACCTCTTATAAATATTGCAAATACCTAATACTTTCAATCACATTAAAAATCTCAGAATCCATAACCTTTCTCCTTCACAAGCTGAAAGATTTTTGCATCCTGTAATACTTCAACCTTATTATAGTAGTCAAAGAATTTAAATCATGTATGTATTTTCTTAGAATCAAACTTTAGTCTTTAATTCATCAGTATCTAAACTTATTCTTTATAAGAATCAAAGCATTTTTCTTTATATGTAAAAAAGTAAACATTTTAACAGATTTAATGCTAAAATATTAAATTAATGATGGATAGGTATATAACTCATTTTCCAACACAAAGTATGCGAGTAGACATCCTATAGACATAAAGCATAGCAAGATATAACAATTAATTATAATAATCAAATACTGTAGAATATTGCAAAGTCTCACACATGGGGTTTCAGAGCATAACATTTGGGAGTTTAAATTATCTCCTGGCATCCACAACACCCAAACTCTTCCATAAGACTGCCAGATAGTGAAGTTTGCATCCTCACTCCAGAGAACACCTTTGCACTGGTCTAGAGTCCAGTGGTGGGGAGCTTTATACCACTCCAGCCAACACTTGACCTTACGTATGTTGATGTGAGGCTTGTGTACAGCTGCTTGTGGAAACCCTTTTCATAAAGATTCCAGTGCACAGATCTTGTGATGGTGTTGCTTCTAGAGGCAGTTTGGAACTCTGTACACCACACAAGCTGACACTTTGGCCTCTAGTTATCAAGCCGTCAACCGCAAATACGCTGGAATTCTGCAGCGTATTTGTGGCGAGGCTGATTCGCTATAGTTATCAAGCCCTACAGACCGGCAAAAGTAGAATCTAGTGACGTAACCTACGATCCGCCGGACTCAGTCCGACACAGATTGATGGTTACGTCACTCCAGATGTTCCGAACGCAAGTTCGGCACAATCTGACTACTTTTGGAAGTTATCAAAGAACATCCAGGTGCGCTCGCCTCTATTCCGGCCCAGCGCACCTGGTTTTCAATCCGCCGCCCTGGAGGTGGCGGATCCCATAGGAATCAATGGGAATCTGACAGCAGTGAGAGCTCATGTTCGCTGCTGCCCGATATCCCATTGATTTCTATGGGAAGTGTATGCACCTAACACCCTAACATGTACCCCGAGTCTAAACACCCCTAATCTGCCCCCCTACACCGCCGCCACCTACTTTATACTTATTAACCCCTAAACCACTGCTCCCGGGCCCCACCTCAACTATAATAAATATATGAACCCCTAAACCGCCGCTCCCGGACCCCGCCGCAACTATAATAAATATATGAACCCCTAAACCGCCGCTCCCGGACCCCGCCGCCACCTACATTATACCTATTAACCCCTAATCTGCCGCCCCCTATACCACCACCACCTACATAAAGTTATTAACCCCTATCCTGCCGATCCCGGACCCCGCCGCAAATAAATTAATTGTTTAACCCCTAAACCGCCGCACCCGGAGCCCTCCGCCACCTACATTACATTTATTAACCCTTATCCTGCCCCCCTACACCGCCGCCACCTACAGTACATTGATTAACCCCTAATCTACCCCCCCTACACCGCCGCCAATATATTAAATGAATTAACCCCTAAACCTAAGTCTAACCCTAACACCACCCTAACTTAAATATTATTTAAATTAATCTAAATAAATATTCCTATAATTAAATAAATTAATCCTATTTAAAACTAAATACTTACCTATAAAATAAACCCTAAGATAGCTACAATATAATTAATTATTACATTATAGATATTTTAGGATTTATTTTTATTTTACAGGCAACTTAGTATTTATTTTAACTAGGTACCACCCAATACTCCCTTAAAAAAACATAACACTACCCCATTGAAGATCACCCTACCTTGAGCCGTCTTCACCCAGCTGGGTACCAGTGGTCATCCGATCCGTCCAGTAGTCTTCATCCGATGGGCCAGAAGAGGACACCAGACCGGCAGAAGTCTTCATCCTATCCGGGCAGATGAGGACATCCGGACCGGGAGAAGGCTTCATCCAAGCAGCATCTTCTATCTTCATCCATCCGATGAGGAACAGCTCCATCTTGAAGACCTCCTGTGTGGAACATCCTTCTAGGCAGACAACTAAGTTCAATCCGATTGGCTGATTGGATCAGACAATAGAATTGACCTTGCATTCTATTGGCTGATCCAATCAGCCAATCGGATTGAACTTCAATCTGATTGGCTGATTACATCAGCCAATCAGATTTTTCCTACCTTAATTCCGATTGGCTGATAGAATCCTATCAGCCAATCGGAATTCGAGGAACGCCATCTTGGGTGATGTCATTTACAGGAATATTCATTAGTCGTTAGTCATCGGCCTAGAAGGATGTTCCGCGCTGGAGGTCTTCAATATGGAGCCGTTCCTCGTCGGATGGATGAAGATAGAAGATGCCGCTTGGATGAAGCCTTCTCCCAGTCCAGATGTCCTCTTCTGCCCGGATAGGATGAAGACTTCTGCTGGTCTGGATGTCCTCTTCTGGCCCATCGGAGGAAGACTACTGGACGGATCGGATGACCACTGGTGCCCGGCTGGGTGAAGACGGCTCAAGGTAGGGTGATCTTCAATGGGGTAGTGTTAGGTTTTTTAAGGGGGTATTGGGTGGGTTTTAGAGTAGGGGTGTGTGGGTGGTGGGTTGTAATGTTGAGGGGTATTGTATTCTTTTTTTTACAGGTAAAAGAGCTGATTACTTTGGGGCAATGCCCCGCAAAAGGCCCTTTTAAGGGCTATTTGTAATTTAGTATAGGGAAGGGCATTTTATTATTTTGGGGGGCTTTTTTATTTTATTAGGGGGCTTAGATTAGGTGTAATTAGTTTAAACATCTTGTAATTTTTTTATTTTCTGTAATTTGGAGGGTTTTTTTGTACTTTAGTTATTTTTAGTTAATTTTATTTAATGTTAGGTAATTGTAGTTAATTAATTTAATTTATTTAATGATAGTGTAGTGTTAGGTGTAATTGTAACTTAGGTTAGGATTTATTTTACAGGTAATTTTGTATTTATTTTAGCTAGGTAGCTATTAAATAGTTAATAACTATTTAATAGCTATTGTACTTAGTTAAAATAAATTCAAAGTTGCCTGTAAAATAAAAATAAACCCTAAAATAGCTATAATGTAATTATTAATTATATTGTAGCTATCTTAGGGTTTATTTTATAGGTAAGTATTTAGTTTTAAATAGGATTAATTTATTTAATTATAGGAATATTTATTTAGATTAATTTAAATAATATTTAAGTTAGGGGGGTGTTAGGGTTAGACTTAGGTTTAGGGGTTAATTCATTTAATATATTGGCGGCGGTGTAGGGGGGGGTAGATTAAGGGTTAATCAATGTACTGTAGGTTGCGGCGGTGTAGGGGGGGCAGGAAAGGGGTTAATAAATGTAATGTAGGTGGCGGAGGGCTCCGGGTACGGCGGTTTTGGGGTTAAACAATTAATTTATTTGCGGCGGGGTCTGGGATCGTCAGGATAGGGGTTAATAACTTTATGTAGGTGGCAGCGGTATAGGGGTGGCAGATTAGGGGTTAATAGGTATAATGTAGGTGGCGGTGGGGTCCGGGAGCGGCGGTTTAGGGGTTCATATATTTATTATAGTGGCGGCAGGGTCCGGGAGCGGCGGTTTAGGGGTTAATAAGTTTATTTAGGTGCAGGGGGCTACGGGAGCGGCGGTTTAGGGGGTAAAACTGTATAGTATAGTGTGGGTGCTTAGTGACAGGCTAGCAAGAAAGCTGCAAATAAGCCGATGAGCAGCGAGATCGATGACTGTCAGTTAACAACAGTCCGCTGCTCATCGCACCGTACTTGGTGCACGGCTTTTTGACAGCTTTCTTGATAACTTTGGCAAACGTATTCAGGTCCGCGGCGGTGATGTTAGGCGAGCGTATTGCGGCCGGCGAATGCAGGTAAGTAGACAGGTTGATAACTAGAGGCCTT
Source organism: Bombina bombina (assembly GCF_027579735.1). Classification (NCBI taxonomy): domain Eukaryota; kingdom Metazoa; phylum Chordata; class Amphibia; order Anura; family Bombinatoridae; genus Bombina; species Bombina bombina. The sequence continues at coordinate 565,293,746 of NC_069504.1, forward strand.
AGCATTGAACATGTTGGTGTGATGCTTGTGCACAGCTACTCGGCCATAGAAATCCATTTAATGAAGCTCCTAACACACATTACTTGTGCTGATGTTGCTTCCAGAAGCAGTTTAGAACTCAGGGGTAAAGGATTCCACAGCTAATAGGATAATTTTACGCTCTACGAGCTTCAGCATTCGGCAGCGCTGCTCTGTAAGTTTTCTTGGTCTACCACTTCATGGCTGGGCTGTTGTTGACCCTAGATGCTTTAATTTTACAATAATATCAATTGCAGTTGACCAGGGCAGATATAGAAGGGCAGACATTTTACAAACTGACTTGTGACAACTCAATAATTAGTAGGGGTGTTCACATGCTTTTGGCCATGTAGTGTATTTATGTAAAGTATTCTTATCACCTTTCATGCTCCCCTTTTCTAGAGTAAACAGACCAAATTTGTCTAACTTTACCTTACAGCTAAAATACTGTAATCACCTTACTATTGTTTTAGTCCTTTTCAAACAAAACATTCTAGTTCTGCAATGCTCACTACTGAAGGTAAATCCATGTGGGATTTATCTTTAATAATATGACCACACAAATCTAATTTCTCTTTTGTAATACTGAAGTGTCTATACTCAAGGATGTCTCTGTGAATCCAATGTCATTGCAGAAAGAAGAATCCAATCAATTCATTGCAATAAGCTTGATATAACTACAAGTGTTACAATAAATCAAGATAATCGAACATCCTGAAGTTTGTGTGCTCCTGCATCAGTATTTGGATGAATTTATTTTTATCCTGTAACTCGGTTGTTTTCTTTTTTTATTAGACGAAAGGCTAAAAAACATTACACAATCTATTTACAAGAAAACTCATCATACTATGCCTTTATATTTCTACAGCAGCTCTTGGGTTCAATTTACACAATCAAGATTTGTTGAGTGAATATTTGGCTGTTAAATATTCTGTCTATTCAGCTAATCTCAGTTTAGAAAATGTTAGCATGTATTGGTGATGTTTTTTTTTTATTATTATTAAATCAGGGCTGGATGTATTTGGTAGGACCCTTAAGCAGAGGATTCTCATGACCCCCTCCCCCACAACCCTGAAAATGCCAACTGCATGTAAGTGCAGTTATAGTTTAAGCTTGAAGTTTAGGTTTACATTTTATATCTATAATTTTTTATTCCATACAAAGCAGACTCCAAATATATTTTAAAAAAATACAGCAAACTTTCTAACTTCAAAAAACTCTGAATGATTTTGCTTTAATTAATTTGAAGCATTCAAAAGGATTATGTGAACCATATATGTAAGTTGGCTCTTGAAGAGATAATTCAGCTGCTGCTATAGTTTATACATGAGACAGAGTGGTAGTTGACATATGGTAAAAAAAATGCTTTTGTAGAGGATTCTATCAATTCTGTGCTTAATACATTTAATTTATTGAGATTTTAAGGGACATTTTACCCATATGCTAAATCCCTTGAAAGTGGTTCCACATTTCTGTAAAATGCTTATAAAATACATACATAAACATGGCTATGTAAAAAGGAATATATTTTACCTCAAAATTTATTCAGCACAATGGAGTAAGTGCTCCGTGGACAGTTATGCTTCAGCTACAGTAATCTGCATGGTGAAAAAACAGCTATTCTTTACAGTGATTGCATGGATTTGTGAGATTTAATTGTAAACATCAGTAAACTAAGTAGCGAAATAAAGTGACTGTGCCTGCACATACCAAATGCATGCTTTCTTTGAAAGTTCAGGGACTAGAATCCTGATTGGCTGCTTAAAGTCCCTTTACAGTGGGATGTGCCTACTGTGAAATTTTACCGTTAAAAATCTTCTGGCCAGATTACGAGTTTTGTGCTATGAGGGGTGCGGTGTTAACTTGCACGTTACTGTCACCGCTCACTTACCTACAGCGCTGGTAATACAGGTTTTTCTAAACCCGGCGTTAAAAGGCAAGAAGTGAGCGTAGAGCAAAATTGTGCTCCATATCGCACTCCAATACCAGCGCTGCTTAAGTCAGCGGTGAGCTGGTTGTACGTGCTCATGCACGATTTCCCCATAGACATCAATGGGGAGAGTCGGCTGAGAAAAAGTCTAACAGCTGCAATAAAGTAGCGTAAAGCTCAGTAACGCAGCCCCATTGATTCCTATGGGGAAACACATTTTATGTTTACACCTAACACCCTAACATGAACCCCGAGTCTAAACACCCCTAATTTTACACTTATTAACCACTAATCTGCGCCGGTATTATAAACTTTTTTTTTAGGCCAAAAAGTAAGCGGCACAGCCTATCCCTCAAGATTCGTAGTGCATTCTAAAGTCAGTAGTTATGAGTTTTACACTACAAAGCTATAGCAAAAAACTCATAACTAAAGTGTTAAAAAGTACACTAACACCCATTAACCACCTATTAACCCCTAAACCGAGGCACTCCCGCATCGCAAACACTAAAATAAAATTATTAACCCCTAATTTGCCGCTCCGGACATCGCCACCACTAGAATAAACATATTAACCCCTAAACCGCCGCACTCCCGCATTGCAAACACTAGTTAAATATTATTAACCCCTAATCTGCTGTCCCTAACATCACCGCCACCTACCTACATGTATTAACCCCTAAGCTGCCGCCCCCAACGTCGCCGCCACTATACTAAATTTATTAACCCTTAAACCTAAGTCTAACCCTAACACCCCCTAACTTAAATATAATTGTAATAAATCGAAAGAAAACCTACTATTAATAAATAAATAAATAATTCCTATTTAAAACTAAATACTTAGCTGTAAAATAAACCCTAAGCTAGCTACAATATAACTAATAGTTACATTGTATCTAGCTTAGGGTTTATTTTTATTTTACAGGCAAGTTTGTATTTATTTTAACTAGGTAGAATAGTTAGTAAATAGTTATTAACTATTTAATAACTACCTAGCTAAAATAAATACAAATTTACCTGCAAAATAAAACCTGACCTATGTTACACTAACACCTAACACTACACTACAATTAAATAAATTCCCTAAATTAAATACAATTAACTAAATTAAATAAAATGAGCTAAATTACAAAAACAAACACTAAATTACAGAAAATAAAAAACAAATTACAAGATCTTTAAACTAATTACACCTATTCTAATAGCCCTATCATCAGTTAATAGGATTTTTCAACCATAATTCCGATTGTCTGATAGTATTCTATCAGCCAATCGGAATCTAAGGGACGCCATTTTGGATGACGTCACTTAAAGGTACCTTCATTCGTCGGGTAGTCGTCCTTGGAAGAGGATGCTCCACGCCGGATGTCTTGAAGATGGAGCCTCTCCGCACCGGAAGTATGAAGATAGAAGATGCCGTCTGGATGAAGACTTCTGCCCGTCTGGAGGACCACTTCTGCCCGTCTGGAGGACCACTTCTGCCGGCTTCGTTGAGGACATCTTGCCGCTTGGATGAAGACTTCTCCCGGTAAGTGGATCTTCGGGGGTTAGTGTTAGGATTTTTTAAGGGTGTATTGGGTGGGTTTTATTTTTAGGTTAGGGCTTTGGGCTGCAATAGAGCTAAATGCCCTTTTAAGGGCAATGCCCATCCAAATGCCCTTTTCAGGGCAATGGGGATCTTAGGTTTTTTTAGTTATGGTTTTATTTGGGGGGTTGGTTGTGTGGGTGGTGGGTTTTACTGTTGGGGTGTTGTTTGTATTTTTTTTTTTACAGGTAAAAGAGCTGATTTCTTTGGGGCAATGCCCCACAAAAGGCCCTTTTAAGGGCTATTGGTAATTTAGTTTAGGCTAGGGTTTTTTATTTTGGGTGGGCTTTTTTATTTTGATAGGACTATTAGATTAGGTGTAATTAGTTTAAAGATCTTGAAAATTGTTTTTTTTATTTTCTGGAATTTAGTGAGGTTTTTTTTGTAATTTAGCTAATTGTTTTGAATTTAGTTAATTGTATTTAATTTAGGGAATTTATTTAATCGTAGGGTTAGGTTAGGTGTTAGTGTAAGACAGGTTAGGTTTTATTTTACAGGTCAATTTGTATTTATTTTAGCTAGGTAGTTATTAAATAGTTAATAACTATTTAGTAACTATTCTACCTAGTTAAAATAAATACAAACCTGCCTGTAAAATAAAAATAAAACCTAAGTTAGCTACAATGTAAGTATTAGTTATATTGTAGCTAGCTTAGGGTTTATTTTATAGGTAAGTATTTAGTTTTAAATAAGAATAATTTAGGTAATGATAGTATGTTTTTATTTATATTTATATTTAGGGTTAGACTTAGATTTAGGGGTTAATACATTTAATATAGTGGCGGCGACGTTGGGGGTGGCAGATTAGGGGTTAATAAATGTAGGTAGGTGGCGGCGATGTTAGGGACAGCAGATTAGGGGTTAATAATATTTAATTAATGTTTGCGAGGCGGGAGTGTGGTGGTTTAGGGGTTAATATGTTTATTATAGTGGCGGCTATGTCGGAGCGGCAGATTAGGGGTTAATAATTTTATTTCAGTGTTTGCGATGCGGGAGGGCCTCGGTTTAGGGGTTAATAGGTAGTTTATGGGTGTTAGTGTACTTTTTATGCTACAGCATTGTAGTGTAAAACTCATAACTACTGACTTTAGAATGCGGTACGAATCTTGACGGGGTAGGGTGTACCGCTCACTTTTTGGCCTCCCAGGACAAGCTTGTAATACCGGCGCTATGGAAGTCCCATAGAAAAAAGACTATACGCAATTTGCGTAAGTTGATTTACGTTAAGGCCTAAAAAGTGTGCGTTGCCCCTAAATCTGCAAGACTCATAATACCAGCGGTAGTAAAAAAGCAGCGTTATGAGGCTTAACGCTGCTTTTTTACTCATAGCGCAAGACTCGTAATCTAGCCATTCCTTCTTTTACAGAGATGCTCATGTGATATTTTCTTGTCAGCTTTTTACAGATATGCTGCATCTCTATCAATAGCTTCAACATTTAACATGTACATTTAATGATGGTTTGTTGAAAACATATATTTTAATACTTTAATATACATAACATTGAATTTCAAGAAGGGGTTGACATAAATTAAAATGTGGCCCAAACTGTGTGATGGAATAATCTAGGTGTTACTAAAGACACAAGCTATTATTAGAGGAAGGTGAATGAAATATATTTAGTGTTATGTTTTCCTTTAACAGGAAAAACAAAATGAGCAACCTAAAAGTGTGGAAGGGGTAGAAAGTGTCCAATGACAAGGCACATTTGAGTGTAGCAAATGAGCTCAATGAATTAAAATGCTCATAATAACCATAAAGAGTGTCCCTAAACCCTCTCTTTCTTCTTTGATGCTCAGAGAAAACATGTTGAGTGATTAATGAGGCCAAACCTGTAGAATAGGTTGAAGGCAAAGCATGAACCAGTAACATATAATCATCTGAATTCTGAAAAACAATAGGCATGTATTGCTTGGAGAAATCCAGCAGAGGTAAGATTCACAAGAAAATAGATATAAAGGAGATGAGTCAATTTACCTAAAGAAAATCCATGGACCTAAGATGATGGGAGAATTCTTCATAATCTCAGTTGGTTGGAGCTGAAAATAAAATGTTATAAAGGATTTTGTAAAGGTAAATAAAGTGTTAAGGAAGAGAGAGAAGTAAACATAAAAGTATTAGCCCTCATTTCCATTGAGGTGGTAAAGTTTGGAATGAAACTGGTGGTAACATAAAAATTCTCCATAGATTGTAAAGGAGATAAATGTTTTTACCACCAGTTTCCAAACATTACCACCTCAATAGAAACTAGGCCTTATAGAGTGGGGAAAGAGCAGTGATGTGCAGTCACTAGAGGCAGGTGAGGCAGTGCTTCACCTCTCATATGGGCAAAAATATATATTTTTTTATTGGTTTTAAAAAAAAAATTGTAATTTTTTTTCCCAGTATTTTTTTTTCTCACAGCTATATGTTGTGCAATGAAGAGGCACAAGCAGGTCTGCCCACCATTACACAACATGCTGCACCATCTACTGGATGCAAGTGGTTAAGATCATTGCATGGCCCATTAACTGCTTATTTGAGGCAGTCCTATTTGGGCTGAACCAATCCAAAAAAAAAAAAAAAGAGAGTTCTGTTCTTCCCCTCTAAGTGCAGTGGAATGTGCCACTGTCACTTCCTGAATCCTTACAGAGTAGGAAGAGAGGCAGAGAGAGCAGTGTTTCAGCCACATCTTATTAAAGTAAGATTTTACTGAAAGGAATTCTGTTAGTGAAAATGATAATTTAATGAATGTGGTTTAGTGTTTTTTTACTCTTTTACAGCAGGGTCGTTTTTGTATTTTGTTTACTCAAACTTTACACCCACTAACTTAGCAGCTTGCCTCTGTACTTCACACTAATATATAGACTAATTTACCCACCATAGGCAACCCCACATTCCCGTCTCAGCTTCATATCCACTTCACCGACACTCCTAACCTAACTCAAATGATTCCACACTACTCCCTTACACAGGACAGCAAGTTAAAACCTAGAGAGGAAGTGTCTGAGATACTGGGACTTTCCCTTAGGGACTGGCTCTCGTACCATCAACTTGTTCATTACTTCACAACACACATAGAGAAACGCAATTTGTCTAGACCATTAACACCATTTGAATCCTTATGCTACCTGCCCCTCCCAGACACGGGTATTCTTTCCATATCTTATAAATTATTAGTCGCAGACAGATCAACTCACCCCCCATCCTACACGATAAGCTGGGAGAAAGAGCTTAATGAACAACAACCACCCAAAACATGGAAAATAATATATACACACATGAGCTCCTCCGCCTCCTCCATGAACATAGCGGAAATGAACACAAAACTTCTCTGCAGATGGCACTACACCCCCGACAGATTGGGAAGGTTATTTCCACACACTAACTCCAATTGCTGGAGAGGGTGCACACAACGGGGCACATTCACTCACCTATGGTGGACCTGCCCGATTGCACAAGCATATTGGACAGACATCAGCAGGGAAATACAAATAGTGATAGGGACCTCTCTTCCATTCACACCTTGGACCTTCCTGTTCAACTATCTCCCACAGATAACATGTGTACTAAGACTGAAATTAGCCACAATAATGATCAATACAGCCAAACGGTATATTCCACATTATTGGAAACAGTCCACCCTACCATCTATAAAATTCTGGCAAGAGAGGGTGTCCACGGCATTAGCATTGGAACAATACCATTATATAAAACTACGCAAAATAGAAGATTTTCTTTCCATCCGCCTTATATGGGAGGAGTATCTTCCCCCCCCAAAACCCCCCCAGCACTACTCGCACTTATTGACAGGTCTCGCACATACATACCCCACGGTAGAGCCCTCCGAGAATCTACGCTAACTAGAACTCAAGCCCATCAAATTACACATTACCTTTTGTCCGATCCAACACATAGACCTTCTTACACTGTTCTTCATAGTTTCATAATAATAGTTATAATTATAATGATAGTTATATTCTGAATTTGTCTGTTCTTTTTGTTTGTATTGTTGAATGTTTTATTGGAGAGATGTCAAGTTGCATTACAGAGGAAGAGGACTGCATCTAATAAGGAACTCTTTTTCACCTCTATTGCAGAGGAACCTCTGTTACATGTAAACAGCTATATGAGAAACCAGTATATAATTACATCTTTGTACTGAACTGAACATATTTTATTACTGTATGCTGCATCTTGACAAAATAAAGTTTCTTTTAAAACTGAAAAAAAAAAAAAATATATAGACTAATTTTCTGAACTCTCTGTAGCTCTGCTGTTTTATTACTTAAAATGCAGTGGTCCCTCTCTCCCCCCCCCCTTGTGTGTGTGTCTCTCTCTATATATCTAGACATCTCTCTCCTTATGTGTTCTCCCCCATGGTCTCTTTCTCTCTCTGTCTCTCTTCCTCCCCCTCTGACTCTCATCCCTTATGTAATGAAAGAATCTATAAGCATAATTTGCAGTATTAAAGTAAAAAGTATGTTTTAAACATATTTTAATGGCCATGGATTTCTAGATCTCATAATCAGAGCAACCATTGTGTTATCTGGCAACAGTTTCTGTTACAATCCTTTTAGACTAAAATCAGATGTTTACTAAGTTGACCAGTTTTCCAAGACACCATTTAAAGGGACATGAAACCCATATGAAACCCATATGCAAATTTAAATAACTTTCCAATTTACATCTAATATCTAATTTTCTTCATTCTTTTGATGTCCTTTGTTGAAAATCGTATCTAAATATGCTCAGTAGCTGCTGATTGGTGGCTGCACATAGATACCTCAGGTGATTGGCTCACCCATGTGCATTGCTATTTCTTCAACAAAGGATATCTAAAGAATGAAGGCATATCCTGTCACTGCCTCACCAGCCTCTGACGTCACTGCACGTCACTGGGAAAGAGTGTCTAGATTATTCCATCAAACAGGACAATCAGAAATGTATTACAAGACCAGAGGGTTTACATTTTACCAGTTTAAAGCAAAATGTAAAATCAAATAGAGAAAGAGCCACTTTGTTAATATATGTAAAATAAAATTGTCTGGGATTCTCTCTGGTTATGTTCTCCTAAATTTATTTATTTGTGTACAAATTCATAAAGCATGGGTTGGGGAGAAAATAAATACAGAATATATATATATTTTTATTTGTTTCCATCTGCGTTTTTTCTTTCTTTACCTCTATGGAGACGTTTATAGTGTATCTCTATAGATGTAGACCTCAACTTAATTAAATAAATTAGCTACTATTTTAAAGGGATATGAAACCCAAACATTTTCTTTTGTGATTCAGACAGAGCATACCATATTAAACAAAGTTTCCAAATTACGTCTATTATCAAATTTGCTTTGTTCTCATGATATTCTGTGTTGAAGTAATACCTAGGTAGGCATATGGAGCACTACATGACAGGAACTAGTGCTGCCATCTAGTGATCTTGCAAATGGATAACATTCTTGCAAAACTGCTGCCATATAGTGCTTCAGACATGGGCCGGCTCCTGAGCATATGTTCCTGCCTTTCAACAAAAGATACCAAAAAGAACAAAATAAATGTAATAATAAGTAAATTAGAAAGTTGTTTAAAACTGCATGTTATATTTGAATCATGAAAGAAAAATAAATTGAGTTTCACTGCTATTACAATAAAGGTTGTAGTAATGAAGTCTGTAAATTTTAGAATGAACCCCAGTAATTCATAGATTAAAATATTGACTATATAAAGCTTCTCCAATGTTCCTTTAATTGCCACTCTTTTATCTGCATTGCATATGGCATATATTATTTTGCTTTCCTTTTAAATATGATTGTTCTGGTTTATACTTCTTGAAAAATAATTAAAAAGTTTAAATAAAAAGCATGTCTAAATATAGGGGCCTAGTTATCAAGCCGTCAACCTCAAATACGCTGGAATTCCTCAGCGTATTTGTGGCGAGGCTGATTCGCCTTAGTTATCAAAGGCTAGAGACCGGCAAAGGTAGAATTTTGTGACGTAAGCTTCGATCCGCCGGACTCAGTCCGACACAGATCGATTCTTACGTCACTCCAGATGTTCCGCACACAAGTGCGGCACAATCTGACTACTTTTGCTAGTTATCAAAAAACTAGCAGGAACGCTCAGCACTTTTCCGGCCCAGCGTACCAGGTTTTCAATCCCCCGCCCTGGAGGCGGCGGATCCCATAGGAATCAATGGGAGTCTGACCATAGCGAAAGTTCATGTTCGCTGCTGCCAGACATCCCATTGATTCCTATGGGAGCTGTCTACACCTAACACCCTAACATATACCCCAAGTCGAAACACCCCTAATCTGTCCCCCCCTACACCGCCGCAACTAAATAAAGTTATTACCCCCTAAACTGCCGCTCCCAGAGCCCACTGCAAGCTATACTAAATATGTTACCCCCTAAACCGCCGCTCCCGGAGCCCACCGCCACTATAGTAAACATATTAACCCCTAAACCGCCGCTCCCTGACCCCGCCGCAACTATAATATATGTATTAACCCCTAAACCGCCGCTCCCAGACCCCGCCGCCACCTACATGATACCTATTAACCCCTATCCTGTCCCCCCAATACTGCCGCCCTCTATAATAAAGTTATTAACCCCTATCCTGCCCCCCTATACCGCCGCCCTCTATAATAAAGTTATTAACCCCTATCCTGCCGATCCCGGACCTCGCCGCAACTAAAACAATAGTTTAACCCCTAAACCGCCGCTCCAGGACCCCGCAGCAACCTATAGTAAACTTATTAACCCCTAATCTGCCTCCCCTACACCTATAATACATTTATTAACCCCTATCCTGCCCCCCTACACCGCCGCCACTGTAATAAAATTACTAACCCCTAAACCTAAGTCTAACCCTAACCCTAGCACCACCCAACTTAAATATTAATTAAATAAATCTAAATAATATTTCTATTATTAACTAAATTAATCCTATTTAAAACTAAATACTTACCTTTAAAATAAACCCTAATATAGCTACAATATAAATAATAATTATATTGTAGCTATCTTAGGATTTATATTTATTTTACAGGCAAATTTCAATTTATTTTAACTAGGTACAATAGCTATTAAATAGTTATTAACAATTTAATAGCTACCTAGCTAAAATAAAGAGAAATTTACCTGTAAAATAAATCCTAACCTAAGTTACAATTACACCTAACACTACACTATACTTTAATAAATTATTCCTATTTAAAACTAAATACTTACCTGTAAAATAAACCCTAAGATAGCTCCAATATAATTAATAATTACATTGTAGCTATTTTAGGATTTATATTTATTTTACAGGTAACTTTGTATTTATTTTAGCTAGTTAGAATAGTTATTAAATAGTTATTAACTATTTAATAACTACCTAGCTAAAAGAAATACAAAATTACTTGTAAAATATATCCTAACCTAACTTACAATTAAACCTAACACTACACTATCATTAAATTAATTAAATAAATTAACTACAAATAACTACAATTAAATACAATTACATAAACTAACTAAAGTACAAAAAATAAAAAAAGCCAATCAGCCAATCAGATTTTTCCTACCTTAATTCCGATTGGCTGATAGAATCCTATCAGCCAATCGGAATTGAAGGGACACCATCTTGGATGACGTCCCTTTAAGGAGCCTTCATTTGTCGTTAGTCCGTCGGGGAAGAAGGATGTTCCGCGTTGGCGGGATGAAGATGGATCCTGAAGAAAGAAGATTGAAGACCCCGCTTGGAAGATGACATCGCCCGGATGGAAGACTTCTTCAGCGCCACTTGGAAGATGACATCGCCCGGATGGAAGACTTCTTCAGCGCCGCCTGGATGATGACTTCATCGGATGGAAGACTTCTTCAGCGCCCCTTGGAGGATCACTTCTGCTGCTCCGGATCTCCTCTTCGGTTCCATCGGTGGGTCGGCTGGCTGAAGACAACTCAAGGTAGGATGATCTTCAGGGGGGTAGTGTTAGGTTTATTTAAGGGGGGTTTGGGTTAGATTAGGGGTATGTGGGTGGTGGGTTTTAATGTTGGGGGGGTTGTATTTTTCTTTTACAGGCAAAAGAGCAGTTTTCTTTGGGGCATGCCCTGAAAAAGGCCCTTTTAAGGGCTGGTATGGTAAAAGAGCTTTGAACTTTTTTAATGTAGAATAGGGTAGGGCATTTTTTTATTTTGGGGGGCTTTGTTATTTTATTAGGGGGCTTAGATTAGGTGTAATTAGCTTAAAATTGTTGTAATATTTTTTAAATGTTTGTAACTTATTTTTTTTATTTTTTGTAACTTAGCTTTTTTTATTTTTTGTACTTTAGTTAGTTTATTTAATTGAATTTAATTGTAGTTATTTGTAGGTAAGTTATTTAATTAATTTAATGATAGTGTAGTGTTAGGTTTAATTGTAACTTAGGTTAGGATTTATTTTACAGGTAATTTTGTATTTCTTTTAGCTAGGTAGTTATTAAATAGTTAATAACTATTTGATAACTATTCTAACTAGCTAAAATAAATACAAAGTTACCTGTAAAATAAATATTTAAATCCTAAAATAGCTACAATGTAAGGGTTTATTTTACAGGTAAGTATTTAGTTTTAAATAGGAATAATTTATTTAAGTATAGTGTAGTGTTAGGTGTAATTGTAACTTAGGTTAGTTTTTATTTTACAGGTAAATTTCTCTTTATTTTAGCTAGGTAGCTATTAAATAGTTAATAACTATTTAATAGCTATTGTACCTAGTTAAAATAAATTGAAAGTTACCTGTAAAATAAAAATAAATCCTAAGATAGCTACAATATAATTATTATTTATATTGTAGCTATCTTAGGGTTTATTTTAAAAGTAAGTATTTAGTTTTAAATAGGATTAACTTAGTTAATAAGAGAAATATTATTTAGATTTATTTAATTAATATTTAAGTTAGGGGGGTGCTAGGGTTAGTGTTAGCCTTAGGTTTAGGGTTAATAATTTTATTACAGTGGTGGCGGTGTAGTGGGGGGCAGGATAGGGGTTAATAAATGTATTATAGGTGGCGACAGTGTAGGGGGGGCAGATTAGGGATTAATAAGTTTAATATAGGTTGCGGCGGGGTCCGGGAGCGGCGGTTTAGGGGTTAAACTATTTATTTAGTTGAGGCGAGGTGCGGGATCAGCAGGATAGGGGTTAATAACTTTATTATAGAGGGCAACGGTATAGGGGGGGCAGGATAGGGGTTACTAGGTATAATATAGTTGGCGGCGGTGTCCGGGAGCGGCGGTTTAGGGGTTAATACATTTATAAGAGTTGCGGCGGGGTCTAGGTGCGGCGGTTTAGGGGTTAATAACTTTATTTAGTTGCGGGGGGCTCCGGGGGCGCAGGTATAGGGGGTAGAACAGTGTAGTTAGTGTGGGTGCTTAGTGACAGGCTAGCAGTAAAGCTGTAAAAAAGCCGAAGAGCAGCGAGATCGGATGAGTGATAACTCTCAAAGTCCACTGCTCATCGCCCCGTACTTGGTGCGCGGCTTTTTGACAGCTTTATTGATAACTTAGGTGAACGTATTCAGGTCCGAGGAGGCGATGGTAGGCGAGCTTAGGCGGCGTATTGAACCGGCGAAGGCAGGTAAAGTAGACACTTTGATAACTACCCCTCATAGAATCAGAAGACCAGTTAGCAGTATATAAGTCTAGAGGCGAAGATGATATCAAAGGAAAATGTATTAATGTTGTGAACATGTGCACCAAAAAAGCCAACTAAGTATTTAAAGGGACAGTCTACGCCAGAATTGTTATTATTTAAAAAGATAGATAATCCCTTTATTACCCATTCCCTAATTTTGCATAACCAACAACTGTTATATTAATACACTTTTTACCTCTGTGATTACCTTGTATCTAAGCCTCTGCAAACTGCCCCCTTATTTCATTTCTTTTGATAGACCTGCATTTTAGCAAATCAGTGCTGACTCCTAGGTAACTAAGAGGTGGCCTTCAAGGGCTAAAAAATTAGCATATGAGTCTACCTAGGTTTAGCTTTCGAATAAGAATAGCAAGAGAACAAAGCAAAATTGGTGATAAAATTACTACGGGCGAGATTACATATGCGGCGCAGGCTTCAGCACAACTGCTGAAACCCATGCCGCCCATAATTTCACCTTGCACATCGGGGTATTACATAAACCCCAGCCGGCAGTTCATAAAGTGCCGTAAGTCGGATAAACTAGCGATGTCCAGAAATTAGTGTAAATACAAATTTCTGGAGTCGACAGTGACTTACAGCACTTTAGAAACTACCGGCACCTTAAAAAATAGAAAAATATATAAAATCTCCCATAAAAGTCTAACCCGCCTCCCAAAAATAAACCCGACACGTAAAACCCTTATATCCGTTATTAAACCCACATCGGAACAAATAATAAAAGTATTAACCCCTAAACCGACAACCCCCTACAACGTAATAAGCCTAATTAAACTATTAACCCCAAATCCACAATTCAACCACATCGCGATCTACCTAATAAAACTATTAACCCCTAATCCGCCATTAACCCACATCGCAATAAACCTAATAAAGTATATTAATCCCTAATCCGCCAAATCCCCACAATGCAAATAACTAATTAAATTACTAAGCCCCCTAGCCTAACACCCCCTAAATTAACCCCAATAACTTAAATTAAAAAATACTAAATTACAATTAAAATAAAAAAGCTTTTACTTGAAAATAAAAAAAAATTAAATTAATCTAAAATTACAAAAAAATAAAAAAAAGTCTAACATAAAATAAATAATAAAACAAATAATCAAAAATTTTAAAATTAAACCTTATCCTATGAAAATAAAAAAGCCCCCCCAAATAAAAATACCCCCTAATCTAATGCTTAACTACCAATGGTGCTTAAAAGGGCCTTTTGTAGGGCATTGCCCTAAATTAAACAGCTCTTTTCTTTAAAAAAATACTAAGTCCCGCCTCTAACAGTAAACCCCCCCACCCACCAAACCCCCCAAAATAAAAAAACCTAACAATAAAAAATGCTAAACTACCCATTGCCCCTAAAGGGGCATTTGTATGGGCATTGTCCTTAAAAAGGCATTCAGCTCTTTTACTGCCCTTAAAAGTGCATTCAGCTCTTTTAAGAGTGCCCAGAAATGCCTAATCTAGAAAAAAACAATCTAAAAAATGCCTAAATCTAACCCCCCAAATAGGTACTCACCATTCCTGTAGTCCAGCGGAGAAAGTCTTGTTCCAGGCAGTGAAGTCTTCTTCAAAGCAGCTGACATCTTCTTCCAAGTAGGGACCTCTTCCTTCTTCATCCAGGACCAAGCCGGTGCAGAGCGAAGATGATTGCGGAGCAGGACTGTTGACCGCGGAGCCATAGTGCGTGGCGGATCCTCTTCGTACGATCGCCATCGTACACTGATGAGTGAATTCAAGGTACGCATTTAAAAATTAATATCAGTCAATAGGATGAGAGCTACTGAAATCCTATTGGCTAAATTGCGGATTAAAATTTTACTCTATTTTCGCCACGTAAATCCTTGCGCTGAATATGTGATACCGATTTGTGACACGGTTCTATGTTATCTTATGGAAATAAAAATTGCGGCCGACCGGTGAAAAAAACTTCCCGCATTTATATGTGGCGCTCTATATGTGATAGCAAAACCTCGTAAAAACCGGCGTAATGTAATCTTGCCTCATATCTGAATCAAGAAAGTTTATTTTTGACTAGATTGTCCCTTTAAAATTGCTCTGGTTGTATGGCAGGACTTATTTAACCCCTTAATGACCAACGACGTGCAGGGTACGTCCTCCAAAAAAATGTCCTTAACGACCAAGGACGTACCCTGCACGTTGTTGGTCTTTGAAAGCAGTGGAAGCGATCCTGATCACTTCCAGCTGCTTTCATGTTATTGCAGTGATGCCTCGATATAGAGGCATCCTGCAATAACTTTTTTAAGCAGTCCGATGCAGAGAGAGCCACTCTCTCGGCTATGATTGTTGGTGGGTGGGAGCGTGTCCAGGGAGGCGAGTGGGCGGCCATCAGTAGAGGAGGGGGGCAGGATCACGCGTGTGTGTGCGCGCGCGCGTGCACATGCACGTGAGCGTGCGCGCGTGCACGGGAGCGTGCGCACGCGTGCACGTGTGAAACTGCCCAAAAGTTAGAATTGAAGTGGAAGAGGCACAAGGTGGGAAAGTGGGAGAGAGGGTGGGAATAAAAAATATTAATGATCTGGGAGAGGGTGGGGGGTTGGGTGTTAAGGGGGGTAAGCTACACTACAGAAAATCTTAAAATAAACTTTTGATTTCAAACTGGGTACTGGCAGACAGCTGCCAGTACCCAATATGGTGCACAATAAGGCAGAGGAGGGGGGTAGAGAGCTGTTTGGGGGGGATCAGGGAGGTTGGGGCTAAGGGGGGGGGGTCCTACACAGCAGAATTATTATATTTTTTTTTAAACAAAACAAAAAAAAACTTTTATTTTAGTACTGGCAGACTTTCTGCCAGTACTTAAGATGGCGGGGACAATTGTGGGGTGGGGGAGGGAAGACAGCTGTTTGGGAGGGATCAGGGGGTGTGATGTGTCAGGTGGGAGGCTGATCTCTACACTAAAGCTAAAATTAACCCTGCAAGCTCCTTATAAGCTACCTAATTAACCCCTTCACTGCTAGCCATAATACACGTGTGATGCGCAGCAGCATTTAGCGGCCTTCTAATTACCAAAAAGCAACGCCAAAGTCATATATGTCTTCTATTTCTGAACAAAGGGGATCCTAGAGAAGCATTTACAACCATGTGTGCCATAATTGCACAAGCTGTTAGTAAATAATTTCAGTGAGAAACATAAAATTGTGAAAAATGTAGCGTTTTTTTTCAATTTGATCGCATTTGGCGGTGAAATGGTGGCATGAAATATACCAAAATGTGCCTAGATCAATACTTGGGGTTGTCTACTGCACTACACTAAAGCTAAAATTAACCCTACAAGCTCCCTACATGCTCCCTAACTAACCTCTTCACTGCTGGGCATAATACACGTGTGGTGCACAGTGGCATTTAGCGGCCTTCTAATTACCAAAAAGCAATGCCAAAGCCATATATGTCTGCTATTTCTGAACAAAGGGGATCCCAGAGAAGCATTTATAACCATTTATGCCATAATTGCACAAGTTGTTTGTAAATAATTTCAGTGAGAAACCTAAAGTTTGTGAAAAAATTTGTTAAAAAGTGAACGATTTTTTTTATTTGATGGCATTTGGCGGTGAAATGGTGGCATGAAATATACCAAAATGGGCCTAGATCAATACTTTGGGATGTCTTCTAAAAAAAATATATACATGTCAGGGGATATTCAGGGATTCCTGAAAGATATCAGTGTCCCAATGTAACTAGCGCTAATTTTGAAAAAAAGTGGTTTGGAAATAGCAAAGTGCTACATGTATTTATGGCCCTATAACTTGCAAAAAAAGCAAAGAACATGTAAAAATTGGGTATTTCTAAACTCTGGACAAAATTTAGAAACTATTTAGCATGGGTGTTTTTTGGTGGTTGTAGATGTGTAACAGATTTTGGGGATCAATGTTAGAAAAAGTGTGTTTTTTCCATTTTTTTCCTCATATTTTATAATTTTTTATAGTAAATTATAATATATGATGAAAATAATGATATCTTTAGAAAGTCCATTTAATGGCGAGAAAAACAATATATAATATGTGTGGGTACAGTAAATAAGTAAGAGGAAAATTACAGCTAAACACAAACACCGCAAAAATGTAAAAATAGCCTTGGTCCCAAACGGACAGAAAATGGAAAAGTGCTGTGGTCATTAAGGGGTTAACTCAGTTGCCTTTTACTTTCTGACCATGATTTATGCTGCCAAGTTACCAACAGAGGAGGGCAAAGAACGTGCCTGACACCTCTTGTAGAAGAACAGTGAAATGAAAACAAACTATTAAGCACATAAAATTATAATTTGTTCTCATTAGTTTTCTTTTTGTTATTTTCATGGTGTATATTTCCTTCAACAAAGTGGCAACTATAACTTATAAATATTTTAACTGAAAACGCCTGTTTGTGTATGGATCTGATCCTAAAAATGCTAAGTATGTCTAATCTGTCTTCTGGCACATGGAATCGTGGAGATATAGTTCTGGATGCACATGGACATTATACCACATATGGTTTACCAAAGCAAAATAGGGTTAAAGCTTCCTAAATTTAATCAGAGAAATTACATATTGAATTGCAGCAAATTACAGACATTCATATTAGAGTTAATTCCAAAAGACAGACGATTTACTCAGACAAGCAGCTGACAAAAGTTCATTGAAAAAAAGCAGCTGCAGAATCACTCTTTCAAATTAACTTGTCTCACAATCTCTCTCCCACCCCCTCACTTGGAGGTTGATTTCTGCATGGAATACTTGTTTACATATCTTTTCTATAGCTAATTACAGTATTGAAATGTCAGTACAGGTAGTGGCTTCAACAGGAAAAACAGTCATTTTAAATTACAAAATAAAGGTAAAGGAGTAATGTGTAAACAATTGAATGCACTCTAGCAGATACAATTAATAATTAAGAAAACTTTAGAGGGGAGAATATTTTACACAACAATGTACTTTTAAGCAGTGAGATTTTAAATGTTATTGCATCCCAAGAAGAAGCCCCTTACAGCTACATTATCTTATAAAAGTGAGTACACCCCTCACATTTTTGTAAATATTTTATTATATCTTTCATGTGACAACACTGAAGAAATTACAGTTTGCTACAATGTAAAGTAGTGAGTGCAGAGCCTGTATAACAATGTAAATTTGCTGTCCACTCAAAATAACTCAACACACAGCCATTAATGTTTAAACTGTTGGCAACAAAAGTGAGTAGACCCCTAAGTGGAAATGTCCAAATTGGGCCAAAAGTGTCAATATTTTGTGTGGTCACCATTATTTTCCAGCACTGCCTTAACCCTCTTGGGCATGGAGTTCACCAGAGCTTCACAGGTTGCCACTAGAGTCCTCTTCCACTCCTCCATGAGGACATCACTGAGTTGGTGGATATTAAAGACCTTGCGCTCCCCACCTTCTGTTTGAGGATTCCCCACAGATGCTCAATAGGGTTTAGGTCTGGAGACATTGCTTGTCTAGTCCATCATCTTTACCCTCAGCTTCTTTAACAAGGCAGTGGTCATCTTGGAGGTGTGTTTGGGGTCGCTATCATGTTTGAATACTGCCCTGTGGCCCAGTCTCTGGAGGGAGGGGATCATGCTCTGCTTCAGTATGTCACAGTACATGTTGATATTCATGGTTCCCTCAATGAACTGTAGCTCCCCAGTGCCGGTAGCACTCATGCAGGCCCAGACCATGACCAGGGATAGGCACATACCAAGGCTGTGGCGGACATTTTCTAAAGTAAAGACCTTAGTGAAGGACACCAAGGTACATTTCAAATTAAAAACATCATTATATATTGCTGAATGTTATTATACTGATGCAGATACCACTGATCCTATAACCAGTTATGGATCACACTGAGAGTACTGTTTATTCCAAGTAAATTATTAGTGACAAGAGCTCAAACTTTAAATTTAGAGGAAAAGTAATATCAGCAATGAAAATGTTTTTTTGTTTTTTTTCACTACATGACCAATTTAACTGTTGAACTCTTTGCCTGAGGAAATAGTGATTGTCATTACAATACACAGCTTTAAAAAGATTTATATCTGTTTTTGGCTTACAAAGCAGTGACACAGTACTAATAAAATATTGCTGATTATGAACTATTACAATATGAGATATGATTTTTATAGTCTTTTCTATGTGTTATATTTCTTTTTTTCAAAATAAAAATTACATTGTATTTGTAATAAATAATAGTCAATGTTTCTTTATGCACTGTTCGCTATAAGGCCCTGATGTAAAAACACTGATGAACCGTCGGGAAACTGCATTGATTGTCTCGTCGGCATCGCAGTCCAATCGTCAGTCGGAAAGTAAAAAAAAAAATGGGCCGTGTTCTGAGCAATGCCAGCAAGCTAAGTATAATAAACTATACTATAAGTAATACACCTTTTTATAACTATACTAGTCGATAAGTCTGCCCAGAGGGCAGTAGCAATACTATAATTTTAATGGACTACTATCTTAAATATATTATTAAAGCGTAAACCGCAAAACCCCCATATCGCAATAAACCTAATTACCCTATTAACCCCTAAACCGCAAAACACCCACATTGCAATAAACCTAATAACCCTATTAACCCGTAAGCCTCAAACCCATCCATATTGCAATACACCTAATTACCCTATTAACCCCTAAACCGCAAAGCCCCCACATCGCAATAAACCTAATTACCTTATTAACCCCTAAACCGCAAAACACCCACATCGCAATACACCTAATTACCCTATTAACCCCTAAACCGCATAACCCCCGCATTGCAATAAACCTAATTACCCTATTAACACCTAAACCGCAAAGCCCCTATATCGCAATAAACCTATTTACCCTATTAACCCCTAATAACCCCATAAGTCTGCCCAGAGGGCAGTAGCAATAATATAATTTTAATGGACTACTATCTTAAATATATTACTAAACCGCAAAGCCACCACATCGCAATAAACTTAATTACCCTATTAACCCCTAAACTGCAAAACCCCTACATTGCAAAAAACCTATTTACCCTATTAACCCCTAAACTGCAAAACCCCTATATCACAATAAACCTATTTACCCTATTAACCCCTAAACCGCAAAACCCCTACATCGCAATAAACCTATTTAACTTATTAACCCTTTAAACCGCCAAAACCCACAACGCAAATAACTATTTAAGTAACTAAGTACACTAACCTAACACCCCTAACCTAACAACCCCTAACCTAACACCCCATTAAATAAACCCAAATTACCTAAACTAATACATTCTAAAGTTACAAATAAAAACAACTAAGTTTACGAAGAATAAAAAAAGGCTAACATTACAGAAAATAAGAAATCAAATCACCAAATTTAACAAAATTAAACCTAATCCCTATGAAAATAAAAAAGACCCCCCCAAAATAAAAACACCCCCTACTCTAAGAATAAACTACCAGTAGCCCTTAAAAGGGCCTTTTGCAGGGCATTGCCCCAAGATAATCAGCTCTTTTACAAAAAATATACAAAGTCACACCTAACATTAAACCCTCCACCCCCCAAAATAAAAGAACCTAACACTAAAAAACCTAAATTACCCATTGCCCTTTTAAGGACATTTGTTTGGGCATTGCCCTTAAAAGGGCATTTAGCTCTTTTACTGCCCATCCCTAATCTAAATAAAACAAACCCCCCTTTAAAATCCTAAATCTAACCCCCAGGATGGTACTCACAGTTCCTGAAGTCCAGCAGAGAAGGTCCTGTTCCAGGCGGTGAAGTCTTCTTCCAAGCCCAACCTCTTCTTCTTCCAGGAAGATCCTGCACGGAGCTGCAGACTGAAAACCCCAGAGCTGAATACCGGCGACCCTGAAACTGCAGACCGTCGACCGCAGAGCCATGGAGCGTGGAAGATCCTCTTCGTACGATCTCCGCTGTACACTGAAAAGTGAATTCAAGATACACGATTAAAGATAACGTCCCTTGAATTCCTATTGGCTGATTTGATTCTTTCAATTCAAATCATCCAATAGGATGAGAGCTACTCAAATCCCATTGTCTGTTTGAAATCAGCCAATAGGATGATAGCAATGGAAACTCTATTGGCTATTCAAATCAGCCAATAGAATTTCACTTGCTCTCATCCTATTGGCTGATTTAAACAGCCAATAGGATTTGAGTAGTTTTCAATTCCGGTGAATTCTTTCACCAACCTGCCATGCTTTGCTGCATCCAGGGGAATTATTTTGTCCTCGCACTGCCAACATTCCATTGAGGATGCATGCGCAACTGCTGACGGCGACGGACATTACAAACGCAATTATAGTATAGATAGCTATATCACTAAAGTTATCATCAATGTTGAAATAATGTGTCACAGAGATGCGCTAAAATGCTGGCGGCACCAGCAAAACCTGCTCGGCCCATCCGGGCACCTGGAACTCAGTGACGGACCGGAATTGAGCCTCAAACAGCCGGAGGACCAACAAAACCTCCTTGGCTGGTGATCTGTGGCTCAATTCCGGTCCAGCACTGAGTTCTAGGAGCCTGTATAAGCCAAGTAGTAGTATTGCCGGTCCTCCGGTGGTCACCTGCCTCCGGTGGTCTGGTGCTCAATTTCCAGTCTGGCACTGGTTTTGCCGGTGCCACCAGCATTTTACCATATCTCTGTGATATGCATTGTCATGTAAAATGTAGATTATTTAAAGTATTGGAGATATCTTAAAATACATTTAATATTTGCTTGCTATTATTTCAAACATAAAGATATATTTAAAAATATATGCTTATGTTTAAAATAATAATAAGCAAACATTAAATCCATTTAAAGATATCTACAATACTTTAAACAATATGCATTGTATATGCCAAAGCATTTTATTTAAACATTGACCCCTAATAACCTAATACATAAATATTCGATATTTAAATGATGCATTGTTATGTACAATGCATTAAGTTTAAATATTTGCATATAAATTAAAATGTGATTAATGTTGCTTGTTGTGTTTATTACTTCTAATTAAAGAAAGTATACATAACTACATAACTGCATGCCTGTTATGTAAATATATAATTTAATGCTGCTGACTACTATAACATAAATATATATTAATATATATCTATGTAATCCCTCACAAACACAACAAGCTTACATTAACACATTTTAATGTATATGCAGTATAGGATATATAAAATAGAATGTAGATATTCTTGCTTGATGCATTTATTATTGTAAATAAAAATATATTTTTTTAAATAGATATTTATGTTATAAAAGACAGTTGCATTATAATTATAGTATTGGATAACTGCATGCCTGTTATTCAATAAAACAATTGTAACACTAATGCCTTTTGTAACATGAATATCAATTTTAAAATATATATTTATATTTAAACTAAAAAACACAAGAAAAAATAAATACATATACATTTATATACAATAGTTAAAAGAATATGCATTATATATAAGAATGCATAATATTTTAAAAATTGTACAACCCCAATTCTGAAAAAGTTGAGACAGTATGGAAAATGTAAAAAGAGTAATTTGAAAATACATTCAGACTGTTCTATATTGAAAACACACACATTATTTAAAGTTTTATTTGAATTTAATGTATTTTTGAAAATAAAATATACACTAATTTCAAATCTGATAAAAAGTTGGGGCAGGGGCAATTTAGGACTAATAGCGATTTGACAAGTTGAAATAAGAAGGTGATGTAAAACAGGTGAGGCATTCGTGTAATCATAGTATATAAGTAGCCTACAAAAAAGGTCCTGTCCTTCATGAGCAAGGATGGGTCGAGGCTCGCCAATTCGCCAACAGATGCGTCAGCGAATAATCAAACACTTTCAGAACAACATTACCCAAAGACAAATCAGTAGGATTCTGGGCATTTCACCTTCTACAGTGCACAATATAATTAAAAGATTCATGGAATCCGGTAGAATCTGTGTGCATAAGGGGCAAGGCCGAAAATCACTTCTTAATGCGTGTGATCTCTTATCCCTCAGACATCACTGTCTCAAGAACCGCCATGAGTCTGTAATGGATATCCTGACATGGGCTTTGGTAAACTTTTGTCAGTCAACACCATTCACTGCTGCATCCACATATGCAAGTTAAGGCTTTACTATGCAAAGTCGAAGCCAACATCAACACTGTCCAGAAGCGCCGCTGACTTCTCGGGGCTCAGGCTCATCTGAGAGGGACAGTAGCACAGTGGAATCATGTTTTGTGGTCCGACAAGTCAACATTTCAAATAGTTTTTGAAAAAAAACAGCTGTCGTGTTCTCCAGGCCAAAGAGAAAAAGGACCATCCAAGCGTCAGGTCCAAAAAGCTAGCATCTGTCATGGTATGGGGGTGTGTCAGTGCCCATGGCATTGGTAGCTTGCACATCTTTAAGGGCGCCATTAATGCAGAAAACTAGGAATACATTTTGGAGGGAGGGTTCTATTTTGCTTGGGGTTTTTCGGTTTAGGGATTTTTAATATTTTTACCTTAAATTTTAGATTTTAGATTTTTTTAACTGGCAGCATAGGGGGTTAATTGATAGGACTTGCAGTGGGTTGATGGCGGTTTAGAGGGTTAATAGTTTTGTACTTGTTGTGGGTTGATGGTAATTTAGGGGGTTAATAGTTACGTACTTGCGGTGGGTTGAGATAAATTGCAATCACTTTCTAATTTTGGAAATTAATATCCTGCACGTTTCTTCTTTATTTTAGATGAAAATCTCACCAAAACTGAAAATGAGGTTTTCTTATTAAATGTAAAAAAAAAATACTTTTAACATATTCTCACCTAGATTACGAGTTTTGCGTTGCGGCTTTTAACACTGAAAAAATGGCAATTTCAGCATAAAAGCAGGAACGCACTATTGGGAGTCATGTCGGTATATCTATACCGCAAGCATTTTAGCCTATAACGCAATTTTAATCCCGCACTCAAAAAAATGACGTTTTTTTGTGTGGGATTTCCATAGCGCTGGTATTACAGGTTGTGCGTTGAGGCTAAAATGTTTGCGTTACAGCCTATACACTATCCATACCACCATCTGACACCAGTGGTTATGGATTTTGTGTAACAAAAATGTTTCACAAAACTCATAACTAAAGTGATACAAAGTACATTAACACCCATAAACTACCTATTAACCTCTAAACCGAGGCCCTCCAGCATCACAAACACTATATTAAAGCTATTAACCCCTAATCTGCTGCCCACCCACATCGCGGCTATTAAATAAACCTATTAACCCCTAATCTGCTGCCCACCCACATCGCCAACACTATTTAAATATATTAACCCCTAAACTGCCGCTCCCCGACATCGCTGCCACTGTAATAAAGTTATTAACCCCTATTCCGCCGCTCCCCTAGATCCCCGCCACTAAAGTTATTAACCCCGAAACCTCCGGCCTCCCACATCTTCGCCACTAAATAAACCTATTAACCCCTAAACTGCCAGCCCTCCCAAATTGCAAAACACTAAATTCAACTGTTAACCCCTAACACCCCCCCCTTACTTTAAATAAAAAATTACAATATAACTCTATTTAAATAACTAAAAGCTTACCTGTGAAATAAATATAAACCTAACATCAAACTATATATTAAACTAACACAAATAATAAAATAAAAAAACTACCAATTAAAAAATCTAAATTGCAAATTTAAAAAAACATAACACTACGGAAAAAATAAAAAATCTAAATTAGAACTAAAAAAAGCAAATCCTACGAAAAATTTAAAAAATCTTAAAAGGGCATTTAGCTCCTTTTACAAAGCCCAAACCCTAATCTAAAAAAAAAAACACCCAAAAATATTTAAAAAATTCTTACACTAACCCCAGAAGATCTACTCACGGTTTCTGTAGTCCGGACATCCATCTCCATCCAGGCAGCAAGGTCTTCATCCAGGCGGCGAGGTCTTCATCCATCCCGGGGGCGTCTTCTATCTTCATCCCGGCAGCATGGAGCGGAGCCATCCTGGAAGCTGATCCCATCCTGCACGGAGCATCCTCTTCATACAGTCACCACCGTACACTGAAGTTGAATGCAAAGTAGCCATTTCAAAATGGCATCCCTTCCATTCCTATTGGCTGATTTTATTCTTCAAATTCAAATCAGTCAATAGGATGAGAGCTAATGAAATCCTATTAGCTGTTCAAATCAGCCAATAGGATGAGAGCTACAGAAATCCTATTGGCTGATTTGAATTTGAAGAATAAAATTAGCCAATAGGAATGCAAGGGATGCCATTTTGAAACGGCTACCTTGCATTCAACTTCAGTGTACGGCGGCGACTGAATGAAGAGGACACTCCGTGCAGGATGGGATCCGCCAGGATAAAAATAGAAGACGCCACCGGGATGGATGAAGACCTCGCCCCCTAGATGAAGACCTTGCTGCCTAGATGGAGATGGATGTCCGTACTTCAAAAACCATGAGTAGCTCTTCTGGGGTTAGTGTTAGGTTGTTTTGTTTTGTTTTAATTTTGTGTGGGTTTTTTTCTTAGATTGGGTTTGGGCTTTGAAAAAGAGTTAAATGCCCTTGTAAGGGCAATGCCCATATAAATGCCCATTTAGGGGCAATGGGTAACTTATGTTTTTTTTAGAGCTAGGTTTTTTATTTTGAGGGGTTGGTTGGGTGGTGGGTTTTACTGTTGGGGGAACTTTGTATTTTTTTACAGGTAAAAGAGCTTATTTCTTTAGGGCAATGCGCTACTAAAGGCCCTTTTAAGGGCTATTGGTAGTTTATTGTAGGCTAGGGGGTGTTTTTATTTTGGGGGGCTTTTTATTTTTATAGGGCTATTAGATTAGGTGTAATTGTTTTTATTTTTGATAATTTCGTTTATTTTTTGTAATATTAGTGTTTTTTATTTTTCGTGATTTTAGTGTTTATTATTTTTGGGTAAACTTAAATTTTCGTAGGATTTGTTTTTTTTTTTTAGTTGTTATTTAGATTTTTTAATTTTTTTGTAGTGTTAGGTTTTTTAAATTTGTAATTTAGATATTTTAATTGGTAGTTTTTTTATTTTATTAGAATAGTTATGTTAGATTAATATATAGTTTAATATTAGGTTTATTTTTATGTTACAGGTAAAAAAAATTTTTAATTTAAATAGAGTTATATTGTAATTTAAATTTAAAGTTTAGTGTTTTGCGATGTGGGGTAGCTGGCGGTTTAGTGATTAATAGGTTTACTTAGTGATGGAGATGTCGTGGGCGGCGACAGATTAGGGGTGTTTAGACTTGGGGTTTATGTTAGGGTGTTCTTTTCCCCATAGACATCAATGAGGTTGCTTTACGGCGATCGCCATTCCGCACTTCAGATGTTAGTTTTTTTTCTAACACCTTCTCCCCATTGATGTCTATGGGGGAAAGCGTGCACGAGCACGTCAAAGCAGCCCTTGGCTTTTGTGCGGTATGGAGCTTAACACCACCATATCACACACACAAGGAGGTTTTTCAGTAACTTGTAATGGCAGCGCTATGGAGGGTGAAATAATGCAACTTTTGTTGCATTCGTATCACACCCTGTTTAGCGCAAAACTCGTAATCTAGGTGTCTTAAGTTTTAAAAACTTTGTTTATCAAACATTCCCATAATACCCATATGCAAATGCTATTCATGATGTTTAATACTTATCATAAAGGCCACTCTATTCAATAGCCAAACACAGACTCCATTAACTCCTTTAACCCATTTCTTATTTAAGTGATTGACACCCATTATGATCAGTTCTGAGTGCCATTGTTGGAAAATTTAAATGAAATCTTGTGTAAGTTAACGTCAACTGTGTTTAATTTTTCCAAATTCAGGGAAAAAACCCAGAATGATTTAAATCTACCCATAAGGATTTGTGCTTAATTCAGAAGTATGGAAGATTGAAGCAGTGTTTGAGCAGTGTTGAACTGAAGTATGGTTACACATACTATAGAATAGAAAGCAATGAATCTTCAGTCAGTGGTTTAGTTTAAATGAAAAGCTCCCTCACACCTACAAATTAGACACTAAGGGGTAGATTTATTATATGTCGGATGTCCACCCGAAATCGCTGTCTGCATTTAACATTGCACAAGCATTTCTGGTGAAATGCTTTGGCAATGCCGCCCCCTGCACATTTGGGCCAATCGGCTGCTAGCCCGGGGTGTCAATCTTTCGGTTCGGACACGATCAGGATGATTGCTGTCCGCCACCTCAGAGGTGGTGGATGAGTTAAGGAGCAATGGTCTTATGACCGTTGCTTCTTAACTTTTGTTTCCGGCGAGCCTGAAGGCTCATGCAGAAACAGCTGCATCCGCAATTTAGTAAATTGGCCCCTATTACTTATCTAACACTCCCATTATATAGTTTGACATTGTACTTTTCATCTGTAATGTCCCTAATTCTGTATAAGAACAGAACAAACATCTACTAGATGAATGGTTGTTGTCGTGCCTGTGTGTTAGCCTCTGCTCCTGGTCATTCACTGACCCATTGACCTCTTTTTATTTCCTGCTGGTCAGAACATTTAAAATATTATCCAATTCACTAAAACCAGTATAGAGAATTCCTGCTATTACCGTCTACTGTTTTCCTGATGACAAATACCAGCATATGACATTCCTGTTGGCCATTAGTCATCATGACTGTTTTCCTGATGACTGATATATGTAGACTGAGGTCCTGCTAGACATTACAAACTATTGTGCTCCTACTGACCAATACTTACTGCTGTCTTCCGGCTGGCCAATACCAGCATATTGTGTTCCTTACTAGCCACTAAATGAATACAATATTTTCTCTTATGTCTATATCTGTTAATCAGAACCTGTCACTTTTATTCTACATGTTAATCCCTGACACTGTTACCTGTATGTTATATCGACTACTTGCAAAGTGGGCATGAAACTGCTTACTGCAGCATTAATATAATGAGATTTATTTATGATTTCAGATTTATAATGGGAACATCCATATAGCTGCAGTGCACGCTAAGGAACCAGTTAAACAGATAACAATATAACCAAAATATAAAAAAAGGTGAACATGTCCTGGAAGATTTGCTAAACAATGGTTTCATATTTTGTTCATAACAAGTAAAGATGCCTTTAGAAAATAATACATTCCTTCTAATAAATAATTTATACTTCCTTAATAACACATGAAAATATCATGCAAAGCAAATGTACTCACCATGAGATGTTGTTTCGTAGGCCCACAACTGACTCATTATGAGCATTAAAAGCCAACTGAACAAACAAAAGCATTAGAATTATACCTTAGCTAAATTATCAACAACTAAACCTTCATGAATTGTCAAATAAAACCTAAACCAGTATTAACAGAAGAAAAATAAGTACATTAAAATGTTGTACAGAGGAACATATCTCTCTCACTCAAAATATATTTCAGAGAATTCAAATTAGTTTTCCAGGAAACCAGAAAATAGAAATATAATACAAGAGCAACATGTTCTTATTCCAAAGCAATTTTTGATATAGTTGTTTTGCAGTAATGGAAATTAAGATGACTCATGACTCATGTCAACTAACATTATAGGCTTCCAAAGTGGTATCTTGGTCTAACCATTCCCTCTAAGTAATTGTGCCTCTGTGAGTGGATACCTTGTAAAGTACTAATTATGTCACCCAACTAAAACATATATATTTTTTTATCATACCCTGCCATTAACTGCACATAAAATATAGGGGAGGAGGTCCATGTGTTTCTCACTGCAGTAAAAAATCACCTGCACACAAATCTATAAATCGGTGCCATCTTTTATAAAGGCATAGAATACATCCACAATTAATTACTGCTTTGCATTTGTAGAAAAATGTTTTAAAATCATTTGAAACTGTCGTTTTACTGACAAAATCTGCAAAATGTTGTTTCTGAGTACTCTAGGGACACACCTTCAGGAAACTATTTTAATCATTATTATCTGACCTCCTCTAAATTTGACCCATCACAGCTTAACCCCTTAGTGACCAGACCATTTTTCAATTTTCTTACCATTAGGGACCAGGGCTATTTTTACATTTCTGCAGTGTTTGTGTTTAGCTGTAACTTTCCACTTACTCATTTACTGTACCCCACATATTAAATACCGTTTTTTTTCTCGCCATTAAATGGTCTTTCTAAAGATACCATTATTTTCATCATATCATATAATTTACTGCATTTTTTTTTATAAAATATGATGAAAAAATAAAAAACACACTTTTTCTAACTTTGAGCCCCAAAATCTGTTACACATCTACAACCACCAAAAAACACCAATGCTAAATAGTTTCTAAATTTTGTACTTTTTTTTTGCAAGTTATAGGGCAATAAGTACAAGTAGCACTTTGCTATTTCCAAACCATTTTTTTTTTTTCAAAATTAGCAAAAGTTACATTGGAACAATGATATCTGTCAGGAATCCCTAAATAACCCTTCACATGTCTATATTTTTTTTAGTAGACAACCAAAAGTATTGATCTAGGCCCATTTTGGTATATTTCATGCCATCATTTCACCGCCAAATGCGATCAAGCAGGCAAAATAAATACTGAATGTATACTGCATGTTCTTTTAGTATGCTTAATGAAACAGTTTATATTACATATTTAATTTTGAGTTTAATGGCTGAAATTGTATATACACTATACACGTGGAATGCTATTGAATGTGCAGGGTGCGCTACTAGCATTGCTGGACCATGTTAGGATCAGCACAAAATTGATATTACAAGTCCATTTTAAAGAAGAATTACCAGAGAATGTTTAGCTCAGCTGACATCCTTATACTTTGAATAGGTGTTGTGATGGTGCTACACATTGCTCTTAACACAACTTAAGACCTAGGGGCTAATTTATCATATGTCTGTCCGACATGATCGGCTCAGCGGATCATGTCTGACAGATATCGCTGAATGCCGACAGCATATGCTGCATTGCACAAGCAGTTCTGGTGAACTGCTTGTGCAATGCCGCCCCCTGCAGATTTGCGGCCAATTGCGGCATATCTGAACCTGTTGATTGCTGTGTGCCACACAGTGGAGGTGTATGAGTTAAGAGGCAGCGGTCTTAAGATCGCTGCTTCTTAACTCCTGTTTCCGGCGAGCCTGAATGCTTGCACAGAAACAGATGTCTTAGGCACCATACGGTGCTTAATAATTCGGCCCCCTAAAGTAAAGTGTTAGGGCTACAAAAAAGTTTAACAAAACACATGTAAAACATATTAAAATAAAGTATTACATTCAAATATACAAATTCACTGTAAAATAACTAGAAATGTAAACCCAAAATATAGTAATTTCTATATCTTGGCCCATATCCCTGGGTAATACCTACCAGTGACAATCCCTCCCCAAAGGGGCGTGGACAGAACTCCCTAGTTACCCATATATAAGTAACTCCTAAGCAGTACCACCCCCTCCTCCTAGAGATGTCCAGACAAAATGTGGTCATGGAAAATTGGGAGTTAGCCTGGTAGGTATTACCCAGGGATATGGGCCAATATATAGAATTTACTATATTTTGGGTTTAAATTTCTAGTTATCTTGGCCCTCCCTGGCAGTAATACCTACCAATGAGATGAATCAAAAGTTGTAAAAATTATAATGAATAATATAAATATCACTGCAAAAAAATAATACATTCTTTCATGTAATTGGCAAGAGTCCATGAGCTAGTGACGTATGGGATATGCAATCCTACCAGGAGGGGCAAAGTTTCCCAAACCTCAAAATGCCTATAAATACACCCCTCACCACACCCACATTTCAGTTTTACAAACTTTGCCTCCTATGGAGGTGCTGAAGTAAGTTTATGCTAAGATTTCTACATTGATATGCGCTTCTCAGCATTGTTGAAGCCCAAATCCTCTCAGAGTACAGCGAATGTCAGAGGGACGTGAAGGGAGTATCACTTATGAATACGATGATTTCCCTAACGGGGGTCTATTTCATAGGTTCTCTGTTATCGGTCGTAGAGATTCATCTCCTACCTCCCTTTTCAGATCGACGATATACTCTCAATTTACCATTACCTCTACTGATAACTGTTTCAGTACTGGTTTGGCTATCTGCTATATGTTGATGGGTGTCTTTTGGTAAATATGTTTTTTATTATTTAAGACACCTCAGCTATGGTTTGGCACTTTATGTATTTATATAAAGTTCTAAATATATGTATTGTACTTATATTTGCCATGAGTCAGGTTCATGTATGTGTTCTGCAGACTGTCAGTTTCATATTTGGGGAAAAAAAAAAATTTTAAGAATTTTTTTTTTCTTACCTTGGCTTTAGTCTTTTATTCAATTGACTACTTCTTGCAAATTGCGGGCGGTATTAGGCCCGCGGGTGCGTCAAATGCTAGACTTTATTGCGTCATTCTTGGCGCGAGAATTTTTTTGCCGCGAAAAATACGTCTATGACGCAACTTCGTCATTTCCGGCGTCATAGTTGACACCGAAGCCTTACACACGGTTGCGTCATTAGTGACGCGAGTGTGTCATTTACGGTTATTATTGGCACCAAAAAAGTTTTCAGTTACGTTGTGCGTCATACTTGGCGCCAAACTTTTTCATTATTTTAATAACCCATTGATGTTTGCCTCTTGCCTTTTTCTCTATCAGAGGGCTATGCTATTTGCATTTTTTCCCATTCCTGAAACTGTCATATAAGGAAATTGATAATTTTGCTTTATATGTAGTTTTTTCTTTTACATTTTGCAAGATTTTTCAATCTGATCCTGCCTCAGAAGTTTCTGCTGGAACATTGCTGCCTGACATCGGTTCTACCAAAGCTAAGTGCATTTGTTTTAAGATTGTGGAAATTATTTTGCCGAATGTCATTTGTAATAGTTGTCATGATAAACTTTTACATGCAGATAGTGTGTCCATCAGTAATAGTACATTGCCAGTTGCAGTTCCTTCAACTTCTAATGTACATGATATACCAATGAATTTTAAAGAATATGTTTCTGATTCTATCCAGAAGGCTTTGTCTGCATTTCCACCTTCTAATAAACGTGAAAGGTCTTTTTCTCATTCAGTTGATGAAATTTCAAATGACCAACAACATAATAAGTTATCCTCCTCTGATGAGGATCTATCTGATACAGAAGATCCTTCCTCGGACATTGACACTGACAAATCTACTTATTTTTTAAAATAGAATATATGCGTTCTTTATTAAAAGAAGTGTTAATTACTTTGGATATTGAGGTAACCAGTCCTCTTGACGTTCAGTCTAATAAACGTTTAAATGCTGTTTTTAAACCTCCTGTGGTTTCTCCAGGGGTTTTCACTATTCCAACCTGATTTTGTAGTATTATTCGCTTACTGCAATATGCTAATCATTTTATTTGTGATGCCATTTTTGATATTTTCAAAATTGATGTTAGATCCATGTCTGTAGCTATATTAGCTAGAAGAGCTTTGTGGCTTAAATCTTGGAATGCTGATATGACATCTAAATCTAGATTACTATCTCTTTCTTTCCAAGGTAATAATTTATTTGGTTTACAGTTGGATTCTATTATTTCAACTGTCACTGGGGGAAAGGGAGTTTTTCTGCCTCAGGGTAAAAAAACCTAAGGGTAAATCTAAGGCTTTTAACCGTTGTCGTTCCTTTCGTCAAAATAAGGAACAAAAACTCAAACCTTCCCCCAAGGAATCTGTTTCCAATTGGAAGCCTTCCTCAAATTGGAATAAATCCAAGCCATTTAAGAAACCAAAGTCAGCCCCTAAGTCCGCATGAAGGTGCGGCCCTCATTCCAACTCAGCTGATAGGGGTCAGATTAAGGTTTTTCAAGGATATTTGGATAAATTCTGTCCAAAATCAATGGATTCAGAGCATTGTCTCTCAAGGGTATCGAATAGGATTCAGAGTAAGACCTCCTGTGAGAAGATTTTTTTTCTCACATATCCCAGCAAATCCAGTAAAAGCTCAGGCTTTCCTGAAGTATGTTTCAGACCTGGAGTCTTCAGGGGTAATCATGCCAATTTTTTTTTCAGGAACAAGGTTTGGGGTTATATTCAAATCTATTCATTGTCCCAAAGAAGGAAAATTAATTTAGACGAGTTCTGGATCTGAAAATGTTGAATCATTATGTAAGAGTACCAACTTTCAAGATGGTGACTATAAGGACTATTCTGCCTTTTGTTCAGCGAGGACATTATATGTCCACAATAGACTTGCAGGATGCATACCTTTATATTCCGATTCATCTAGAACATTATCAGTTCTTGAGATTCTTTTTTCTAGTAGCAAATATATAAATATTTGCTATTTGATTTATCTAGTGTATAATTCTACACTTGACTTTAATGTCACAAACCCCCTTTTGGTTCCCTAACCTTACTATTCTCTTTTCTAGACAAGCATTACCAATTTGTTGCTCTTCCATTTGGCCTAGCAACAGCTCCAAGAATCTTTTCAAAGGTTCTAGGTGCCCTACTTTCTGTAATCAGAGTGAATATCGAAGGGAGCGCTTAAAGCTTAATAGGAAGCAAATGGCATGTAACTAAAATGGTGTATATGTGGTTAAAAATTTAATACATCCAATAATAATTTAATACATCCAATAATAACAATCAATTATTACAATTAAAAGAGGCATGGATCCATGGTACAAACGTTTAAAATATACAGATAAAATAAGAACAAAAGATAAATAAATCACGTCTCACTAAAATGACCTAAAACATCTTAGCGAGTAAACAACAATAGCGGTAAACAATTAATAGTTAATACAGTATAAAATTAACAGTAAGTGCAATAAAAATAAACGGGTCCCAATGTAACCAATTACTCCAAAAATCCAAATGTGAGTCCAAAAAATGTGTGAATCCAAAAAGAAGGTAATTTAAAAAAGATGGTGTTTAAAAATGATGATCTTTAAAAATAAGTCTCAAAAAAGTCTCTAATAATATCCACTCCTCAAATTAAAAATAAATCCATATGTAAATGGGTGTCCAAAATCCACAAAGGTTTGTACAAAATAATTCGGCAAACAGTGAGTTGCAATCAAATAGTGGCAATAAGTCTGTGACACTGTCGTGATAAAAAATAAGTGTCTAAAAAGGGTATGTGATATGTGTATCCAAATGAAAAAATGTATCCAGTGAAAGATAAAATACAAACAACTTCTTCTATTTTTTCTTCTATTGTCTCTTTGTCATAAGAGACAATAGAAGAAAAAATAGAAAAAATAGAAGAAGTTCACAAAATCGATAGAAACAGTCTCATAAAATATAAAACAAAACAAACAGTAAGAGGGGACGAAAACACCATTGATGTCACCATGATTACCGAATATTGTGCTAACAAACACATCATTGAAAAGATTGTCAAAAAACATTGGAGAATACTAAAAGAGGACGATATAATAGGTGAGAAATTGGTATCGAACCCAAAGTTCATTTACAGAAAAGCGAACAATCTGAAAAATATGTTAGCTCCCAGTATCCAAAGAGACAAAATCTCTAGTATAACCAACTATCAAGGAAAAAGAATAAAAGGTTTTTTTCCATGTCCGAACTGCAAAGCTTGCAAGAATGGTCTAAAAACCAACAAATTCACTGCCCATAATAAGGGAGAACAACATAAGATTCAAGACCTTATCAGATGCAGTGATAGAAGCGTAATATATATAATCTCATGCACTTGCGGCCTACAATATGTGGGACAAACCTCGAGAACTCTCAAGGATAGAATCAGAGAGCACATATTATGTATTGAGAAAAATAACACTGAGACTCCGCTATACAAACATTTCTCAACAATACATGGAGGTAATCTGAAAGATTTAAAATACTTTGGAATAGAGATGGTCAAATATGATTGGAGAGGAGGCAATCATGAGAAAAAGTTATTATACAATGAGTCCAAATGGATCTTCATTCTAGATTGCCTCTTTCCTAAGGGCCTCAATCAGAAAGAAGACACCTACTATCGCTGAGAAAAGATTAGAAAAATGAGAAGTCTGATCATTTGGTAGTGTTTTTTGTACTATTTTTATCCAACATCTTATCTGATTGCATGTGTTATCACACTAGCTCCATAAAAATAAGATTGAGGTATTTAGATAGACTTAGCTACATTATTTGATCCCCATATATAGACTGCTATCAGTGAACCTATGGAAAGTATAGATTGCCACCAGTGAACCTATAGAAAGTAGTCATTATCAGTCTCACACCTCCAAGAAATCTTTATAAGTAGTTTTATGTAAAGGATTTTAAAACTATTTTCTACATAGAATTTTTTACATACATAGTGTTTTATATATTGTTAATTGTTGTTATAAAATATAAGAATATGTTTTTATAAAAGTTCATAAAAGTTTATATATTAAACTTATGGATATAACTATCCTAGATACGCTTAAGATCCTAGGGAGAGAAGTATTTTTGATATATAGATTTTACGACAGCCATAATTTTTAAGAAGAATTCTAGATAATTTTATTTATTTATTTATGTCCTTTTAGATTGAGCCGACACCCCAAATCAGTCTGGGCACGTGACACATTAATAATCCCAAACCACACCAACGACCAGTGGATGTTCTAGTTACATAATACATATATTCAAAAAGATTGGACACCTCCAATTCCGTGACGTGCAGTGACGTCAGAGGCTGGTGAGGCAGTGGCAGGATACGCCTTCATTCTTTAGATATCCTTTGTTGAAGAAATAGCAATGCACATGGGTGAGCCAATCACATGAGGTATCTATGTGCAGCCACCAATCAGCAGCTACTGAGCATATTTAGATATGATTTTCAACAAAGGACATCAAAAGAATGAAGAAAATTAGATATTAGATGTAAATTGGAAAGTTATTTAAATTTGCATATGGGTTTCATGTCCCTTTAAATGGTGTCTTGGAAAACTGGTCAACTTAGTAAACATCTGATTTTAGTTTAAAGGATTGTAACAGAAACTCTTGCCAGATAACACAATGCTTGCTCTGATTATGAGATCTAGAAATCCATGCCCATTAAAATATGTTTAAAACATACTTTTTACTTTAATGCTGCAAATTATGCTTATAGATTCTTTCATTACATAAGGGATGAGAGTCAGAGGGGGAGGAAGAGAGACAGAGAGAGAAAGAGACCATGGGGGAGAACAACACATAAGGAGAGAGATGGATAGATAGATAGAGAGACACACACACACACACACACACAAGGGACGGGGGGGGGAGAGGGACCACA
The DNA here is from genome assembly GCF_027579735.1 of Bombina bombina. Taxonomy (NCBI): domain Eukaryota; kingdom Metazoa; phylum Chordata; class Amphibia; order Anura; family Bombinatoridae; genus Bombina; species Bombina bombina. The sequence goes on from NC_069504.1 coordinate 565,330,078, forward strand.
GCATTTTAAAGTAATAAAACAGCAGAGCTACAGAGAGTTCAGAAAATTAGTCTATAATTTATTGTGAAGTACAGAGGCAAGCTGCTAAGTTAGTGGGTGTAAAGTTTGAGTAAACAAAATACAAAAACGACCCTGCTGTAAAAGAGTAAACAAACACTAAACCACATTCATTAAATTATCATTTTCACTAACAGAATCCCTTTCAGTAAAATCTTACTTTAATAAGATGTGGGTGAAACACTGCTCTCTGTGCCTCTCTCCTGCTCTGGAAGGATTCAGGAAGTGACAGTGGCATATTCCACTGCACTTAGAGGGGAAGAACAGAACTCTCTTTTTCACTTTAGCAAAGCTGGCAGCTTCACAGGACAGCAACAAAATATATGAAAGTTGTTTTTTTCCGTTTTTGTTTAGTTTTATATGATTTAACATCCAGCCCCAACCCTATGTTCCACTTACTAATGCCTCTCGCTGGATTGGTTCAGCCCAAATAGGACTGCCTCAAATAAGCAGTTAATGGGCCATGCAATGATCTTAACCACTTGCATCCAGTAGATGGCGCAGCATGTTGTGTAATGGTGGGCAGACCTGCTTGTGCCTCTTCATTGCACAACATATAGCTGTGAGAAAAATAAATGCTGGGAAAAAAAAATTAATTTTTTTTATTAAAGCCAATAAAAAAAATATATTTTTGCCCATATGAGAGGTGAAGCACTGCCTCACCTGCCTCTAGTGACTGCACATCACTGCTCCAATTTACAATGAGCATAAGGTTTCTCCACTATTAAGAATCATAACCATATCCACAACATCACACATTGATAAGTCAAGTTACAAATCAATTCACTGTCATCTATATCCTTCAGACGATTAGGAAATGTTCCCACTTTATAATAGAATGACTGTTTGCACATGTACCATATGTTTTCTCTAAGCCTTTTGACACATATTGTTCTAAGTATCTCATTTAAACTTAGAAACTACCTTATATATTAGCATACATTTTATGCTAACAGATATATATATATTTATATTTTTATACATTTTTATATTTCTAAACTTTTAGACCTTTTTTTGTGGATTTTTGTAAATTTTTGTATATTTCTTATATATTTGGTTCCTTTGTGCATAATAGCCCTTGAGGTTAACAGGAGCCGCTCCGTGAAAACTATTAAGGTGACTATGAAACAAACCTACTAACAGTGACAGATAGTATTCACTCAATATCTAAACAAAAACCGGAATCGAAACTGGAAATGACGCGAAATACGTCATTCCCGATACCGGAAGTGATACATAAATACCCAAACAGGAAGTAAACAAGCCGAAACCGGAAGTACAAGATATTCCGATCTGCAGCATAATATAAAAATAAGATATGATACACCAAACTAATCAAAACCAACATAAGAGTCTTTTGGTAGAGTATCAATTAGGAACAATTATTGTAGCAGATATTAACCCCTTAATGACCACAGCACTTTTCCATTTTCTGTCCGTTTGGGACCAAGGCTATTTTTACATTTTTGCGGTGTTTGTGTTTAGCTGTAATTTCCCTCTTACTCATTTACTGTACCCACACATATTATATACCGTTTTTCTCGCCATTAAATTAACTTTCTAAAAATACCATTATTTTCATCATATCTTATAATTTACTATAAAAAAAATTATAAAATATGAGGAAAAAATGGAAATAAACACACTTTTTTTAACTTTGACCCCCAAAATCTGTTACACATCTACAACCACCAAAAAAAAAACATGCTAAATAGTTTCTAAATTTTGTCCTGAGTTTAGAAATACCTAATATTTACATGTTCTTTGCTTTTTTTGAAAGCTATAGGGCCATAAATACAAGTAGCATTTTGCTATTTCCAAACTACTTTTTTTCAAAATTAGCGCTAGTTACATTGGAACACTAATATCTTTCAGGAATCCCTGAATATCAATTGACATGTATATATTTTTTTTTAGAAGACATCCCAAAGTATTGATCTAGGCCAATTTTGGTATATTTCATGCCACCATTTCACCGCCAAATGCGATCAAATACAAAATATCGTTCACTTTTTCACAAATTTTTTCACAAACTTTTGGTTTCTCACTGAAATTATTTACAAACAGCTTGTGCAATTATGGCACAAATGGTTGTAAATGCTTCTCTGGGATCCCCTTTGTTCAGAAATAGCAGACATATATGGCTTTGGCATTGCTTTTTGGTAATTAGAAGGCCGCTAAATGCCGCTGCGCACCACACGTGTATTATGCCCAGCAGTGCAGGGGTTAATTAGGGAGCTTGTAGGGAGCTTGTATGGTTAATTTTAGCTTTAGTGTAGTGTAGTAGACAACCCAAAGTAATGATCTAGGCCCATTTTGGTATATTTCATGCCACCATTTCACCGCCAAATGCGATCAAATAAAAAAAAAACGTTAAATTTTTCACAATTTTAGGTTTCTCACTGAAATCATTTACAAACAGCTTGTGCAATTATGGCACAAATGGTTGTAAATGCTTCTCTGGGATCCCCTTTGTTCAGAAATAGCAGATATATATGACTTTGGCGTTGCTTTCTGGTAATTAGAAGGCCGCAAAATGCTGCTGCGCATCACACGTGTATTATGGCTAGCAGTGAAGGGGTTAATTAGGAAGTTTGTAGGGAGCTTGCAGGGTTAATTTTAGCTTTAGTGTAGAGATCAGCCTCCCACCTGACACATCAGACCCCCTGATCCCTCCCAAACAGCTCCCTTCCCTCCCCCACCCCACAATTGTCCCCGCCATCTTAAGTACTGGCAGAAAGTCTGCCAGTACTAAAATAAAAGCTTTTTGGGGGGTTTAGGTTTTTTTTTTTTTTTTTTTAAATAATAATTATTCTGCTGTATAGGACCCCCTTTAGCCTCCAACCTCCCTGATCCCCCCCAAAACAGCTCTGTAACCTTCCCTATCTGCCTTATTGGGGCCATCTTGGGTACTGGCAGCTGTCTGCCAGTACCCAGCTTACACAAAAAAGTGCTTTTTTTTTCTTAGTTTTTTTTTTCTGTAGTGTAGCTTCCCCAAACCCCCCCCCACCACCACAAACCCCAACCACCTCATTGATCGTTTTTTTTTTAAACTTATTTTAAACTGATTGCACCTTTTTCTGTAGTGTAGCGGTTCCCACCCGCTCCCTCCCCGTGCACGCGCCCGCCCCCGCCCTCCCGTGCACGCGCGCACGTCCGTGCACGCCCCCGGGCATCCCCGCCCACGATCCCGCCCCCCTCCACATCTCCAGGGCCATCGATGGCCACCACCCGCCTCCCGGTACTGCTCTCACCCACCAACGAAGGAAGCCACCGATCTCCGGTGCAGAGAGGGCCACAGAGTGGCTCTCTCTGCATCGGATGGCTTCAAAAGGTTATTGCAGGATGCCTCCATATCGAGGTATCACTGCAATAACCGGAAAGCAGCTGGAAGCAAACAGGATCGCTTCCAGCTGCTTTCCACACCGAGGACGTGCAGGGTACGTTCTCAGGCGTTAACTGCCTTTTTTTTGAGGACGTACCCTGCACGTCCTCGGTCGTTAAGGGGTTAAAAATAGGAGAGAATCACTAGGGTTAAGAAGTATTTTACAAACACATGGATCATTACCCATGATCCACTAGGAATAACAGGAAGAGGTTTCCCATAAATTTTTGGCGCCAAATTGAGATCCAATCACAACATCTGGGACCCTATATAAGCTTCCAGTTTATCAATATACAGTATAGTCTTGAGAAAGGCCTTGATATAGGCCGAAACGCGTAGACATACTGGTAAGCTTATTTCCTAATATCAGATAAGTGTAAAAACTTATTGCACCATTGTTTGTTTGTTTTCTTTTACAGGTCAAGGATTTTTTTATATTGGTTCCACCGGCATTTGGCCATTTTCACTATTTTATCTTTTACTGGATACATTTTTTCATTTGGATACATATATCACATACCCTTTTTAGACACTTATTTTTTATCACGACAGTGTCACAGACTTATTGCCCCTATTTGATTGCAACTCACTGTTTGCCGAATTATTTTGTACACACCTTTGTGGATTTTGGACACCCATTTACATATGGATTTATTTTTAATTTGAGGAGTGGATATTATTAGAGACTTTTTTGAGACTTATTTTTAAAGATCATCATTTTTAAACCCCATCTTTTTTAAATTACCTTCTTTTTGGATTCACACATTTTTTGGACTCACATTTGGATTTTTGGAGTAATTGGTTACATTGGGACCCATTTATTTTTATTGCACTTACTGTTAATTTTATACTGTATTGACTATTAATTGTTTACCGCTATTGCTGCTTACTCGCTAAGATGTTTTAGGTCATTTTAGTGAGATATGATTTATTTGTCTTTTGTTCTTATTTTATCTGTATATTTTAAACGTTTGTACCATGGATCCATGCCTCTTTTAATTGTAATAATTGATTGCTATTATTGGATGTATTAAATTATTATTGGATGTATTAAATTTTTAACCACATATACACCATTTTAGTTACATGCCATTTGCTTCCTATTAAGCTTTAAGCGCTCCCTTCGATATTCACTGTTTTATTTCTCATAGTCCGCTAGGGGATTTTTTAGGAGGAGAGCTTTAGGACTATATAGCGCTTCGTTTACCATACCCTATTCATTGTCTCTGTAATCAGAGAACAGGGTATTGGGGTGTTTCCTTATTTGGACGATATCTTGGTACTAGCTCAGTCTTTACGTTCTGCAGAATCTCACACGAATCAACTAGTGTTGTTTCTTCGGAAACATGGTTGGAGGATCAATTTACCAAAAAGTTTCTTGATTCCTCAGACAAACATAGTAACATAGTAGATAAGGTTGAAAAAAGACTGAAGTCTATCGAGTTCAACCTATACAAATCTAAAATACTTTCAAAAAGCTCCAGTTAAGCTTAAATAACCTCATTAAAATGTGACCCATGTAATACTAGCAATCATATCCATTAATTTTGTTTATATACAGAAATTTATCCAGACTATTTTTAAATGTATCTATGGTATTGGCATTCACTACCTCCTTTGGTAATGAGTTCCACAATTTTATTGCTCTTACAGTGAAAAAACATTTCCGTTGCAGGAGATTAAATCTCATTTCCTCCAACCTTAAATTATGACCTCTTGTCAGAAACAATTTTCTTGGAATAAACAGAGCTTCTGCCATCTCTGTATATGGGCCTTGAATATATTTATATAAAGTAATCATGTCACCTCTCAAGCGCCTTTTTTCTAAAGAAAACAGACCCAGTTTGGCTAGCCTCTCCTCATAGGTTATAGATCACCATAGTTTAGTTCAAGGGGCTTCTCACACCTGGACTGTGATCACAACAGATGCAAGTCTTTCAGGTTGGGGAGCTGTTTGGGTAACTCTGACAGCACAAGGGGTTTGGAAATCTCAAGAGGCGAGATTGCCAATAAATATTAAATAATTCTCAGAGCTCTTCAGTTTTGGCCTCTTTTAAAGAGAGAACCATTCATTTGTTTTCAGACAGACAATATCACAACAGTGGCATATGTCAATCATCAGGGTGGGACTCACAGTCCCCAAGCTATGAAAGAAGTATCTCGGATACTTGCTTGGGCGGAATCCAGCTCCTGTCTAATCTCTGCAGTGCATATCCCAGGTGTAGACAATTGGCAGGCGGATTATCTCAGCCATCAGACTTTACATCCAGGGGAGTGGTCTCTCCATCCAAATGTGTTTTCTCAGATTGTTCAGATGTGGGGTCTTCCAGAGATAGATCTCATGGCCTCTCATCTAAACAAGAAATTTCCCAGATACCTGTCCAGGTCCAGGGATGTTCAGGCGGAAGCAGTGGATGCGCTGACACTTCCTTGGTGTTATCATCCTGCTTACATTTTCCCGACTCTAGTTCTCCTTCCAAGAGCGATCTCCAAAATCATCATGGAACAATCGTTTGTGTTGCTGGTGGCTCCATCATGGCCATACAGGTTTTGGTATGCGTATCTGGTTTGGATGTCCAGTTGCCAGAGTTGGCCACTTCAGTTAAGGCCAGACCTACTGTCTCAAGGTCCGTTTCTCCATCAGGATCTCAAATCATTAAATTTGAAGGTATGGAAATTGAACACTTAGTACTAAGTCATAGAGGTTTCTCTGACTCAGTGATTAATACTATGTTACAAGCTCGTAAATCTGTCTCTAGAAAGATTTATTATAGAGTTTGGAAGACTTACATTTCATGGTGTTCTTCTCATAAATTCTCTTGGCATTCTTTTAGAATTCCTAGAATTTTACAGTTTCTTCAGGATGGTTTGGATAAGGGTTTGTCTGCAAGTTCCTTGAAGGGACAAATCTCTGCTATTTCTGTTTTATTTCACAGAAAGATTGCTATACTTCCTGATTTTCACTGTTTTGTACAGGCTTTAGTTCGTATTAAGCCTGTCATTAAATCATTTTCTCCTCCTTGGAGTCTTTATTTGGTTTTGAAGGCTTTACAGGCTCCTCCATTTGAGCCTATGCATTCTTTGGACATTAAACTACTTTCTTGGAAAGTGTTGTTCCTTTTGGCTATCTCTTCTGCTAGAAGAGTTTCTGAGCTATCTGCTCTTTCTTGTGAGTCTCCTTTTCTGATCTTTCATCAGGATAAGGCAGTTTTGCGGACTTCTTTTAATTTTTTACCTAAGGTTGTGAATTCTAACAACATTAGTAGAGAAATTGTTGTCCTTTCCTTGTGTCCTAATCCTAAGAATTCTTTGGAAAGATCCTTACATTCTTTGGATGTGGTACGAGCTTTGAAATATTATGTGGAAGCTACTAAAGATTTCAGGAAGACTTCCAGTCTATTTGTTTTATTTTCTGGTCCTAGGAAAGGTCAGAAGGCTTCTGCTATTTCCTTGGCTTCTTGGTTGAAACTTTTGATTCATCAAGCTTATTTGGAGTCGGGTCAGGCCCCGCCTCAGAGAATTACAGCTCATTCTACTAGATCAGTCTACACTTCGTGGGCCTTTAAGAATGAAGCTTCAGTTGATCAGATTTGCAAAGCGGCAACTTGGTCCTCTTTGCATACATTTACTAAATTCTACCGTTTTGATGTATTTGCTTCTTCAGAAGCAGTTTTTGGTAGAAAAGTTCTTCAGGCAGCTGTTTCAGTTTGATTCTTCTGCTTTTGATTTAAGTTTTTTTCTTTCATTTATGAGAATAAACTTATTTTTTTGGGTTGTGGATTAATTTTTTCAGCGGAAAATGGCTGTTTTTATTTTTATCCCTCTCTCTCTAGTGACTCTTGAGTGGAGTTCCACATCTTGGGTGGGTATTGCTATCCCATACGTCACTAGCTCATGGACTCTTGCCAATTACATGAAAGAAAACATAATTTATGTAAGAACTTACCTGATAAATTAATTTCTTTCATATTGGCAAGAGTCCACGAGGCACACCCTTTTTATGGTGGTTATGATTTTTTTGTATAAAGCACAATTATTTCCAAATTTCTTTTGTTGATGTTTTTTACTCCTTTCTTTATCACCCCACTGCTCTGCTATTCATTAAACTGAATTGTGGGTGTGGTGAGGGGTGTATTTATAGGCATTTTGAGGTTTGGGAAACTTTGCCCCTACTGGTAGGATTGTATATCCCATATGTCACTAGCTCATGGACTCTTGCCAATATGAAAGAAATGAATTTATCAGGTAAGTTCTTACATAAATTATGTTTTTATACAAGACAAAATAGAAGAAAGAATTTTGCGACCAAACTTAGCAGAAGCTGATTGGCGAACATCCAACTTATAGTGAGAAATAAAAGTATGATGTGATTTCCAAACAGCCGCTTGGCAAATCTCCTCAGGAGTAGCATCTGCATGAATGGCCTGGGAAGTAACAACTGCCCTAGTTGAGTGCACCTTATGCCCTTCTGGAACCTGTTCACCTCTTTGCTTTTAAGCTCTTGAAATAGCCTGGATGATCCAATTGGAGATAGTAGTCTTGACTGGAGCTTGACCCATTTGAGGTCCTTTAGGGATGATGAATAAACAATCTGTTTTGTGTATAGGTTGAGTTCTAGTAACATAGATATGTAAACATCAAACAACATCCAAATGAGTCAAAAGTGTCTCCTGAACCTGTTGGTCTTCTGGACAAAAGGAAGGTAAGATGATATCTTGGTTTTTATGGAATCCAGACACAACATTAGGAAGAAATTCTGGTACATTACAAAGAACAACCTTGTCCTGATGAAAGGAAAGTCATGATTCTCTTACGAAAGAGCTTGGAGTTCCGAAACTCAATGAGCTGAAGTAATGGCTACCAGAAAAATTGTCTTCAGGGTAAGAAACCAGAGGGAAACATCACAAAGAGGTTCAAAAGTTTCTTCCATAAGAGATTCCAGAACTAAAGGCAGATCCCAGGAAGGTATAATAGATTTAGTAAATATAATTATATTATATATAAGAATAATTAAAGGTTCTTGAGACCACTTGATTCCGGAAATGGCAGAGATGGCAGAAACTTGAACCTTTAAAGATTGAGCTTTAAGGCCTTGAAGAAATCCATCATGTAAGAATTCCAGTAAGTTGGAAAGCTGAATAGAAGCTGAGGAAGCTTGATTATTAATCATCCATGAAGAAAAACATCCCATATTCTGTAATAAATCTTAGAAGTTGAACACTTCCTTGCTTGTAAAAGGGTTTCAATAACAGAAGATGAAATATTCTTTAAACACAATCTGGAGACCTCAGCAACCAGGCCATCAGCCTGAACATCTGTGGTTTTGGATGATATAGCATGTCCTGATGAATTGGAAGGTGCCAAGGTGGAAGAATTGCCATTCTCAGAACCAGAGGAAACCATAACCTGTGAGGCCAGAAGGGAAGTATCAGAATGAAGGTCGCTTTTTCTCTTTGAATTCTTCTCATTAATCAATGAATTAGAGGAAGTGGAGGAAAGACATACATCAGATTAAACTGCCACCTTTGTAGAAAGGCTTCCACCCCTAAGGCCTGAGGTGTTGGCACATGGCTGTTGAACTTGGCAACTTGATAGTTGTCCTTGGAGGCCATAAGATCGATGTCTGGCATACCCCATCTGTTGACTATTATTTGAAACAAATGATTGCTGAGTTGCCATTCTATGGATGGAAGTCTGCAACAACATTGTCTTGACCTGGAACATTAACTGATGATATCAGCTGAATATTGTGTTGAGACCAAAGGAATATTGGAGCAACTTCCTTTAAAACTGACTCGCTCCTTGTTCCTCCTTGAAACTGAATGTATGCCATTGTTGTTCTGTTGTCTGATAACACCTTCACTGATTTCCCTTTCAGATAAGCTTGAAAATGTAGAAGAGCAAGATAAACAGCCCTTATTTCCAAAAGATTTGAAAAAGCAACTGTAGGTACTTTTCCCAAGGTTCCTGAGCATACTTTCTGTTGGAGATGGCTCCCCAGCCTAACTTGCTTGCATCCGTCTGAAGTAGGATCCAATTTTGCTCCGTCAAAGGAAGTCCTCTGGAAAAATTCTGAGGCTGAGTTAACCAGTGGAGATATTTTGAGTCTTCCAATGAAAATATCTCTTCAAAGACCCTGGAAATGGAATCTGATGAGACAGACTCTTGAAATGACACAGAAAATGGCCTTGAAAAGGCTGCATCCTCCATCTTGCCCACTTGACAACATGGGTAACTGCGGCCATCTGACCCAGGCCCTTCATCCATTGATATGCTGAAAGACACCTTATTTGAAACAGATTTAGAAAGTATTTCCTCATAAACTGAATGCAAGGCTGAGGAAGAGACACCACACATCTGAGGGTGTCGAAATGAGTTCCAAGAAACACCAGATTCTGAGATGGAATTAAATGACTTTTTGTGTAGTTGTTTATCCATCCATGACTCTGAAGAAATAGAATTAGGATCTCTCTATGAATCCTTGCTTGCTGCATATAATCTGCAATAAGGAGAAGGCCATCTAAATAGTGGATTACAAGCAAACCTCTTAGACATAACTCTGCTATTAAAGGTGACCAGGACCTTTGTGAAGACTCTTGGAGCTGTTGAAATGCCAAATGGAAGGGCTGCAAACTGATAGTGCTGATTGCAGACTGAAAACCTCAGAAATTTTCTGTGAGCATCTGCTATAGGGATGTGAAAATAAGAATCATTTAGATCCACAGACTGAAGAAACACCCTTAGAGGCATCAGCTTGATAACAGAGATTAATTACTCCATTTTGACAGTATGTACAATCAGAAAGGAGTTTAGTTTCCGAAGATCTAAGATTGGTTTCCAATTCCCATCCTTCTTTCTTATTAGAAACAGTGGGAAATAGAACCCTTGATTCTGACTAGACATAGGTACCTTCTGAATAACCTGATCTTCCATCAGCTTGATGATGAATTGTTGAACTATTTCCTTCTTAAACTGGATCCTTTGGGAGTGGTGAATTCTCTAACACCTAGATTACAAGTATTGCGCTATAGAGGGTGCGAAATGAACGCAACAAAAGTTGTGTTATTTCACCCACCATAGCGCTGTCATTACAAGTTTTTGAAAAACCGCCTTGTGCGTGCGATATGGTGGCGATGAGCTCCATACCGCACAAAATCCAAGCGCTTCTTTGCCGTGCTCGTGCACACATTCCCTATAGACATCAATGGGGAGAGAGTGTTAGAAAAAAAACACCTGGAATCGCAGAATGAAAAGCTCCGTAACGCAACCCCATTGATGTCTATGGAAAAAAATGTTATGTTTATACCTAACACCCTAACATAAACCCCAAGTCTAAACACCCCTAATCTGCTGCCCTTGACATCGCCAACACCTACATAAAGTTATTAACCCCTAATCTGCCACTCCTGACATCTCCGCCACCGAAATAAATTTATTAACCCCTAATCCCGATATTGCCGCCACTATAATAAATCTATTAACCCCTATTCCCCCACACCCCAACATCCCCCACACTATAATAAAGATATTAAGCCCTATTCCGCCGCTCCTTGACTTCGCCGCCACTAAATTAAGTTATTAACCCTTAAACCTCTGGCCTCCCACATCACTGCCACTAAATTAACCTATTAACCCTTAAACCGCCAGCCCCCCACATCGCAAAAAACTAAATTAAACTATTAACCCCTAAACCTAACAACCCTCTAACTTTATATTAAAATTACAAGATCCCTATCTTAAAATAAATAAAAAATTACCTGGGAAATTAAAAAAACTAAGTTTAAACTATATATATTAAACTAACATTACTATTATACTAAAATTAAAGTAACTTTCAATTAAATAAATTAAATTACACATTAAAAAAAACACTTCTAAAAAAAAATAAAAAAGAATAATTAACACTAAATTAAGAAAAATAATAAACGAAATTATCCAAAATAAAAAAAATTACACCAAATCTAATAGCCCTATAAAAATAAAAAAGCCCCCCCCAAAATAAAAAAAACCCTAGCCTACAATAAACTACCAATAGCCCTTAAAAGGGCCTTTTGTAGGGCATTGCCCTAAAGAAATCAGCTCTTTTACCTTAAAAAAATACAAAAACCCGCCAGCAGTAAAACCCACCACCCAACCAACCCCCCAAAATAAAAAAAACTAACTCTGACAAAAACTTAAGCTACCCATTGCTCTGAAAAAGGCATTTGTATGGGCATTGCCCTTAAAAGGGCATTAGCTCTTTTAAGAAAAGCCCAAACCCTAATCTAAAAAAAAAAACACCCCAAAAAAGTTTAAAAAACCTAACACTAACCCCCTGACGATCCACTTACAGTTTCTGAAGTCCGGACATCAAGGTGGCGAAGTCTTCATCCAGGCGGCGAGGTCGCCATCCATCCCGGTGGCATCTTCTATCTTCATCCCAATGGCGTGGAGCAGATCCATCCTGAAGACATCCAGCGTGGAGCATCCACCTCATACAGTCGCTGCTGTATACTGAATCTTCAGTGCAAGTGAGCCTTTTCAAAATGGCGTCCCTTGCATTCCTATTGGCTGATTTGATTTTTGAAATTCAAATCAGCCAATAGGATGAGAGCTTTTGGGGGTGTTTTTTTTGTTTGTTTGTTTTTTTAGATTAGGGTTTGGGCTTTTCTTAAAAGAGCTAAATGCCCTTTTCAGAGAAATGGGTAACTTAGGTTTACTTTAGTGTTTATTAATTTTTGTAATTTAGTATTTTTTGTAATTGTAGATTATTATTATTTTTTTAGTAGTATTAAGTTTTTTTAATGTGTAATTTAGTTTATTTAATTTGTACTTATTTTAATTTTAGTATAATAGTAATGTTAGTTTAATATATAGTTTAAACTTAGTTTTTTTAATTTCCCAAATAAGTTTTTATTTATTTTAAGATAGGGATCTTGTAATTTGAATATAAAGTTAGGTTTAGGGGTTAATAGTTTAATTTAGTTTTTTGCGATGTGGGGGGCTGTCGGTTTAAAGGTTAATAGGTTTATTTAGTGGCAGTGATGTGGGAGGCTAGAGGTTTAGCGGTTAATACATTTATTTAGTGGTGGCGATGTCGGGGAGTGGGGGATTAGGGGTTAATAACTCTATTATAGTGGCGACGATGTCAGGGAGCAGAGGAATAGGGGTTAATACATTTTATTAGTGGCGGTGATGTCGGGAGCAGCAGATTAGGGGTTAATAACTTTAATATAGTGTTTGCGATACGGGAGGGCCTTGGTTTAGGGGTTAATAGGTAGATTATGGGTGTTAGTGTACTTTGTAACATTTTAGTTTTGTGTAACAGTTTTGTTGCGCAAAACTCATAACTACTGCTCTCAGATAGCGGAGCATTTTAGCCTCACTGCAAAACTTGTAATGGCAGCGCTATGGAAATCCGACACAAAAACGTCATTTTTTTGAGTGCGGGACTGACGTTGCATTAAAGGTTAAAATGCTTGCGGTACAGCTATACCAACAAGACTCGTAATGGTTGCGTTACTGTTTTAACACTGAAATGGCTATTTTTTATCGTTAAAACACAAAGGAAAAACTCGTAATCTAGGTGTAAGTGAGGTAAAATAGGCTTCTACATGAATTCTAGGTAATAACCTTCTGACAGGAGATTTAGTACCCATCTGTTTGAGATATTGGTTGCCCAAACCTCCCTGAATCTTGCAAGTCTGCCTCCAACCAGAGGAGACTGGGCAGGGACACAGTTATAACTTCTTTGCTGGCTGGTAGGAACAAGGTTTTCCACAACCTCTACCTCTGGTCTGAAACTGAGGTTTCCATTCCTGTGAACGAAAATAATATTTCTTGGGAGAATATTTAAAATTCTGATAAGAATTTTGTCGTCCATAAGCATAGTAAACATTTCTTCTGAATATAGGAGCAGAAAGAACAAAGAGACTCTTACCTCTAGATCTTTTACAGTTTAAAAGGTCTAACTGTTTACCAAACAGCATATCTCCTTCAAATGGAAGGCCCAAAAATGTAACCTTGGAACCAAGATCAGCATCCCAATGACAAATCTGAAATAAAAGGTAAAATATTTAAATCTATAGGTAGAGTGAGACATATTCTGACACCAAACTTCAGAAGCTTTAAGAGCAACAAAAATGGAGAGAGAATGAAATACAGCACATTGTTGCATAAAAAGTCTTTACAAATTTGGATCCATCTTTTTATCCATAGCATCTTTAAAATTACCAGCGTCATCAGTAGGAAAAATCATTCTCTTAGACAATCTTGCAATAACAGCATTCATTTTAGAGGAAAACAAATAATGCAGGCTTTTCCCTAAAGGAAAGGATTAAAATATCTTCTCAGAAATACCCAATTGCCTTTCAGGTTTAGAAAAATTATTTAAACATATAATTTTTGATGGATTCAGATTCTGAAAAACACATAGCAGGCTCTGAAGTAGACTTAAACCAATCATTAGACTTTTTTGGCTGTGCATCTATAATATCCAAAGTCTCTCTTAAGCATTTAATACATTCAAGTAAAGATGAAGAATCAAAAGGTGTATATGTGCAGAAACTTCAGAAACAATTTCCCCATTGGAAACGGGTTCAGAAACATCATATGAATAGCATGGAGTTTTCTCAGGTGCGGAGGAGGCAGAAAAGCTTCCACCATAAATTTGCCCAATGCAAGTTTTACATAACTTTTTATTCTGCCAGCAGGGTTTGTCACAAAGAGAACAGGTGGGCTTAGGCCATGGCTCTGGGCTAAAAACAATTAGCCAGAATAAATATGTGTATGTACAACAACATAAAACAAAGTACATAATCACAATAAAATAAAAAACATACTTTTTTATCTTGTCAGTGGGATCCTGGGCAGTCACAAATCTCACAGGTATCATCCTCCATAGTGCAGATTTTGATGTTTAAAAACAACCCCAAGGCTATCCCAGAAACAGTAAATCCTGCTGTCATACCAGCGCTAGTCTTTCCGTTGCAGAGAATCTTTGTGGAGTATAGACTTATATTAAACACACATCAGTCAATGAACGCTACAATCAGATGGACACCAAGGCTCTTAAATAGACAACAGTGCAGCTTACGGCAAAGAACATGCTGTGCTTAAGGGTAAGTACACAACCCGCTTGGAAGCTTGATAGTGCCCACACCAACGAAAAAATAAATATATGGAGAATGTCTCCCAGCTCTCACCACCTTGAAGACTGGACTGAACTAGGAGGAGGGGTGTTACTGCTTACAAGTTACCTATATACATTTAACTAGGGGAGTGGGCAGTTCTGTCCATGCCCCTTTGGAGAGGGCTTCTCACTGGTAGGTATTGTTACCAGGGAGGGCCGATATATGTTGATTATTAAAATAAATGCTTAAAAAGGTTTTAAAAGGGATATGGTATATGACAAGTTTCTTGACGGGAAAGGGTTCAAAAGTGTATATATATATATATATATATATATATATATATATATGTATATATATATATATTTATATATATATATATATATATACACAAAGAATGAAGAAAGAATTCGATCCGTAGGTCAGATGAGTAAGTTAAAAACAACTTTATTTGTTATCCATTAAAAAGTCCCTGGAGGGGTCCTGCAGCAAAGAAACATAGAGCACTGTGTACTCAAGCTGACATGTTTTGGCTGTGTGCCGTAATCATAGCTTGATTGAGTGCATCAGTGCTAACCATTTAAAAGACAATGTTATTTCTGATTGGTTAAAACATGATTACACATTTTCAATGTTAGAACTAAAGTGCTGAGTTAACCTCTTCCCTGCCTGATTTCTTTATGCTGCTGATCAACTACTATCTTTTATTGAATAATTACATTCTTGTATTTAATATAAGTATATATATGGAAAAGTGAGATAAATAATTTGAAGACTTGGACCTATTGCACTATATGACCGTCATTTACAGAGGGTGAGAATAATTGGGTATTTTATTTTACGTTGTTTTTATTTTTAAATTTTTAAACATTCTGTTTAGTGCATTACTTCTGTTTTGTGTATTGATTTTGTCCCTCAATTGTAACACTAATTGATTGGGTACCGTACCTATAGTAAATAAAATTCTTTGTGAAGCTTTTATCTAGCTGCTTGAGAGACCTCTGTTAAGTTTCACTGGACTGGTGACTTATTGTACATTATGCTTTCTACTTAATATTATTATGCTAGTACATGACAGAGACACTTCTTTTTCTTCTCTAGTAATTTATTCTATTTACTAGTAAGGTACGGAAGAATGTATACATTACACATTTATCTAAATGTTCTATCTGACAATCAATATTTTTTCCAATAGTATGTTATGTGATTTTTGGAAATTAGGAAGTTTGAAGTACTTAATGCTGGAATAGTAATAGTGTATGAATATGAATATAATTCTAAGATGCTGTTTGTTAATATGTTACTATTGCAGAATGTCTCCCAGCTCTCACCACCTTGAAGACTGGACTGAACTAGGAGGAGGGGTGTTACTGCTTACAAGTTACCTATATACATTTAACTAGGGGAGTGGACAGTTCTGTCCATGCCCCTTTGGAGAGGGCTTCTCACTGGTAGGTATTGTTACCAGGGAGGGCCAAGATATTTTGATTATTAAAATAAATGCTTAAAAAGGTTTTAAAAGGGATATGGTATATGACAAGTTTCTTGACGGGAAAGGGTTCAAAAGTGTATATATATATATATATATATATATATATATATATATATATATATATATATACAATAATAAAATTAGGTTAATACAACCTCAGATGAGCAACAACACATGCCATATTACACATTGTCATGATTTATTTAACAAAAATAAAGCCAAAATGGAGAAGCCATGTGTGAAAAACTAAGTACACCATTATTGCTTCCATAGGAATTAAGAGGCTTAGTAGCAGCCTTGTGCTGCTTATAAAATGCCATTGATTAATTGATTATCATCAAGTGTGACCACCTCTATAAATGCTAAAGTTTTAGCAGTTTGCTGGTCTGAAGCATTCAGGTGTGTTTTAACATAATGCCAAGGAGGATAGACATCAGCAATGATCTTAGAGAAACAAGTGTTGCTGCCCATCAATCTGGGAAGGGTTATAAGGCCATTTCCAAACAATTTAAAGACCATCTACAGTGAGAAAGATTATTCACAAGTGGAAAGCATTCAGTTGCCAATCTTTCCATGAGTGGAAGCCCCAACAAAATTACCCCAAGGTCAGACCGTGCAATGCTCAGAGAAATTGCAAAAACCCGAGTTACATCTCAGACTCTACAGGCCTCAGTTATTATGTTAAATGTTAAAGTTCATGACAGCACAATTAAAAAAAGACCAAGTATGGTTTGTATGGAAGGGTTGCCAGGGGAAAGCCTGTTCTCTATAAAAAGAACATGGCAGTACGGCTTAGGTTTGCAAAGTTGCATCTGAACTAACCACAAGACTTCTGGAACAATGTCCTTTGGACAGACAAGAGCAAAGTGGAGATCTGTGTGGCCATAACTAACAGCGCCATATTTGGTGATAACCAAACAAGGCATATCAGCACAAACACCTCATACCAACTACTCAAACATGGTGGTGGAGGGGTGATGATTTGGGCATGTTTTGCAACCACAAGACCCAGGAACCTTGTATGTATTAAGTCGACCATGAGCTCCTCTGTATATCAAAGTATTCTAGAGTCAAATGTGAAGCCATCTGTCCAACAGCTAAAGCTTGGCTGAAATAGGGTCATGCAACAGGATAATGATCCTAAGCACACTAGCAAATCTACAACAGAATGGCTGAAAAAGAAAAGAATCAAGGTGTTGAAATGGCCCAGTCAAGGTCCAGACCTCAACCTGATTGAAATACTCTGTGGGACCTTAAGAGAGCTGTGCATAAATGAATGCCTGCAAACCACAATGAACTGAAGCAATGTTGTAAAGAAGAGTGAGCCAAAATTCCTCCACAATGATGTGAGAGACTGATTAAGTCATACAGAAAATAATTATCTCAAGTTATTGCTGCTAAAGGTGGCTTTACAAGCTATTGAATCATAAGGTGTACTTTTACACATGGATTCTGCATTTTGGGTTTATTTTTGTTAAATTAGTCATGAATATGTCATGTGTTGTTGTTCATTTGAGGTTGTATTTACCTAATGTTTATGACTTGCTACGGACCAGATGATTGTTATTATGTCCTGATATGTAAAACCATAGAATTCAAAGGGGGTTACTTTCTTTTCTGCATGATTTTATATAGACAGGGCCAACCTTAGTATTTGCGGGGGCCCCTAAGCCCAGCTTTCTTATTCCTCACCCCATTAGCCCCACCCCATCCTCCCAAACCAGTCCTCAGATCCAATAGGTAGGTTGGGTCAGTGGAAAACCATTGTAATTTCAATGTAATTTGAAAAGGTTAAAATTAGGGTTACTATGCAATTAAAAGGTTGTATACTGAGAGTAAAAGGCACCACAGAAATTTGAAAAAATGTTTGTGTAAAAGTTGTCAGACCCTACCTTTCACTAGCCCATTTCAGCTCTGTGCATTTGATTGGAACATTTACCCCAGACAGTCAGGGGGTAATTATCCCTCCTCCCTCCAGCATGCCCCTCTTCTCACACAGCATGCAGATCTCAACCCCCAGCTCCAGCAAGTGCCCTGCATGTGTACAAGCAGACTAGCATCGCATTCCTGGGCAGATGCCCTATTAGCAGCCTGCGGTAACTGTGGCAGGGGAACTTTGGTTGGTATATGTCACCTGTCACTGTCAGCCACACACTAAAACATATCTAGCTACCCAGGGCTTCTGAAAAAGGGGTGGGCAGGTACTGCAGTTATACGCAAGCATGTAGCGATATTGTGCATGCATCCTGTCAAATAGTGTAGGCAAGGCATTGGGTGACAGTGCAGGCTAAGCAGTCTGAATGAAGCATTCAGGACCCATGGTAATCTACATATGAGAGTTATCTAAGCTCAGTAAATATGCCAGCGTTTTATCAGGCTGACTCCACAACATGCCTGACACCTATCAACTGCTTGCTCCCAACCTCTATGCATTCTATTAATTTAATTGACAGTGCACAGCATCTCTGGCTCTGCACAGGGCCCCCCAAAGCACAGTGACTGGAGCCGGTGCCCCGCTCACCCCACCCAAAGGGCAGGCCTGTGTATACACATATATACATACCCACATACAAATATATACACATATATAAAACACTTTTGAGCCCTTCCCAGTCAAACAAATTGACATATAAAATATTTTTTTAATAGAAATACTTGAAATTCCTTTGTTCTTCACATAGTAGAAAATGTTTTATTTTAATTTACATCTATATGTTTCTCTATCTTTTAAGTCATTCCTTAGAATTAGAAGGATCTGAAAACATATAAGGAACAACAATCTCCTTATTGATATTTCCAGTAGAAACCACCTTAGGAAGAAAATCATATTTAGTACGAAGTACAGCTTTATCTTTGGGAAAAACTAAAGACGGAGAATTACAGGATAAAGCTGGAAACTCTCATAGCTGAGGAAATTGCTAGCAAGAAAAGCACTTTCTAAGATAAAAGTTTGATATGAATGGAATGCATCAGTTCAAATGGAGGACCTTGCAGAACAAAAACAACAATTCCAATTGCAGGTAGAAATAAGTCTCACAATTTGCCTAATTCTTACTAGCGCCTGGACAAAAGTCTGAACATCAGGAAGTTTAGCTACCTTTCTATGAAAGAGAACAGATAAAGCAGAAATTTGACCCTTGAGGGAGCTAGCAGAAAAACCCTTGTCAATGCCATCTTGTAAAAACTGAAGAATTCTTGAATTCCTAAAGGAATACCAAGAAAATCCTCTGGAAAAGCACCATTCAAAGTATGTTGTGATAAATAATTTGCACAATACATTGGAAGTTTGTAATTTAAATGGAAGACCATCAGATATATGTCCAGTGGACCCCATTTAATCATTATTTGATCGAAGATGTAGTTATGCAGAGACCACTTTCCTGGATGAACTGACTGACGACTGAGGTAATCCGCTTCACATTCCAGGAGTGAAAAATTAGGAACTGCTGACTGGGAGCATTGGATCCTCTCTGCCCAAGATAAAATATGGGTCACTTCCTCCATAGTCAGTGGACTTTGGATTCCCCCTTGATAATTCATGCAGGCCACCGCTGTGATATTGTCTGACTGGAAACGGATAAACCTTTCTTCTTTTAAGAGGGGTGTCAGGGTACCAGGAATCAGACAGAGTAAAATGCCAAATGAATTACACATTTGTTAAAAAAATAATAATTATAATGAGTCTAAAAGCCAAATGACTAGCCAGGCATCAATGCCAGAGCAGATAATCAGATGAGCCGGGTCAGGAACCAAAGCGAGTAGTGAGATGAGCGGGGGTCAGGAATACGAATATCAGTGAAGTCAGGAGACAAAGCAAGGGCAATGGCAAACAGGACTGCGGCAGTTAAATAGGGAGTGATGACATCATCATTCTGGAACTGCAACCTGTCTCTCTCAGATGATGTTCTCCAGTTTTGCCCTAAGAGGGAGCCTAGGAGTAGTCAGCAGTGTTACAGACTCTGCTACAGGCAAGGAGAAAAGACAGGTGAGTCAAAATGGCAGCCAAGATAAAAAGCAGCAAATAACTATTGAAATCAGGATTAAAGAGCCCAAAGAATCACCCATAGTTCCAAAATGTTGATTGGTCCCTTCTGGAGGTGTGGTTACCAAACTTCTTGCACTCTTTGAGAATTCCAGATCACACCCCAGCCTAAATGTCTGGCATCCATTGTCACAATAGCCACATGATGGGCGAACAAAGGACACTCCAAGAGAGAGATTGTCTGACGGACAAATCCAGGGCAATATGTTGTTCCAATTGCTTATAATTATTTGACCACTGATTGAGCATAGATAATGTAAGGGGCCATAAGTGGAGGCAGGCAAAGGGAACTGCAAAGCCACAACCATAAGACCCAATACCTCCATGAATAGAGCTACTGATGGAAATAAAGCATGTTGCAGGGATAGAACGCCATCTGAAGCTTTATTCTGTGTGATTACATCAGGAATAGATGCATTATAACTAAATGCATAATGACTACTAGAAAGGACACCCTTGTAGATGGAGTTAAAGAGCTCTTTGTAACATTGATTCTCCAACCATGGTCTTGGAGAAAAGTTAGTAGCTTTTAAGTATGAAAAATAGCTAAAGGCAGGTAAGGAGCCTGCACCAAGATATCATCCAGATAAGGGGCAATTGAGATCCCCTGAGCTCTTATCACCGCCCGCAATGCTCCAAGTACCTTTGTGAAGATGCAAGGAGCTGTAGACAGACCAAATGGAAGGGCAAAAAACTGATAGTGTTTGCCTAGGAATGCAAAACTCAGGAATTAATGGTGATCCTTGTTGATAGGGATTTGCAGGTATGTATCCTTAAGGTTTATATAACATATGAATTGACCATGTTGGATAAAGTGTAAAATTGTTCAAATGGTTTCCATCTTAAAAATGGGGACCCTAACAAACTTGTTTAGGGTTTTCAAATCTAAAATGTGTCTGAAAGTCCCTTCCTTCTTTGGGACAATGAACAGATTGAAGTGAAAGCCTTGACCCTGTTGAGACACAGGTACTGGGATAAATGCTCCCATATTATTTAAATCCTGAACACATTGCATGAAAACAGTCACCTTTGCAGGATTTTTTGGGGCATGAGATAAATAAAATCGTCTTTGAAGAGTGCTGTAGCGAAAGCCTTTCATGTAAACCTGGGATATGATGTTTTGATCTCAGGGGTCCTGGACTGACTAGAACCAGGCTTTTTGAAAAAGATTGTCTACCCCTACCAGAACAGAATCTGGTCTGGGGGCTGCACCTTGATGTGTTGGTGTTGGAGTTATTGGACTGCTTGTTCTTTGCCTGTGAAGAGGCAGGCTTCTAGGCCGGCTTGGAGAACACAGGCTTTTGAGAAGAGGAGGACTTCTGATCTCCTGGTCTGTTCTTTCCCTTTAGATTTCTTGTCCTGAGGAAGATAAGCTCCTTTCCCAGTAACTGTCTTAACAATACAATTGAATTAGAACCAAATAGAATCTTCCCTTGGAAGGAAAGAGACATTAACATATTTTTTAAACCATTTCTGCTGACAGTGATTTTAACAATAAGGCCCTTGTTGCAATAACTGCCATAGACATGTTCTTGACAACAACCTTGATGATGTCCATTACTGCATCACATATAACAACTTTAATGCAATTAAGAAGATCCTCAGCAGAGGATTATTGAGAAACGTTTTGGATAGGGATTCATACCAGAGAGCCACTGCTATGGCAACACAGTTGAAAGACACTGCTGGTTTGGCAAAAGACCTGCTTTCTCAGGAAGGACTCCATTTTCAGTCCATTAAATCCCTTAAAAAGGTGCAATCTGCCATGGGGATAGTAGTATGTTTGGCAAGAGTGGAAATAGCTCCATCAACCTTGGGTATGGTTTCCCATAATGCCACATTCTGTTCTGGAACGAGTACATTCTCTTAAATCTGGAAGAAGAAGCAAGTGGAACACCAGTTTTTTTTCCGTTCTTTAGCTATATAGTCAGAAACCAAATCTGGAACCTGGAATACCTGTGAAATATTAGGAGGAGCTTTCAACAACAACATTTAACTGATTTACAGGTCTGTTTTCAGCAGGTTTTTCCTCACAAATACCAAGAGTTCTCAGTACCTGCTGCATCAAGGTGTGGATATGCTCCACTTTAATTCTTTTTTTTTTTTTTTTTTAATGGATTAAAAAAAAACAATTGGCTAGATTACAAGGCTTGCGCTATGAGTAAAAAAGCAGCGTTAAGCCTCATAATGCTGCTTTTTTTACTACCGCTGCTATTATGAGTCTTGTAGGTACAGCTGTCCCGCACACTTTTTTGGCCATACTGCAAATCAAGTTACGCAATTTGCGTATAGTCTTTTTTTAATGAGACTTCCATTGCACCAGTAAAAAAGCAAGCGGTACAGCCTATCCCTCAAGATTCGTAATGCATTCTAAAGTCAGTAGTTATGAGTTTTACACTACAAAGCTGTAGCAACAAACTCATAACTAAAGTGTTAAAAAGTACACTAACACCCATAAACTACCTATTAACCCCTAAACTGAGGCCCTCCCACATCGCAAACACTAAAATAAAATTAATAACCCCTAATCTGCAGCTCCAGACATCGCCGCCACTAGAATAAACATATTAACCCCTAAACCACCGCACTCCCGCATTGCAAACACTAGTTAAATATTATTAACTCATAATCTGCTGTCCCTAACATCGCCGCCACCTACCTACATGTATTAACCCCGAATCTGCTGCCCCCAATGTCGCCGCCACTATACTAAATTTATTAACCCCTAAACCTAAGTCTAACCCTAACACCCCCTAACTTAAATATAATTGTAATAAATCTAAAGAAAACCTACTATTAAAAAATAAATAATTCCTATTTAAAACTAAATACATACCTGTAAAATAAACTAATAGTTACATTGTGTCTAGCTTAGGGTTTATTTTTATTTTACAGGCAAGTTTGTATTTATTTTAACTAGGTAGAATAGTTAGTAAATAGTTATTAACTATTTAATAACTACCTAACTAAAATAAATACACATTTAACTATAAAATAAAACCTAACCTAAGTTACACTAACACCTTTTACCTGTTAAAAAAATACAAACAACCCCCCCCAACAGTAAAACCCACCACACACACAACCAAACCCGCAAATAAAACCCTAACTAAAAAAACCTAAGCTCCCCATTGCCCTGAAAAGGGCATTTGGATGGGCATTGCCCTTAAAGGGGCATTTAGCTCTATTGCGGCCCAAATCCTAAGCTAAAAATAAAACCCACCCAATAAACCCTTAAAAAAACACTAATCCCTGAAAATTCACTTACAGTTTTGAAGAGCCGACATCCATCCTCAATGAAGCCGGGAGAAGTCCTCAATGAAGCGGCAAGAAGTCCTCAATGAAGCCGGGAGAAGTCTTCATCCAAGCTGGGAGAAGTGGTCCTCCAGACGGGCAGAAGTCTTCATCCAGATGGCATCTTCTATCTTCATCCATCCGGCGTGGAGCGGGTCCATCTTCAAGACATCCAGCGCAGAGCATCCTCTTCAAATGAAGTCTTCTTCCCAAATGAAGGTTTCTATAAATGATGTCATCCAAGATGGCGTCCCTTAGATTCCGATTTGTTGATAGAATTCTATCAGCCAATCTGAATTAAGGTTGAAAAAATCATATTGGCTGATGCAATCAGCCAATAGGATTGAACTTCAATCCTATTGGCTGATCCAATCAGCCAATAGGATTAAGCTTGCATTCTATTGGCTGCTCCAAGCAGAACTGCATAACTTGATTTGCGGTAAGGCCAAAAAAGTGTGTGCGGGACAGCTGTACCTACAAGACTCATAATAGCAGCGTAGTAAAAAAGCAGTGTTATGAGGCTTAACACTGCTTTTTTACTCATAACGCAAGACTCGTAATCTAACTGATTGTTTTTTTAATCCATTAAAAAGAAAAAAGAATTAAAGTGGAGGTCTGTGTATATATTAAGGTAAACAATAGGGTGGGTGGTGGTGGTATTGGAGGGCTATTACTTGCAAATCTGGTGTAAGGCTGTGGAAAGAGAAAGGAGGGTAAACATGGGAGGAGGAGTTTGAGACACAGATGATAGCCCAACAGAAATAATAAATATATCTAGAAAAATATAAGGAAGAAATGGAAATAAAAAAAATATTTATTTCCAATAAAGACAGGGACTTCAGCACTCTTTTCAAAAGTATACAGCTCCAAATTCAAAGTGAACAAAGTAACACTTTATTGACATATGCAATCAGATCACGTGACACACTGTATCCCCCAAGGAAGGAGATATATAAATGTAATGATACAATATGCAATATAGGCTAAATAAAAAGGAAAACCTTTTAGTTAGACGCTACAAGTAACAAAATAGAATATAGTGCAGATTAAAACTAAACCTGACCGGTCAGAGTGAACTCCAGTACCGAAAATACATTTAAATCAAGTTGCAGTTTGTTGGCGAAATATATTTAGAGTAACCACTCCCAACTGCACATAGAACCTTCACTAGCTGCTGTGGAGGTATGGCCTGGGGAGATAACACATATGGGATCTAGGTAGTCAATAATATACTCCTTTTTAATGCAGCAAGTCAAAGAATACAAAGTATAAATATAAAGCACATGGAAATGTGTCATTCACAAGCCATGCAATGAGTAAAAAGCATGGAATATTTTTTTAGCAAGAACTCAGATCGAGTGGTGATATACACAGCTACACCCAACTGCTCTAAAAACCCCTAAAAAAGTAAGAGGTATATCCTGGGCAGATATCAATGTAGGGGATATGGAATCAGACAATGTGCACTAAGCAAGAAGTAAAGCAGTATGCAGACAGCAATAGTATGCACATAAAGTTAAACAGTTTTAACATGGAAAAGAGTTAGCTTATATAGAAAGTGTTCCAAATACATGCAGGGCAAGCCCTTTGAGTTTTATCATTCCATGCACAAGATGTATGCCTCTGTGGCTAATGAGAGTTTTCCTTGTAGCAATACTGTAGTATGGCGGTATATGTATATGTATGGCGGTATATGTATAGCCTAGAGAAGCATCTCCAAAGATTGTAAGCTGCTGTTGTGCTAGGAGCATAGGCACACAGGGCTGGTGCTAGGTGAAGTCATTGACAGAATATTTAAAATGGTATGTAGCTTCCACATACTACACCTTCTTCCGTGACTGCTAGGACCGCAGAATCCTGTTAAGTAAACTGGAACTTGTCCAGGCTCATGCTGAAAGAATGACTCGCTGCAAATTCAAGTAAAGCTGTGGTCGGTACTCTGGAACACCTGTTAGGTCAGCTGATGCTGATGCGTGTTTCACCCTCTAGTCTTTAGTGAGGCGGGGCTTTGTCAGGGCGGTTACGTAAGATCGAAGAGCTCGCTTCTTATAGCGTTTTAAATAATACGCCCCTACTGACAGGTGAATTATGCTGCATCTGCTCAATGCCTTTTACATACATCTATGTGTGGTATGGTTCGTACCTAACCAAAGAAACATTGCCAAAAAACATACGCCTAGATTTAGAGTTCTGCGTTAGCCGTCAAAACCAGCGTTAGGGGTCCTAACGCTGGTTTTGGCCTACCGCTGGTATTTAGAGTCTTGTAGGTAAGGGTCTAATGCTCACTTTCCAGCCGCGACTTTTCCATACCGCAGATCCCCTTACGTCAATTGCGTATCCTATCTTTTCAATGGGATCTTTCTAACGCCGGTCTTTAGAGTCTTGGCTGAAGTGAGCATTAGAAATCTAACAACAAAACTCCAGCCACAAAAAAAAGCCAGGAGTTTAGAGCTTTCTGGGCTAACGCCGGTTCATAAAGCTCTTAACTACTGTGCTCTAAAGTAAAGAAAAAACGAAAGTACTAATGGCACTGCTAAGGGTTAGGAATTAGGGTAGCCTATTAATCTCTGAATTTATAGATACAGTCTGTCTAGGTTTGTATCTATGATTCTGTGTTAATAACAATTTGGCTGAGGTGCTGTGTACTTGTATACTGAAACACTCGAAATCAATCCTAGGATTGAAGAATTGTACACCTGGGTAGCACTCTTCCCCTTATTCACGGGTGGCACAATTGGGCAGAGACTGGATATCTTGGGAGAGAGAGTGCTAGGGGATATTTAAAATATAACCTTTATTTCTTAATTTAAAACAAAAACAAAAAGCTTACACACAATTCACATATATACTATGTTTAAAAACACAGGAGAACCAACCCCTGAGAGATCTGTCAATTCAGTCCCAGTACAATCGGGAAATAGAAAAAGGAAAGGTTTTTTAGAGGAAGGTACCAATATAAACCCAGACCCACCAGAAGAGGTAGGGGGGGCAAACAAAAAAGCAACAAGAACCAGAAGCATCAGAGAAACCAGGCACAACAACAATCCCTACAAAAGGAGCCCCAGTCCTTTCTCCAAAATCAAAATGAAACAATGAAAGTATTAAATCTATCTAATAAAATGCTGTCTGAAGACCATGTATCTTTACTTGCCAAAGGTCTATCTTTTTGCCCAAGTACCACACTCGATAAATTCGAGAACATAAAGGACATACAATTATATCTAAGAAAATTATTGTTACGCAAACAATATGCAGATGTAAAAAATCAGAATGACCCAGGCACAGAATGGACCATAGAAGACCTAAAAATATTACAAGACCTGGAAGATTTATTAAAAGAAAATGAAACACAGGACAGTACAAATTGGCGAAACAATCTAACCAATAAATCTAAGTACATACCCAAATCATCCACTAGCCCAAGTATCCAAATTTTCAATAATATTGTCTGCAAAGAAATATCTAATTTACAAGTTAAATCACCTTTACCGAATTTAACTAAAGGAGAAAAACGTGCTTTAGCCGAAATTCAAAAGTGGGATGATGTAATAGTCCGCCAGGCGGACAAAGGAGGCAATATTGTCCTTTGGCCTACAGAGAGGTATTTAAAAGAGGCGAATACACAGCTAACTAATGAAACCTGTTACAAAAAACTGTAGAGCAATCCAACAGAACAATTTCTCACACAATATAAAGAACTCATTACTCAAGCCAAGATGAACAATATTATCAGTGAAAAAGAGAAAAAATTCCTGACTGTGAATCATCCAAAAGTAGCCACCTTTTACCTGATCCCAAAGGTACATAAAAATGCCAAACATCCACCCGGCCGTCCCATAGTATCAGGCAATGAAAACTTGACAGAGAAAGCTAGTAAATATATTGACCAGCGATTAAGGGAATTCCTAACAGAAATACCTTCATATATAAAAGATACTATGGAGACACTTCAGCACTTACAAGACATCCAATTAGGAGCCACATCTTGGCTTGTCACCGCAGATGTTGAGGCCCTTTATACTAGCATTCAACATGAGCTAGGACTAGAAGCAGTTCAATACTATTTGAATTTAGGAACAGAAGAGGACGAAAATCACAATAATTTTGTGATGAAATTACTAGAATTTGTACTAAAGAAGAACTATTTCATTTTCAACAATCAATTCTATCTGCAGACAAGGGGGACAGCGATGGGGACAGCTTGTGCACCCACTTACGCCAACCTATTCCTGGGTTGGTGGGAGCACAATACTGTCTTCACTGATGAGAATGATGAGTTTACTCAACACATCCCCCTCTGGCTAAGATACATAGATGACATCTTACTAATCTGGGAAGGACCCAAAGAAAAACTGGACATATTCCTAAAGAGGTTAAACCAGAATACCATGAATATAAAATTAACTTATGAATCCAGCCAAACAGAAATCTCCTTTCTAGATTTGAGAATTTTCAAAAAAAGTAATGGCATGTTGGGGACAGACTTGTATAGAAAGAAAACAGCAACCAACACTATTCTATATAATACAAGTGCACATGCTCCAAGCACAATCAAATCTCTCCCCACTGGAGAATTTCTGCGGGTCAAAAGAAATTGTTCAGAACCAGATTTATATAAAATCAGAGCTCAAGAAACAACAGATCGGCTTAGCCAGAGGGGGTACAGTAAATCTTTGATCAAAAAGGCAAAGAACAAGGCAAGGAAAAACAGAACGTGAGAAGTTATTGAAACCTAAGATTCGCACAAATGACAGCAAAACCAGATTAATATTAACCTATAATGCACAAAGCAAGGATGTAATCGAAATAATCAACAAACACTGGCACATTTTGCAAGCAGACAATACTTTGGGTCAGTTCATAGGACCCAAAGTAGATATCAGTTATAGACGCACAAAAAATCTAAAAGACTTA
Organism: Bombina bombina; assembly: GCF_027579735.1. NCBI lineage: Eukaryota > Metazoa > Chordata > Amphibia > Anura > Bombinatoridae > Bombina > Bombina bombina. Next base: position 565,358,370 of record NC_069504.1, read on the forward strand.
GTAAGCCCCAGCCACTATACTCACAAAAAGAAAACTACGGCTGGCAGCATACAAACTGGCTCCTACCCTTGTGGAAATTGCATCAGTTGTAAATTTCTGAAAAAAACAACAACTATCACGGACAGATTTGATAAAAAGCATCCAATCAAATCTTTCATCAACTGTAATACCACTGGAGTGATCTATGTCCTACAATGTCAATGTTCAAAAATCTACGTAGGAATGACAACACGCAAATTACGCACGAGGGTACAGGAACATGTGCGCAATATCCGAAATGCAGCCAAAGATTTAAAGAACAAAAAGACCATTTCATCAGTAGCCCATCACTTTTACAAATTCCATCAAGGCAAACCAGATGGGCTAAAATGTTGTGGTATACAAAAAGTCAACTTTGGAATCAGAGGAGGAGACAAAGAAACCAGCTTGCTCCAACACGAAAGTAGATGGATATATCTACTTAACTCTATACAACCCAATGGCCTTAATGAGCACAATAATTACTTTTCATATTTATAAATATGAATAATAAGTCAAATCTGAGTAAATAATAAAACAAGATCAACAATTAAAATTAGAATTTTCAAGCACCAGAAATAATTCACAAATCTTAATTAATTCTACACTCACATCTCCACTGACCCATCCGCCACAGAGTTACCACCTACTAGACACCAAATTCACAGTTACTTACAATGTCACTAAACTATTCTATTATCCTCACTTCTTATAAGAACACGTATTTATAACTTGTTCTCACAAAACAATATTATTCACGAATGTTCACATCTGTGTCAGATACTCAGACACACTATTATTTGAAATGATTCAAAATATCACTGAGAAGCATCGTCTCTATTTATTCATTTTCCCCAACCCCAAAAATGTCACAACACAATTGCACTGAAAAATATTAAGATTGAAATGTAGTACATCGATATATAAGTAGATACTATCCTCACACTTATAAGGTGCACCTATATATATAGTAATAAAAGTACACAACTTATTATTTAAATAAATACATATATATGACAATTTGTCATAACATGCAATTACAACTGTAATTACAAAAACAATCTCACTAAAATCTCTTATTCATCACTATTTATTTTATTTTGTCACACACTATCATTAGTGTCATTATACTGAAGGCTAAAATGACTAGCTTAAATCAGTACATCTATTTACGTTTAAATTTATCAACATTATTATATCCCATCTGGGTTAACTAGACTAATAACAAGGCTAATATAATATGATAAGCTCAAAAACATATATTGACTCTTAAACTCTCTCTCTAGAAAAATTCCTTATAAGTAACTTGTTCTGTGCCATAAACTTTGTATCCAAATTACCACTGGATAATATCTGTCATCATCAAAAATCAGTACTTGCAATCAGTACAAACAACATACAATCAATTAATAAATTCTCATTCTTTATATACACTTTTAGCTCATAAGATCTCACGGTACAAATAACATAAGAAACGGATTATAATTGTACTTATGTCCTACGAATCTTCATTCATACAGATTCAAAAGAATACACATAGTAAGACTGAGAAAAGATTTTCTTCCAATCGTATCCAACTGCACATATGTACAAGTTATTTTGCATCGAGTGATAGGTTCCTTGCAACGGACCTCTTGATTTGTCAAAAGAACAACCAATAGGAGAACGAGTGCGAGCCAATAAAAAGACACAAACCCGGCCGCGCCGTACCCTTTGAAAAAGCCACGTTAGTGGCGAAACATGTTAGGGAAACGATTGTTGTGAATGCCTCCTAAAAACTTTTTTAACTAGCAGGACATTTGGTCCTTATTGTAAATAACAGTATGAAGTTTGTGGGTTGTTAAACATTTAGACTACAGCTTAGAATTTCTTAAACAAGGCTCTATTTAGTACCGTGGATTTTACACGAGTAATCGGCAGTTGCGGCACGGCGGCAATATAAGTATATCAGTACTAAAATCGGGGATTTAGATATAATACCCCAATATTCAATAAGTTACATATACCGAAAACGCCAAACCGCAAGCCGTGCCTGTACAAACTTAGAAATATACTCAGAGATTACCGGTAGAAAAAAAGTATACAGATATTAATAAAAACAAAATACTAGATTTACTATAAGTATCAGAACGAATCCCTCTTACCGCTGCAGCTATATTGCAGTATCTTGTAGTTTTCATAGAGATTTTTACTTGTAACTTAATCAGAAGTTGCGGCACAATTAGTGATTATCGAGTAACTGTTTGAGCACACATATGTTAATATATGTAGCAATCTTTATATGGAACATTAGAAACCAATAGAATAAGTATTGAATTCAGCAGCAAAACTGAGTCTACACTAGACTAACAAGACAGTGAGAATATCTATCTCAGCCGACCTATTACTTATAGGACTTTATAAGCAAAGTAAATTCAAGTAGCGCTGAATGAGGAAAATGTGACTAACAGCATTTTGCCAATAATCAGGTTTAAATGAACCAGCTATAAAACATTAAAGTTCAGTACAACAGTAAAGAAATACATTGTTGTTTCAAGAGAAATATATTAGGCAAAACCCTGAACACATATAGATAGCAGTCACAATAGTCCAATCTCACAGTCTGTTAATATATCTAACCACGATTTCTGTATATTCAAACTAAAATTGCTATAATAGTAGATTTAGCTCAATAACATAAGCTAAGAACAACATCTACTCTATATCTATACTAATACTGCATATATATTTTCTTTTCAATCAAGCAGTAATATTAGATTTGCTAAACCCAAATCCCAATACATGCATTAAGACAGAATAACAAACCAGACTTTGCTGCTTATAATCTCAGAGCAGTTCCTACAAAAATTGCATTACTGTGTACTCACCCACAGAATATCCAATAAGACCACCTAATTTGTGACCTAAACCACAAGTTCAGGAACAACAGATTTATTATTCTACAAGAAAATCAGATTCTTACTGATCCCTACAGATATCTCTGACTTAAGAAACATTAATAAACGTTCAATATAAAAGACAACCACTACATGTAAATATAAAATATTGGATTACCTAAAATCCGACCAAATCCTGTGTTTTTAAACATAGTATATATGTGAATTGTGTGTAAGCTTTTTGTTTTTGTTTTAAATTAAGAAATAAAGGTTATATTTTAAATATCCCCTAGCACTCTCTCTCCCAAGATATCCAGTCTCTGCCCAATTGTGCCACCCGTGAATAAGGGGAAGAGTGCTACCCAGGTGTACAATTCTTCAATCCTAGGATTGATTTCGAGTGTTTGTGCTCTAAAGTACACTAACACCCATAAACTACCTATGTACCCCGAAACCGAGGCCCCCCCCACATCGCCGCCACTCTATTAAAAATTTTTAACCCCTAATCTGCTGACCGTACACTGCTGCCACCTACATTATCCCTATGTACCCCTAATCTGCTGCCCCTAACATCGCCGACCCCTACATAATATTTATTACCCCCTAATCTGCCCCCCCCAACGTCGCCGCTACCTAACTACAATTATTAACCCCTAATCTGCCGACCGGACCTCACCGCTACTATAATAAATGTATTAACCCCTAATCCGCCTCACTCCTGCCTCAAAAACCCTATAAAAAATAGTATTAACCCCTAATCTGCCCTCCATAACATCGCCGACACCTAACTTCAAGTATTAACCCCTAATCTGCCGACCGTACCTCGTCGCTACTCTAATAAATGTATTAACCCCTAAAGCTAAGTCTAACCCTAACACCCCCTAGGTTAAATATAATTTAAATCTAACAAAATAAAATAAATCTTATTAAATAAATTAATCCTATTTAAATCTAAATACTTACCTGTAAAATAAACCCTAATATAGCTAAAATATAAATAATAATTATATTGTAGCTATTTTAGGATTAATATTTATTTTACAGGCAACTTTGTATTTATTTTAACCAGGTACAATAGCTATTAAATAATTAATAACTATTTAATAGTTACCTAGTTAAAATAATTACAAAATTACCTGTAAAATAAATCCTAACCTAAGTTACAATTAAACCTAACACTACACTATCAATAAATTAATTAACTAAACTATCTAAAATTATCTACAATTAAATCAACTAAACTAAATTACAAAAACAAACACTAAATTACAAAAAAAAACCACTAAATTACAAAAAATAAAAAAGATTACAAGAATTTTAAACTAATTACACCTACCCTAAGCTCCCTAAAAAAATAACAGCCCCCCAAAATACAAAAATGCCCTATCCTAAAATAAAAATTTAACAGCTCTTTTACCTTACCAGCCCTTAAAAGGGCCTTTTGCGGGGCATGCCCCAAAGAAAACAGCTCTTTTGCATTTAAATAAACATACAATACCCCCCCCCAACATTACAACCCACCACCCACATACGCCTAATCTAACCCAAACCCCCCTTAAAAAACCTAACACTAAGCCCCTGAAGATCTTCCTACCTTGTCTTAACCACGCCGGGTATCACCGATCCGTCCAAAAGAGGGTCCGAAGTCTTCATCCTATCCGGAAAGAAGAGGTCCAGAAGAGGGTCCGAAGTCTTCATCCTATCCGGCAAGAAGAGGAGATCCGGACCGGCAAACATCTTCATCCAAGCGGCATCTTCTATCATCTTCCATTCGGCGCGGAGCGGGACCATCTTGAAGCAGCCGACGTGGATCCATCCTCTTCTAACGACGTCCTAAGTCCAAATGAAGGTTCATTTAAATGACGTCATCCAAGATGGCGTCCCTCAAATTCCGATTGGCTGATAGGATTCTATCAGCCAATCGGAATTAAGGTAGGAAAAATCTGATTCAAGTTCAATCGGATTGGCTGATCCTGTTCCGATCAGCCAATAGAATGCGAGCTCAATCTGATTGACTGATTGGATCAGCTAATCCGATTGAACTTGAATCTGATTGGCTGATTCAATCAGCCAATCAGATTTTTCCTACCTTAATTCCGAATGGCTGATAGAATCCTATCAGCCAATCGGAATTCGAGGGACGCCATCTTGGATGACGTCATTTAAAGGAACCTTCATTCGGACTTAGGACGTCGTTAGAAGAGGATGGATCCGCGTCGGCTGGTTCAAGATGGTCCCACTCCGCGCCGGATGGAAGAAGATAGAAGATGCCGCTTGGATGAAGATGTTTGTCGGTCCGGATCTCCTCTTCTTGCCGGATAGGATGAAGACTTCGGACCCTCTTCTGGACCTCTTCTTTCCGGATAGGATGAAGACTTCGGACCCTCTTCTGGATCGGTGATACCCGGCGTGGTGAAGACAAGGTAGGAAGATCTTCAGGGTCTTAGTGTTAGGTTTTTTAAGGGGGGTTTGGGTTAGATTAGGGGTATGTGGGTGGTGGGTTGTAATGTTTGGGGGTATTGTATGTTTATTTAAATGCAAAAGAGCTGTTTTCTTTGGGGCATGCCCCGCAAAAGGCCCTTTTAAGGGCTGGTAAGGTAAAAGAGCTGTTAAATTTTTATTTTAGAATAGGGTAGGGCATTTTTTTATTTTGGGCGGCTTTGTTATTTTTTTAGGGGGCTTAGAGTAGGTGTAATTAGTTTCAAATTCTTGTAATCTTTTTTTATTTTTTGTAATTTAGTGTTTGTTTGTTTTTGTAATTTAGTGTTTGTTTTTTTTGTAATTTAGTTTAGTTGATTTAAATGTAGATAATTGTAGGTAGTTTATTTAATTAATTTATTGATAGTGTAGTGTTAGGTTAGGATTTATTTTACAGATAATTTTGTAATTATTTTAACTAGGTAGCTATTAAATAGTTATTAACTATTTAATAGCTATTGTACCTAGTTAAAATAAATACAAAGTTGCCTGTAAAATAAATATTAATCCTAAAATAGCTACAATATAATTATTATTTATATTTTAGCTATATTAGGGTTTATTTTACAGGTAAGTATTTAGCTTTAAATAGGATTAATTTATTTAATAAGAATTATTTTATTTCGTTAGAATAAAATTATATTTAACTTAGGGGGGTGTTAGGGTTATGGTTAGACTTAGCTTTAGGGGTTAATACATTTATTAGAGTAGCGGTGAGGTCCGGTCGGCAGATTAGGGGTTAATAATTGTAGGTAGGTGACGGTGACATTGGGGGTGGCAGATTAGGGTTTAATAAATATAATATAGGCGTTGGCGGTGTTAGGGGCAGCAGATTAGGGGTACATAGGGATAACGTAGGTTGCGGCGGTGTACGGAGCGGCAGATTAGGGGTTAAAAATAATATGCAGGGGTCAGCGATAGCGGGGGCGGCAGATTAGGGGTTAATAAGTGTAAGGCTAGGGGTGTTTAGACTCGGGGTTCATGTTAGGGTGTTAGGTGCAGACTTAGGAAGTGTTTCCCCATAGGAAACAATGGGGCTGCGTTAGGAGCTGAACGCTGCTTTTTTGCAGGTGTTAGGTTTTTTTCTATGGGGGAATCGTGCACGAGCACGTTTTTGAAGCTGGCCGCATCCGTAAGCGACGCTGGTATTGAGAGTTGCAGTGGCGGTAAATATGCCTGTATGCTCCCTTTTTGGAGCCTAACGCAGCCATTCAGACAACTCTAAATACCAGCGTTGTTTAAAAGGTGCGGGGGGGAAAAAACATGCGTAGCTAATGCACCCCTTTGGCCGCAAAACTCTAAATCTAGGCAATAATGTAAAAGACAATTTCGTATATACAGAAAAATTAAAACATCTTTGTTACAAGGACCTTTCTAGCAACAAACAAGTAGTTCAAGCCTAAAAACAGCTCGCATAATCTACAAAGAATCTAAATATGCCAAAACAGCTTTTAGTAGATTGAAAATAAGTATCTGAAAATCTGGGAAACAGACTATTAGTTTTCTAGGAGAAGAGTAGTGTATTTTTTTAGAGAAAACAAGCCATGCCAAGCTTGTCATTAAGGCCATTAGGAAACTGAATATCCAACATGGATATCCATCTGCAATCCTTTCTAAGGAGTGTTTTGTCATTATCCCAACCCCCCCTGCCATTAGAATACCTATATCTATGCCTATTACCCTTAGATAGTCAGGATTACAGGTGTGAAATTTCTCAAAATGTTTGGCAACATTACTTTTTGGATTTTTCTTTTTTATGTCGTCTCTATGCTCAGTGATTTGGTCTTTGATCGCTCTTTTAGTTTTGCCCACGTAAAAAATGGGACACGAGCAAAACAGCAGGTACACAACCCCTTCAGTGTTGCAACTGATGAAATGTTGCAACTTATATTCCTTTCCTGTGTGTGAATGGAATTCTTTAGTTTTAACCATGAATTTGCATGTGACGCATTTTCCACATGGATGGTTGCCCCTGGGTTTAGAATGGGAAAGCCAGTTTTCTCTTTTTGTTGAGAAACAAATTGGCTTCTTACCAGTTTGTCCCGTAAGATAGGTGTCCTTCTTGCTGTTAAGCCAGGGGAATTCTCCTACTTAACAAGCGATGCTTTCATCTCTCATGAGGACATTCCAGTTTTTAGTAAGTATGTTTTGTAAGCCACTCCAATGGCAATTAAAATCAGTGATTAGTCTGATTTTTGTATCTGCATTTTTCTGTTTTGGGTATAGCAGAGTGCCTCTATTAAAATGTCCTGCATCCTTTTTTGCCCCTTTTATTATTCGTTTAGAATATCCTCTTTCTATGAAATGTTTTTCCATTTCAGTAGCATGTTTGATGTACTTTTCTCAATAGGAACAATTCCTTCGGAGTCTTAGAAATTGTCCTCTCGGGATGCCTCTTTTCAGATGGGCAGGGTGATGGCTTGAAGCTAGAAGGAGACTGTTGGTTGCAGTCCTTGCGATATTTCTCTGATACTAGGGTATAATTCTCAACCCTCACTTTTATATCTAGGAATGCAAGTTCCTCTTTGCTGTATTGAAGGGTGAGAGATATATTTCTGTCATTTTGGTTCAGATTAGAAACAAAATCTTTTAGATCTTCAACAGAACCCTCCCATACCATGAAGATATCATCCACATACCTAATTTTTTTATTTCCAATTTTTTTTAATTTTTTTTTTTATTTCCATTTCTTTCTTATATTTTTCTAGATACATTTTTTAAAAGGTCTGCGCCATTGGTTGTATCCAACCTTGAAAATTCATTAGCAATTGTTGCATTGTTCTTTTACAGCTCATAAAGCTAGCAACTGATTCCCACTCTGCTATGTTGCTCGATTTAAAAATAATACATAATTGCCCTCATTATCTTGATTGGAGAGAGGCCAGTCAGGTGAATTACCAATCTGGAGTCTGATGTTAGGTGAGAGGCTGTGGAAAGAGAAAGGGAGGGTAAACATGGGAGGAGGGGTTTGAGACACAGCAGAGGGGTAGAAAAAGTTTGGAAACAAAGTTTGGAGACAAAGATTGGAGAGAAAAAAAAGATTGGAATATTACAATGAGGTTTAAAAATAATTCCATGATAGCCCAACAGAAATAAGAAATAATTGCACTCAGTATCTTGATTGGGGAGAGGCCAGTCAGGTGAATTACCTTGTAAAATGTCTGCAAATCTGGAGTCTGATGTTAGGTGTGAGGCTTGCAAAAAATCCTCTTATACCACAATAAAGATATTATTATTATTGCAAGGATCATCTCCCTTTGCTTGAAATTATGCAAAGCAACTACTCAATAAAACCATTAAAAACAGGATAGGCATAGTTCAAACTATGCCACTATATACACATAGATATTGACACCTGTGCTTCTAAATCTTATTTCACTGTATGTCCTCAAGCAACAATAGTCTGGTACTCACAAAGTTCAAGTTCCTACCAAGTCCTCCGTTATAATAAGTTTATTGTTCTTTTTTTTTTAAGTTTTAAAATCAGCTTTATTAAGATGACAAAATAATATGTACAAAGTACTTCATTATATCTGCTGATCACAGTTTTGTTACATCTGCCATAGCAATGAATGTAATTATTGAGAACATAAGAAAAACATAAAGAAAATAAAAAAGAAAAGCATCATTGGACAAAGCATTAAATGCCAACAAAAAAACTAAATAAAATGAAAAACCAGAGGTACAAGAACATTCTGGAGCGGTACCCACATGCCAGATAAATCACAAATTGTATGTCCTAGAAGAGTTTACATTACAGTAAATGTTAACTACAACCCCTTATCACAGTATCTCATAATGATTTGTTAAATATCTCTATGTTCTCAGAGCCCCTCATTACCCTTCTATACCTAGTCTATTATAACTATTATTTAAAAAGTTGCTAGTATATATGTATCCCAAAAATCTTTCATCATAACATATGTGGGGAGTTTCCGTGCTCTGAGGGACCCATATTCTTCTAAGTTAATAGTGTGATAAAATTGATGTCTCCACTGTACAATTGTGGGAATTATTGCATTTTTCCAATTACAGGCAATAAGATATGTTGCACTGTTGCTGGCCATAAAGACAATATTTTTTTTAAACTAGGAAGTTTCATAGGAACCTTATTAAATATCCATAATAAGGGATCTGCAGGTAGTATAACATCTATGAGTTTTGATGTTTCTTCTGCCACCAAAGACCAGAACAACTTGATTTGCGGGCAAACCCACCAGACATGAGACATATTACCCCTTTCTATCTTGCATCACCATAAGCTGTCACTGCTAGTCTTATAAAGGTTTTTTATTCTACAAGGTGTGAGGTACCATCTATGAAAAAACATAATTTATGTAAGAACTTACCTGATAAATTCATTTCTTTCATATTAGCAAGAGTCCATGAGCTAGTGACGTATGGGATATACATTCCTACCAGGAGGGGCAAAGTTTCCCAAACCTCAAAATGCCTATAAATACACCCCTCACCACACCCACAATTCAGTTTAACGAATAGCCAAGAAGTGGGGTGATAAAAAAGTGGGAAAGCATATAAAATAAGGAATTGGAATAATTGTGCTTTATACAAAATCATAACCACCACAAAAAAAGGGCGGGCCTCATGGACTCTTGCTAATATGAAAGAAATGAATTTATCAGGTAAGTTCTTACATAAATTATGTTTTCTTTCATGTAATTAGCAAGAGTCCATGAGCTAGTGACGTATGGGATAATGACTACCCAAGATGTGGATCTTTCCACACAAGAGTCACTAGAGAGGGAGGGATAAAATAAAGACAGCCAATTCCTGCTGAAAATAATCCACACCCAAAATAAAGTTTAACGAAAAACATAAGCAGAAGATTCAAACTGAAACTGCTGCCTGAAGTACTTTTCTACCAAAAACTGCTTCAGAAGAAGAAAATACATCAAAATGGTAGAATTTAGTAAAAGTATGCAAAGAGGACCAAGTTGCTGCTTTGCAGATCTGGTCAACCGAAGCTTCATTCCTAAACGCCCAGGAAGTAGAAACTGACCTAGTAGAATGAGCCGTAATTCTCTGAGGCGGAGTTTTACCCGACTCAACATAGGCAAGATGAATTAAAGATTTCAACCAAGATGCCAAAGAAATGGCAGAAGCTTTCTGGCCTTTCCTAGAACCGGAAAAGATAACAAATAGACTAGAAGTCTTACGGAAAGATTTCGTAGCTTCAACATAATATTTCAAAGCTCTAACAACATCCAAAGAATGCAACGATTTCTCCTTAGAATTCTTAGGATTAGGACATAATGAAGAAACCACAATTTCTCTACTAATGTTGTTGGAATTCACAACTTTAGGTAAAAATTCAAAAGAAGTTCGCAACACCGCCTTATCCTGATGAAAAATCAGAAAAGGAGACTCACAAGAAAGAGCAGATAATTCAGAAACTCTTCTGGCAGAAGAGATGGCCAAAAGGAACAAAACTTTCCAAGAAAGTAATTTAATGTCCAATGAATGCATAGGTTCAAACGGAGAAGCTTGAAGAGCTCCCAGAACCAAATTCAAACTCCAAGGAGGAGAAATTGACTTAATGACAGGTTTTATACGTACCAAAGCTTGTACAAAACAATGAATATCAGGAAGAATAGCAATCTTTCTGTGAAAAAGAACAGAAAGAGCAGAGATTTGTCCTTTCAAAGAACTTGCGGACAAACCCTTATCTAAACCATCCTGAAGAAACTGTAAAATTCTCGGTATTCTAAAAGAATGCCAAGAAAAATGATGAGAAAGACACCAAGAAATATAAGTCTTCCAGACTCTATAATATATCTCTCGAGATACAGATTTACGAGCCTGTAACATAGTATTAATGACAGAGTCAGAGAAACCTCTTTGACCAAGAATCAAGCGTTCAATCTCCATACCTTTAAATTTAAGGATTTCAGATCCTGATGGAAAAAGGGACCTTGTGACAGAAGGTCTGGTCTTAACGGAAGAGTCCACGGTTGGCAAGAGGCCATCCGGACAAGATCCGCATACCAAAACCTGTGAGGCCATGCCGGAGCTACCAGCAGAACAAACGAGCATTCCTTCAGAATTTAGGAGATTACCCTTGGAAGAAGAACTAGAGGCGGAAAGATATAGGCAGGATGATACTTCCAAGGAAGTGATAATGCATCCACTGCCTCCGCCTGAGGATCCCGGGATCTGGACAGATACCTGGGAAGTTTCTTGTTTAGATGGGACGCCATCAGATCTATTTCTGGAAGTTCCCACATTTGAACAATCTGAAGAAATACCTCTGGGTGAAGAGACCATTCGCCCGGATGCAACGTTTGGCGACTGAGATAATCCGCTTCCCAATTGTCTATACCTGGGATATGAACCGCAGAGATTAGACAGGAGCTGGATTCCGCCCAAACCAAAATTCGAGATACTTCTTTCATAGCCAGAGGACTGTGAGTCCCTCCTTGATGATTGATGTATGCCACAGTTGTGACATTGTCTGTCTGAAAACAAATGAACGATTCTCTCTTCAGAAGAGGCCAAAACTGAAGAGCTCTGAAAATTGCACGGAGTTCCAAAATATTGATCGGTAATCTCACCTCCTGAGATTCCCAAACTCCTTGTGCTGTCAGAGATCCCCACACAGCTCCCCAACCCGTGAGACTTGCATCTGTTGAAATTACAGTCCAGGTCGGAAGCACAAAAGAAGCCCCCTGAATTAAACAATGGTGATCTGTCCACCATGTTAGAGAGTGTCGAACAATCGGTTTTAAAGATATTGTTTGAGATATCTTCGTGTAATCCTTGCACCATTGCTTCAGCATACAGAGCTGAAGAGGTCGCATGTGAAAACGAGCAAAGGGGATCGCGTCCGATGCAGCAGTCATAAGACCTAGAATTTCCATGCATAAGGCTACCGAAGGGAATGATTGTGACTGAAGGTTTCGACAAGCTGCAATCAATTTTAGACGTCTCTTGTCTGTTAAAGACAGAGTCATGGACACTGAATCCATCTGGAAACCCAGAAAGGTTACCCTTGTCTGAGGAATCAAAGAACTTTTTGGTAAATTGATCCTCCAACCATGATCTTGAAGAAACAACACAAGTCGATTCGTATGAGATTCTGCTAAATGTAAAGACTGAGCAAGTACCAAGATATCGTCCAAATAAGGAAATACCACAATACCCTGTTCTCTGATTACAGACAGAAGGGCACCGATAACCTTTGTAAAAATTCTTGGAGCTGTAGCTAGGCCAAACGGCAAAGCCACAAACTGGTAATGCTTGTCCAGAAAAGAGAATCTCAGGAACTGATAATGATCTGGATGAATCGGAATATGCAGATATGCATCCTGTAAATCTATTGTGGACATATAATTCCCTTGCTGAACAAAAGGCAAGATAGTCCTTACAGTTACCATTTTGAACGTTGGTATCCGTACATAACGATTCAATATTTTTAGATCCAGAACTGGTCTGAAGGAGTTCTCCTTCTTTGGTACAATGAAGAGATTTGAATAAAACCCCATCCCCTGTTCCGGAACTGGAACTGGCATAATTACTCCAGTCAACTCTAGATCTGAAACACATTTCAGAAACGCTTGAGCTTTTACTGGATTTACTGGGACACGGGAAAGAAAAAATCTCTTTGCAGGAGGTCTCATCTTGAAACCAATTCTGTACCCTTCTGAAACAATGTTCTGAATCCAAAGATTGTGAACAGAATTGATCCAAATTTCCTTGAAAAAACGTAACCTGCCCCCTACCAGCTGAGCTGGAATGAGGGCCGCACCTTCATGTGGACTTAGAAGCAGGCTTTGCCTTTCTAGCTGGCTTGGATTTATTCCAGACTGGAGATGGTTTCCAAACTGAAACTGCTCCTGAGGATGAAGGATCAGGCTTTTGTTCTTTGTTGAAACGAAAGGAACGAAAACGATTATTAGCCCTACTTTTACCTTTAGATTTTTTATCCTGTGGTAAAAAAGTTCCTTTCCCACCAGTAACAGTTGAAATGATGGAATCCAACTGAGAACCAAATAATTTGTTACCCTGGAAAGAAATAGAAAGTAAAGTTGATTTAGAAGCCATATCAGCATTCCAAGTTTTAAGCCATAAAGCTCTTCTAGCTAAAATAGCTAGAGACATAAACCTGACATCAACTCTGATAATATCAAAAATGGCATCACAGATAAAATTATTAGCATGCTGTAGAAGAATAATAATATCATGAGAATCACGATGTGTTACTTGTTGCGCTAAAGTTTCCAACCAAAAAGTTGAAGCTGCAGCAACATCAGCCAAAGATATAGCAGGTCTAAGAAGATTACCTGAACACAGATAAGCTTTTCTTAGAAAGGACTCAATTTTCCTATCTAGAGGATCCTTAAACGAAGTACCATCTGACGTAGGAATAGTAGTACGTTTAGCAAGGGTAGAAATAGCCCCATCTACTTTAGGGATTTTGTCCCAAAATTCCAATCTGTCAGACGGCACAGGATATAAATGCTTAAAACGTTTAGAAGGAGTAAATGAATTACCCAATTTATCCCATTCTTTGGAAATTACTGCAGAAATAGCATTAGGAACAGGAAAAACTTCTGGAATAACCACAGGAGCTTTAAATACTTTATCCAAACGTTTAGAATTAGTATCAAGAGGACCAGAATCCTTTATTTCTAAAGCAATCAGTACTTCTTTAAGTAAAGAACGAATAAATTCCATTTTAAATAAATATGAAGATTTATCAGCATCAACCTCAGAGACAGAATCCTCTGAACCAGAGGAGTCATCAGAATCAGAATGATGATGTTCATTTAAAAATTCATCTGTAGGGAGAGAAGTTTTAAAAGATTTTTTACGTTTACTAGAAGGAGAAATAACAGACATAGCCTTCTTTATGGATTCAGAAACAAAATCTCTTATATTATCAGGAACATTCTGCACCTTAGATGTTGAAGGAACTGCAACAGGCAATGGTACTTTACTAAAGGAAATATTATCTGCTTTAACAAGTTTGTCATGACAATCAATACAAACAACAGCTGGAGAAATGTCTACCAAAAGTTTACAGCAGATGCACTTAGCTTTGGTAGATTCAGCACTTGACAGCGATTTTCCTGTAGTATCTTCTGACTCAGATGCAACGTGAGACATCTTGCAATATGTAAGAGAAAAAACAACATATATATAAAGCAAAATTGATCAAATTCCTTAAATGACAGTTTCAGGAATGGGAAAAAATGCCAAGAACAAGCCTCTAGCAACCAGATGCAATAAAAAATGAGACTTAAATAAATGAAGAGACTAAAGCGACGCCCATATTATTTGGCGCCTAAATGCTTTTGGCGCCAAAAATGACGCCACATCCGGAACGCCGACATTTTTGGCGCGAAATAACGTCAAAAAATGACGTAACTTCTGGTGACACGTATGACGCCGGAAACGGAAATAGAATTTTTGCGCCAAAAAAGTCCGCGCCAAGAATGACGTAATAAAATGAAGCATTTTCAGCCCCCGCGAGCCTAATAGCCCACCGGGAAGAGTCAAATTTTTGAAGGTAAGAAAAAATGAATAAATCAAAAATGCATTATCCCAAATATGAAACTGACTGTCTGAAAATAAGGAAAGTTGAACATTCTGAGTCAAGGCAAGGCAAATAAATGTTTGAATACATATATTTAGAACTTTATAAACAAAGTGCCCAACCATAGCTTGGAGTGTCACAGAAAATAAGACTTACTTACCCCAGGACACTCATCTACATATAGCAGATAGCCAAACCAGTACTGAAACGAGAATCAGCAGAGGTAATGTTATATATAAGAGTATATCGTCAATCTGAAAAGGGAGGTAAGAGATGAATCTCTACGACCGATAACAGAGAACCTATGAAATAGACCCCGTAGAAGGAGATCACTGCATTCAAATAGGCAATACTCTTCTCACATCCCTCTGACATTCACTGCACGCTGAGAGGAAAACCGGGCTCCAACTTGCTGCGGAGCGCATATCAACGTAGAATCTAGCACAAACTTACTTCACCACCTCCATCGGAGGCAAAGTTTGTAAAACTGAATTGTGGGTGTGGTGAGGGGTGTATTTATAGGCATTTTGAGGTTTGGGAAACTTTGCCCCTCCTGGTAGGAATGTATATCCCATACGTCACTAGCTCATGGACTCTTGCTAATTACATGAAAGAAATTTTAATGTTTAACTCAATATATTTACTAGAGATCGACACTTTAGATACGTTGGAGAAGATGTGGTTTAAATTGTTTTGTGTTAAAGGGATATCAAGTTAATTTCTCCATCTATCTATGTAATAAGGACATTGTCCAGGAAGCCCCTGTTGTAGCATTTGATATATTAGGGACATTGAACTCCGTATAGGGGACTTTGACAAGCATAACTTCTCAAAGTTTGTTAATAGTCTAAGTATAAGTAGGTTTAGTTTTTCAGGATGTTTTGTGATATATGATTGACATTGGTAAAGGAAATACCAGTTTTTGAATATTTCCCAGCCCTGGTCTATTCATTCATTTTGAGTGAGTAAATAAGTTTAATTTCCCATGTTGTGCACTAGTTAAACTCTCTTGGAGGATTTAACCTTTTCTATCATAGGTCCCCACCCAGGTTTAAACTCTAAATTATCCGTTAGGGTTGTCAATGGTGAGAATCTGGATGAAATATGTGGGAACTCTTATCCCATACTATATATGTTTCAGTGATAATTTTGATTACCATCATTTATTTTTTTTCCTACGTGTTTGCCAACAATTAGTACCCAGGTGTGTACTGTCTGTTAAATCATGTTCCAGCTGAACCCAAGCCTTAAGGTCATAATTAGTAAACCAGTCTAGTATCCTTTGTAGGAAAATTGCCTCCCTATATCTAGATAGATCGGGGACTCCCAAACCTCCCCTCTGTTGTAGCATACACATGATGTTTTTGTTTATACATGCTGGATTACGATTCCAAATAAACTCATGAATGTATTTTGTACGTTAACAATAAAAGTGGGTGGCAGAGGAATTGGCAGTGCCTGTAATATATATATAATTCTAGGTAAGGTATTCATTTTGAATATAGCTATCTTGCCCAGCTAAGAAGTTTTTTTAGATCTCCATGATGACAGGTCTGCTATTATATGTTTTGGAGAGGTAGATAATTTGCCTCAAATATATCTGTTAAGGAGGAGTGAGGTGTATACCTAAATATTTTAGTGATGTGTCTTGAAACCCGAAAGGCAAGTCTGTTAAATGTTCTGTTTTTGTTCTGTATTGATGTCAAGTATTAACATCTCTGATTTGGAGTCATTGACTAAGAAATTAGATACCCCTTTAAATGTATCCAATTCTAACATAAGAATTGGAATAGAGACTGATGGGTTAGAGGTGAAAATTAGGATGTCATCTTCATAAAGGAGGGTTTTGTGAATAGTATTCCTAATAGTAATCCCCTCTATTGCATTTTTATTTCTAATAGAAGTTGTGAATGCCTATACCATACATGCAAATAGGAGGGGGGGGGGGAGAGGAGACAACCCTGTCTAGTACCATTTGTTATTCGAAAAGGTCTTGATAATGTGTTGTTAACCCTTACTGTAGCAGATGGATTGGAGTATAGAGCAAATATTTTAGAGATATATTCCTGACCCATTTGAAATTGATGGAGAACAGATCTAAGAAAAAGCCAACAAACGTGATCAAATGCTTTTTCTGCGTTGGATGAAATAATTGCTAACAGGAAATTTGTGTGAGATGCGTGGTTTATAAGATGTAATGTCTGACAATATTTTGCTTCTCTCGTGTATATAAAGCCCACCTGATCTCTGCTAATTATATCAGGCATCATTCCGCTAAGTCTGTTAGCCAAAAGCTTAGAGTATAATTTAACATCTGTATTTAACAGTGATATTGGCCTAAAATTCTTGACTCTATCTGCTTTCTTGCCCGGCTTTGGTAAAATGGTGACATGTGCCTCAAGTGCCTCAAGTGCCTCCTTGGAGAATGGCGTGGTTTCAGAAATACCATTAAAGAGGTTTAGTAAGTGGGGTAATAGAATATGAGAGAATTTCTTATAATAATAATTCATCAATCATACCATACTAAAGAGGAGTATAATATATATGACCTAATTAGATGCCAAGATAAAGGAATAATCTATTTAATAGAATGTTCATGCGGATTACAGTTTATAGGACAAACATTGAGATCTCTAAAAGATCAAATAAGAGAACATATACTGCAGATAGAAAAATTAAACATGGACACTGTCCTGTACAAGCATTTTTCAACCAAACATCATGGTAATATTAAACATCTGAAGTTTATGGGTATACAAAAGGTAACAAAAAACTGGAGAGGTGGTGACTATGAAAAAAGACTTCTAACTACAGAATCAAAATGGATATTTCTGTTAGATTGTCTACATCCAAAAGGACTCAACAACAAAGAAGATCTTGCCCACCTCCTAAATATTTAACTACCTTAAATATTTAACCATCTAAATCTGGTTTTCATATATAGTCCCAGTCCACATGTTTTATCTTACTAGTATTCTGGGCACATTCATGATTCCCTTTATAGGTGGTGGTTCCAGTTTTCCATGTCAGGTCTGACAACATTTAGTCCTCCTCAGCTTCACCACTGCAAAAAAAACCCTTTGTTTAGTTATCCTCTATGGTCCACATTCACACTCAGTCCCTTAGGACCCACTTGTTGCATTCAGTCTCTTAGGATTCAATCACATTTAATCCCACTTTGAGCCATTTCCCAGTTTTAGCTCCATTGGTTAATTGACTGGTTTTCACCAACTTGTATGACTATTATCTGCTCTCTTTTGGATACATTTAATTTTTACTCAGGTTACATCACATGGTGTGTCCTTTCTCTATTACATTGATTCTGTTCATTGATCCTTTATTATAAATCATTCCAATATCCTTCTAAGGATATTTCCTCCCTCTCCACCATTATTCAACTGTCACAATAATCAATCTTGTGATTGGCCGTTCAAGTACAAGACTAGCACACTGTTTCTAGAGTGGTCTCTTAAGACATCTACACGAGACAGTTGCGATTAGTTTTGGATCGATTCAGAAATTCGGCCGAATTTCTTAAATTTGGAGATTCGTATCGATTTGAATTTCCGAATCAAAATAGTGCCGAATCTACCGAATAATTCTGAATTAGTTTGGATGTATTCGGTAGATTCGGATGGCCATGGATTACACTAGTATTGTACAGTATATTAGGTTATATCACTCTGCTATGGGTTACACCTAATATACAGTACATAATACTAGTCTAATACACAGCATATCCCACCTAACACATACCGAAATTCTGAATTTCCGAATCGAACTGAACCGAACCGAATCCAGCCGAAATTTATTCGAATTTGAATGAATCCAAAACGAATTCATTCGATTTTTTCCGAATTCTAATCAATCCGAACCGAAATTTGAAAAAATCAGAATCGATCCGAACCGAAATGAATTTTTCGATCATGCACAAGTCTAATCTACACTCCCCCATTGGCCATTCTAGCATCACCTGTATCTCCACATAGTTATTTCCCATGTATTGCCATATCACCTCCTCTATGGCAGTTTATGTTAAGTCTTACCTAATTATCTTCTCCAGTAAATGTTGGAGTAGATTTTTACCCACCAAACGGAAATAGTTCTCTCCTATACTCTATATCCCACTTATCTCATTCAATTGTTTTTGTTCATGCTTTATTATAAGTATAAGTTTATTTATTTACAATTTTACACACATTTCTTGTGTCTGGGTCTATAAGTTAATATTATGTATCTACCTACAAAGCTAATATTATGTATCTACTTATAAATTTAATATTATGGATCTATTCAATGTATCCACCCTTCTCCTTGTCTGGGATCAATGATCCCGATCTATAAATTTCTGGTACCGTAAATAATGCCACTTACCTGCACTTTAATTGGCTAATATATACATTTCTAATTATATTTATATGGAATCTAATTATAATTGGGTTTTTTGGCTTGTCTGTTTATCCCCATCCCCTCCGGATTAGTCCTACAGGACCATAATCAAACTAGGAGCTAGTTATACATGTCCTCATATTATGGTCTCATTTAACTATCACCAGTTCGGGATCATGTTCCTGACATCCTTAACTATTGTAATTTTCCTTTTTTAACTGCCGACAGTCATGTGTCACTTCTAATTATCCCCATATACATTTCCGGTAAAAGCGAAACCGGAAATGACGTCATTTACCTATACCGGAAATGACGCTACGAACACGGACGATCAACATACATTCATGGAACGGTCAGTGAAACATATGTCATCATCACTTTATTAGGATGATGCACCTCCGTATCTATGCTATAATTCTGTCTCTATGTTCTACAAGCTTTACACTATAACTATATTTGCAATAATCTCTATGCATCTCAAAAAAAAAAACATAATTCCCTAAACAGGAAATGGGCGTATCTCTATGCATCTCAATAACCCACAATTTCCTAAACAGGAAGTGGGTGTATCACTATTTTGGCACCAAAATGACCACTTATGATTTGATCAGTCACCTTATATAAAGCCATTGATGCCCCTAATTTTATTACTGTCTTGAAAAAGGCCTTATATAGGCCAAAACGCGTTGAAAACTGGTAAGAACTATTTTAATATTATTTAATAGACCTGTACCATCTACACTATTATTTTTATTTTTTTACAGGGACATGCAGAACTATATATGAAATACAACAAGTATATAGCACCCCACTTTGGTTTTCTCATTGAGGATTACTGCATCACATTTACTCATTGCATTTGGTTTTATTTTGGTTTTATTTTTATCCCCACATTTCACATTGTTTCATCATTTTTTGATTGTAGACATTTTTTTTTCATTTTTTTCACTTTTTGGATTTTTCCACTTGCTTCACTTCACTAAGGAATCAATTTGATCTTTTTTCTTCACATAGGACCAATTGACACGATTGACTTTTGGAAATTTGTATTTCATTTGTTGCTTGACTTTTATTTTTGCTTTTGCTACCACTGGTGCTCACTAGCTCCATATTTGATACTAACACCAATTTTATGTACTCCACCTGTCACCTGTAATTATTGCACAGGTTATCAATCTTACCTCTCATATGCAATTACTGTAATTTACCTGTCATTTGTAATCACTGTACAGTTTACATGGATCCATGCTAATTTTTATTGTATAATTTTACTGTTTGATTTTATTATCACTGTTTTTATTGTATGCTTGTATGTGTCTTTTATAGGATTTAATTTCTTACACACATCTTATTAGGTACGTTCTCATTCATTATCACCTCAGCCTTTCATTTAGGCACTTTGTACATTACACCACCAAATTCTTCTTCCTTTGGCCGGCTAGGCAGCCTTTGTACACAGCTAGAGGTATCCCCAGAGTGCTTGGTCCATTTCCCTTATAATTCTAGGTAAGGTATTCATTTTGAATATAGCTATCCTGCCCAGCTAAGAAGTTTTTTTAGATCTCCATGATGACAGGTCTGCTATTATATTTTTTTGGAGAGGTAGATAATTTGCCTCAAATATATCTGTTAAGGAGGAGTGAGGTGTATACCTAAATATTTTAGTGATTTGTCTTGAATCCGAAAGGCGCAAGTCTGTTTTATTTTCTGTTTTTGTTCTGTATTGATGTCAAGTATTAAAATCTCCGATTTGGAGTCATTGACTAAGAAATTAGATACCCCTTTAAATTTATCCAATTCTAACATAAGAATTGGAATAGAGACTGATGGGTTAGAGGTGAAAATTAGGATGTCATCTGCATAAAGGAGGGTTTTATGAATAGTATTCCCGATAGTAATCCCCTCTATTGCATTTTTATTTCTAATAGAAGTTGCGAATGCCTCTACCATACATGCAAATAGGAGGGGGGAGAGGGGACAACCCTGTCTAGTACTATTTGTTATTCGAAAAGGTCTTGATAATGTGTTGTTAACCCTTACTGTAGCAGATGGATTGGAGTATAGAGCAAATATTTTAGAGATATATTGCTGACCCATTTGAAACTGATGGAGAACAGATCTAAGAAAAAGCCAACAAACATGATCAAACGCTTTTTCTGCGTTGGTTGAAATAATTGCTAATGGGAATTTGTGTGAGATGCGTGGTTTATAATATGTAATGCTCTGACAGTGTTATCATTTGCTTCTCTCGTGTATATAAAGCCCACCTGATGTCTGCTAATTATAACAGGCATCATTCTGCTAAGTCGGTTAGCCAAAAGCTTAGAGTATAATTTAACGTCTGTATTTAACAGTGATATTGGCCTAAAATTCTCGACTCTATCTTCTTTCTTGCCCGGCTGGTAAAATGGTGACATGTGCCTCAAGTGCCTCCTTGGAGAATGGCATGATTTCAGAAATACCATTAAAGAGTTTTAGTAAGTGGGGTAATAGAATATGAGAGAATTTCTTATAATAATAATTTGTGAACCCATCTGGCCCTAGGGTCTTATTTTGTGGGAGATTTTTTATAACCTCTGCTATTTCTTCTAGTGTGAATGGGCTATTGAGTTTGTCCTTTTGTTTGTCAGGTATAGGAATTCATAATATTTTCTAAAAGCCTCTGCAATTCCCTCCATGGTATAATGTGTTTTGTTCTTATGATCTTTAATTTTAAGGATAAAGGACTTGTGAGCCTTACGCTTTAGTTTCCTAGCAAATAAGGAGCTGCATGTATTATCCCCTTCATAGTACTGTTGGAGTTTTAGTGCCATATTTTTATTCTCTTTATCTAATATGGACGCAACAATTTGCCTGTACTTTACAATTTCTGTTGTTATGGTCTCATTCAAGGTGTCTAATTTGTGTACCTCCTCTAAATCTCTTAGTTTATTAAGAGAGTTATTAAAATATGTTCTTTGTTGTTTCCTCTGGTAAGCTGTATGGCTTATAAGTTTGCCCCTAATAACACACTTGTGTGCATCCCGCAAAGATCTGTAATATGTCACCAAATGTTTATTGTGGGCAAAGTATTCATGGATTTGTTTTTCAACCTTTTGGGATATAAGAGCATCATCTAATAGGCTATTGTCTAGCCGCCAGGTATATGAAGTCATTTCTGTATTATCTGTATTGATTGGTCAGACCATGTTTGTGGGTGAATATCAATAGCTAGTACTCTAGTCAGTGCTGTCACATCTAACATAACATAATCTACAGGGAGTGCAGAATTATTAGGCAAATGAGTATTTTGACCACATCATCCTCTTTATGCATGTTGTCTTACTCCAAGCTGTATAGGCTCAAAAGCCTACTACCAATTAAGCATATTAGGTGATGTGCATCTCTGTAATGAGAAGGGGTGTGGTCTAATGACATCAACAACCTATATCAGGTGTGCATAATTATTAGGCAACTTCCCTTCCTTTGGCAAAATGGGTCAAAAGAAGGACTTGACAGGCTCAGAAAAGTCAAAAATAGTGAGATATCTTGCAGAGGGATGCAGCACTCTTAAAATTGCAAAGCTTCTGAAGCGTGATCATCGAACAATCAATCGTTTAATTCAAAATAGTCAACAGGGTCGCAAGAAGCGTGTGGAAAAACCAAGGCGCAAAATAACTGCCCATGAACTGAGAAAAGTCAAGCGTGCAGCTGCCAAGATGCCACTTGCCACCAGTTTGGCCATATTTCAGAGCTGCAACATCACTGGAGTGCCCAAAAGCACAAGGTGTGCAATACTCAGAGACATGGCCAAGGTAAGAAAGGCTGAAAGACGACCACCACTGAACAAGACACACAAGCTGAAACGTCAAGACTGGGCCAAGAAATATCTCAAGACTGATTTTTCTAAGGTTTTATGGACTGATGAAATGAGAGTGAGTCTTGATGGGCCAGATGGATGGGCCCGTGGCTGGATTGGTAAAGGGCAGAGAGCTCCAGTCCGACTCAGACGCCAGCAAGGTGGAGGTGGAGTACTGGTTTGGGCTGGTATCATCAAAGATGAGCTTGTGGGGCCTTTTCGGGTTGAGGATGGAGTCAAGCTCAACTCCCAGTCCTACTGCCAGTTTCTGGAAGACACCTTCTTCAAGCAGTGGTACAGGAAGAAGTCTGCATCCTTCAAGAAAAACATGATTTTCATGCAGGACAATGCTCCATCACACGCGTCCAAGTACTCCACAGCGTGGCTGGCAATAAAGGGTATAAAAGAAGAAAATCTAATGACATGGCCTCCTTGTTCACCTGATCTGAACCCCATTGAGAACCTGTGGTCCATCATCAAATGTGAGATTTACAAGGAGGGAAAACAGTACACCTCTCTGAACAGTGTCTGGGAGGCTGTGGTTGCTGCTGCACGCAATGTTGATGGTGAACAGATCAAAACACTGACAGAATCCATGGATGGCAGGCTTTTGAGTGTCCTTGCAAAGAAAGGTGGCTATATTGGTCACTGATTTGTTTTTGTTTTGTTTTTGAATGTCAGAAATGTATATTTGTGAATGTTGAGATGTTATATTGGTTTCACTGGTAAAAATAAATAATTGAAATGGGTATATATTTGTTTTTTGTTAAGTTGCCTAATAATTATGCACAGTAATAGTCACCTGCACACACAGATATCCCCCTAAAATAGCTATAACTAAAAACAAACTAAAAACTACTTCCAAAACTATTCAGCTTTGATATTAATGAGTTTTTTGGGTTCATTGAGAACATGGTTGTTGTTCAATAATAAAATTAATCCTCAAAAATGCAACTTGCCTAATAATTCTGCACTCCCTGTATGCAGGAGTATCTAGCATGTGGGTAGGAGTAAAATGTGTCATTTCGTTCATCAGGATGCTGAATTCTCCAGACATCATGGACTGCTAAGTCTCTAAGTTGTTTCCGTACCTTATGTATTCACTTGTGGGGGCTGACAATGTTTGGTTTGAGTTATCTAATTGGGGGTTTAGGGTTAAATTGAAGTCCCCTCCTACTAATAGAGAACCTTTAGCAACTTCAAGGATTTTATCCGTTACATTTTTTAAAAAAAATATCTTGTTTTATATTGGGGGCATAGATATTTACCATTGTCACCATAGTATTGTATAATCTCCCTACTAGAATCAAGTATCTGCCTGTTTTATCAGCTATTTTAGTAACTAGTTGGAAAGGGGTATTTATCTTAATCAAAATACTCACCACTGACTGCACAGTGCAATCAGCAGTTTTCTTAAAGGGCCATAACTTTTTATAAAGATTAAAAAGGAGGGTCTCAGAGCTGCCAAAGAGTGCAAAAGTGATGTCACTGATCCCTCCTTAGTGATGTAGGGCAATTATGTTCCTGATACAGGAAAAAAGTGTGTCAGTAGAAGAGCAGGCTAAGTCCCCTGTACCTATGCTGTACCTGTGTGAGAGTACCTTCTAATAGCCTGTGGGTTGTGTCTGCACTGTGGTAAGTGGTTTTCCTAAAGTAGCACCCCTCCACCGGCTTACCAGTCACCAAAACTGCAGCCGTATCCAATAGAGAGCCCATCCAGTGCTTTTATAAGTACAGCAGAGGTTTTCTGAGGTAACAATGTTATCCCACAGGGGGAGGCTAAGGGACATGTCCCCATGACTCCTGAGGGTAGTTATGGCTGAAATCCATATGGAGATACTGCACAAATAACAGGGTATTTCTATGTCCCTGTATCATCCAGCTTGCTAGAAATCATTGTGAATGATATGTCCGGGGGATAAAGGGTCTCACATTGATCTGAGCCCCCAAATATTAATCCATAAACAAGTATGTGGAATGCCTCTATTTTTAACCATCTCCTGGGAGGCCAAGAAGAAAACTGAGGAGAGATGGGAGGCGGGAGAGAATTTAAGCTCTTGTGCAGGTTCTTGGCCTCCTCCTAGTGACAGCAGTTATATCCCACATGTTATGGATCCTATGGCCTATCTTCATTATACAAAAGAAATAACATATTCTTCTAAGTGAAGAACAAAGTATTTAAAGTATTGTCAGTGCACCTACGGATTTAGGGCAGTTGTCCAAGTGCACCTTTGGGTGCGAGTGAAAGCCAGAAGTAGCTTTTGCACCACATCCAGTAGAATTCTATGTGGAAAGGGAGTTATTGCTGCTACACTATACAACCTTAAAGGGACACTGTACCCAAATTTTTTCTTTTGTAATTCAGAAAGAGCGTGCAATTTTAAGCAACTTTCTAATTTACTCCTATTATCAATAGAAGAGGCTCCAAAGTATTCATCCTATCCAGGAAGAAGAGGAGATCCGGACCGGCAACCATCTTGATCCAAGCGGCATCTTCTATCTTCATCCGATGATGATATTTTTTGTACTTTAGTTAGTTTATTTAATTGTAGTTATTTGTAGGTATTTTATTTAATTAATTTATTGATAGTGTAGTGTTAGGTTTAATTGTAACTTAGGTTAGGATTTATTTTACAGGTAATTTTGTAATTATTTTAACTATTTTAGCTATTAAATAGTTCTTAACTATTTAATAGCTATTGTACCTGGTTAAAATAATTACAAAGTTGCCTGTAAAATAAATATTAATCCTAAAATAGCTACAATATAATTATAATTTATATTGTAGCTATATTAGGGTTTATTTTACAGGTAAGTATTTAGCTTTAAATAGGATTAATTTATTTAATAAGAGTTAATTTATTTCGTTAGATTTAAATTATATTTAAGTTAGGGGGGTGTTAGTGTTAGGGTTAGACTTAGCTTTAGGGGTTAATACATTTATTATAGTAGCGGTGTGGTCCGGTCGGCAGATTAGGGGTTAATAATTGTAGGTAGGTGGAGGCAATGTTGGGGGGTTAATAAATATAATATAGGGGTCGGCTGTGTTAGGGGAAGCAGATTAGGGGTACATAGGTATAATGTAGGTTGCGGCTGTGTACGGAGCGGCAGATTAGGGGTTAAAAAAAATATGCAGGTGACAGCGATAGCGGGGGCGGCAGATTAGGGGTTAATAAATATTATGTAGGGGTCGGCGGTATTAGGGGCAGCAGATTAGGGGTACATAGGGATAACGTAGGTGGCGGCGGTGTACGGAGCGGCAGATTAGGGGTTAAAAATTTTTAATAGAGTGGCGGCGATGTGGGGAGGCCTCGGTTTAGGGGTACATAGGTAGTTTATGGGTGTTAGTGTACTTTAGAGCACAGTAGTTAAGAGCTTTATAAACCGGCGTTAGCCCAGAAAGCTCTTAACTACTGACTTTTTTCTGCGGCTGGAGTTTTGTCGTTAGATTTCTAACACTCACTTCAGCCAAGACTCTAAATACCGGCGTTAGAAAGATCCCATTGAAAAGATAGGATACGCAAATGGCGTAGGGGGATCTGCGGTATGGAAAAGTCGCGGCTGCAAAGTGAGCGTTAGACCCTTTCCTGACTGACTCCAAATACCAGCGGGCGGTAAAAACCAGCGTTTGGACCCCCTAACGCTGGTTTTGACGGCTACCGCCAAACTTTAAATCTAGGCCTAAGTGTTTACCACCTTAAATGGAAGTTTATTCCATGAATCCACCACCCTTTCTGTAAAAAAATGCTTCCTCAAATTTCTCCTGAATCGGCTTCCCTCTAACTTTAGATTGTGTCCCCTTGTTTTAGCATTTTTCTTTTGTGAAAAATGCTTTCAAGTTCTACCTTATTAAGTCCCTTCATATATTTGAAGGTTTCTATCATGTCACCTTTTTCCCTTCTATCCTCGAAACTATTCAAATTTAGATCATATAGTCTTTCCTCGTACGTTTTATATTTTAGACCATGTACCATTTTAGTAGCCCTTTTTTTGGACAGCTTCTAGTTTATTTATATCTTTCTGAACATATGGTCTCCAGAACTGTACACAGTATTCCAGATTTGGCCTAACTAATGATCTGTAAAGTGGCATAAGAACCTTGCTATTTCTGTTACTAATACCTCTCCCAATGCAACCAAGTATTCGACTGGCCTTACTAGTTGCACTACTGCACTGTGTACCAAATTTTAAATCATCTGAAATAATAATTCCCAAGTCCCTTTCTTCTTTAATTACAGTCAGTAATGTACCATTGAGACTATAATTGGCCTTTGGGTTTTTGGATCCTATATGCATAATTTTGCTCTTGGTAATATTAAATTTCAGATCCCATTTATTTGACCAGTCCTCTAGTTTGTTAATATCACTGTTCATTTGATCAACCCTTTCTGGAACATCGACTCTTTGACACATTTTTGTATCATCAGCAAACAAACAAACCTTCCCCTTAAGACCGCTTTCAATATAATTTACGAACATGTTAAACAAAACAGGCCCAAGAACTAACCCTTGGGGAACACCACTAGTAACTGACGCCTCATTTGAATGTACTCTATTAATTGAAACCCTCTGTCGTCTATCTTTAAAGGGACATGAAACCCAAAAAAATTCTTCCATGATTCAGATAGAGAATACAATTTTAAACAACTTTCCAATTTACCTCTATTATTTAATTTGCTTCCTTCTCTTGTTATCCTTTGCTGAAAGGTTTATCTAGGCAAGCTCAGGAGCAGCAGAGAACCTAAGTTCTAGCTGCTGATTGGTGGCTGCATATATATATATCGATTGTGATTGGCTCACCCATATGTTCAGATAGAAACAATTAGTGCATTGTTGCTCCTTCAATAAATGATACCAATGGAATGAAACAAATTAGAAAATAGAAATAAATTAGAAAGTTGTTTAAAATTGTATCCTCTATCTGAATCATGAAAGACATTTTTGGGGTTTCATGTCCCTTTAAGCTGCATTCTACCCACTTAACAATCGTAGCATCTACTCTAAGGCAATACATTTTGTGAATAAGTTTGTTGTGTGGGACAGTTTAAAATGTTTTGTTAAAGTCTAGATATGCAACATCTACGTCTCCCAACAGTGAAACCATGCTGTCCTTTGCCTTCCAAGGACAGCATGGTATATGTTTTGTCTGAAAAAAACAATTGTATACTGAAATGAATGCTGTAGTATATGTTTTTATACTTTATACTAATCCTTACTGCCTAGTAAAGACAACTTTTTTACTGGTGGAGAGTGACACAGCTATGCAAGCATGACAAGAAAATATTGATTTACTCAGGGCAGGTACATGAGTTTTCAAAAAACAAGAACATTTAAATACATTTTTAATTCCTATATTTTAAATGAGACAAGCTGAATAAAATGTCCTGATTACAATTAAAATAAAAACAATTAAATAAAAAAATACCTAACAATTCATACAAAGGCAAATGAATGCGTAATAGATAAAGGCTAAATATTTTGGACTCTGTAAGATGGTAAAAAAAATATAAAATGCATAAACACTTGTGAATTTCTGCCAAATTGCTATGAAAATAATTGAATCTCTGGTCTCCAATGTATTTTTTGGAATGATAACAAATCCTTGACCTTATGTTCAAAACCCATTCCAGATATTTTGCAAGAACATGCCCTTTTTTGTCCTTCATGTGCTAAACAAACTACGGTATGTAAAAACCACAATATAACATATTTATAAAGCTCTTTAAAAAAAGAGATTCATCTAAATGATGCACTCTGATATTTTGATGTGTGTAATGTAGCAATTGATTTAGTATGTACTCTACGATCACTTAAGATCATTTTCATCATAATATTAATATGTAATTAATACACTGCACTGTGATTGATTAAAAGGAATCACTAGCAAATATTAATTATGAGAATGCCACAATTTATACATCCCAGAACAAAATATTACTGCCTTGTTTACCATATCACTGCTTTAAAAGAACAGCATAAAATTAATACAGCTGAGGTTCAATTAAATCTATCACAAAACAAATATTTATTGATAAATATATTTATTTACATTGAGTAACACATAAGCTCCCTTTTATCATTTGACAGGTATACATAGATAGGGACCATGTCCGCTCATGTTTGAAATGAGCAGGCAACGGACACTGTTAAGCCACTGCCTCTGTGTATTATTTCTTGCTTGATAAATGGAGCTTGAAATTAAGCATTATAGACTGCTGACTGTGACTTCATTGTAGTATATTTTAGTTTGTTATGGGAAAAACTTCCTCAAGAGGTAGTAGCGACAAAGACTGTGGGGGACTTTAAAAATGCATGGGACAAGCATAAGGCTTACCAGCAAACTAGATAAGTTTATACTGTTAGGTAATATCGGGCAGACTTGCTGGGCCTATGGCTCTTATCTGACGTCAATATCTATGTTTCTATATGGTTAAAAGCTAGCCACATTATGTGCTGTGAGTAATTCTAGAAATAGACAAGTTACAGTGAGAATCAGTGTTTATGTCAAGAAATCTGTTAAACCCCAAAATAGCCGTAAGTGTAATTGTTTCTGTTTTCTGTTTTTGTGTGATGTCATTTTTAAATATGTATTCAAGAATAATCTCTTCTTTTTTTGTTCATGTGCTCTAAATTTTGTAAGTTCATAACTGTGTGCCATTTCTCCAAAGATTGTTGCATTCCATTGACTCTACCAACCTGTGAAGGTACTTGTTTGTATCCTAGAAGACTGACATGCTGTTTCACTAAAATAAGTCTATGATTTACATGGGTTAAGCCTTGTCCATTATATTAAATATTAAACCCTAGACAAACAAAGGATCTTGGGTCTGGAAGTAAGATTTCCAGAAAGAATAGAGAATAAAGTCAAGCAAAGACAACCTGAATCCCTTTTGACCTAGTCTGAAGAGTTGGAAACAGCAACATTTGTCTGGTACACAGTCTGCTAAATAATTTTGTGTGCCACATAATTAAAAGTCAAATGTAGATTTCTTTTCCAAATTATTTTCTCATAAAGTATCTCTCAAAAGAATAATCTAATGAAGTGTGTACAGAAAATAGTAACTTCTCTAGTTGAACATAGTAGTAATGAGTTTCAAAAATATATTCAGTAGTTACAATCCCAGTTTGAAGGTTATTTTTTTAAAAAGTAGGACGTCCATATACATGGGCCGGTGTAACAATTGGTTCATTAGAAAACATCCCAGCAAGGATAAGGACACAATACATTTCATCTTCTTCTTCAGTCAATTTATACAGTATGTTAGAATCAGTAATCAAGTGAAATAAAAGGCTAATTAGAAGAAATTTTGAACCAGTTTAAAGAAATTTAGATTTATAGCATATATTTATTTGCATACACAGTTAAAATGTAAAATCATTTCAATAAAGACTGAGAATCCCAAATAAAATTATGAAGTGTTTGGAAGGGGCAACATAGGTTTTATAAAACATAAAAAACAAGATAAAGTAGATTTGCAGTCTATAACTGCACTGATACATATCTAAAATGTGTTTCTAATGTCCCCTAAATTGCAGAAGTCTAACACCAAATCACTGACATATATAATATCACACATTATATAGTGCAGGTGCCCTACAACAAGCCGCTGATTAAAACATCCCCAGCAAACAAATTAAAAATAAAACTGGAAACCCAGCAGTATGTAAGACAATTAGAAATCCAAAGATTTTTTGTTTATTATTTAAAAAGAGAAATTGCCTTTACTACCCATTCTCCAGCTTTGCATAATCAACATTGTGATATTAATATACTTTAAAACCTCTACATTTGCCTACTTCTAAGCTTCTGCTGGTCGCCGTTTATCTGAGTTCTTTTGTATTAGCTTTTCCAGTCAGTACTAGTTTATGTGTACCATATAGATAACACTTTGCTCACTACAGTGGAGAATTACAATGGAATTACAATGGTTATACAAAAACCAGCACTGATTGGCTAAAATGCAAGATTGTTAAAAGCACTGATATAAGGGGAAGTCTGCAGTGGCTTAAATACTGGTAAATACATTAATAGCAAAAGTATATTAATATAACAGTGTTGGTTATGCAAAACTGGGCAATGGTTATTAAACTGATTATCTATATTTTTAAACAATAAACGATTTCAAGTGGACTGTCCTTTTAAGTAAATTTAACATTGCACCAAAACCACTTGAAAATAAACATCAAAGACTGTAGATAGACTGTAATGGAAATTTAAGAAACAACAAGCACAACAACGTCATATTATCAAGCTCAACCTTTATTTTTCATCATACCTACATTTTTCATATATAGAACAGAAAATATACTAGACATGTGCGATTCGGTTCGGTTCGATTCGGAAATTCTGAAAATTCGGCAAATTCGGAGATTCGGATCGAACCGAATCTCCGAATTAAAATAGTGCTGAATCTACCGAATAAATCCGAATAACTTCGGATTTATTAGGATTTATTCGGATTTATTCGGTAGATTCGGATGGCCATGGATTACACTAGTATTGTACAGTATATTAGGTTATATCACTCTGCTATGGGTTAAATCTAATGTACAGTACATAATACTAGTCTAATCCCACCTAACACTTACAGAAATTCTGAATTTCCGAACCGAATCCAGCCGAAATTATTTGAATCCGAATGAATCCGAAACAAATTTGAACCAAATTTATTTGAATCCGAATGAATCCGAAACAAATCCGAACCGAATTGATTCAAATTTTTCCGAATTCGAATCGCTCCTAACCGAAATTCGAAAAAATCCAAATCGAACCGAACCGAAATAAATTTTTTCGCCTTGCACATGTCTAAAATATACCACAACTAGTTTGTAATTTAAGAATTATGGATACAAAAATGTGATGCTCTATTAAATGATTTTAATAAATTGATGAAATGGTCTAATTCACTGATAAGATGAGGAGACAAATAATTTAGCTTTAAGTACACTGATATATTGTATGTATGATTGAAAGGATTAGGTAACAGGTAGTTTGAATACCTTACAATCATTCCCTGTATTTTTACAATGATTTAGAGAAAACTATTTAAATAATGACTTACAACTGATGCAATTTACAGTCATTCTCCAAAATGAATCAATATCAGCAGCAGCTCATTGTATAATTGATTATATTATATTATGAATGATTATGTGGCTACATCACCCTGAGACACAGTTAATGCCATGAGACAGGCTCAAATTAAAATATATGAAAATGATGAACTGTATAGACATCTAATTCTAGCTCCTCCTCAAGTTGCAGAATATACTAAGTGGATTGAGCTAATTCACTTATAACAGCCGAACATATTACTATAGTCATGGTACATCATTACAAGTACAAGGTTTTATACCGTTTATGCTTACAGAATCCAATGGGTTACTCAATATGTCTCCAAATCATAGACACACAAACTACCTACAGCAAGTGAAATATTTGCTGTTGTTTTTGTGTAATAAAAGCACGGAATCAAGGTATTAATAACGGAAATAGTTAATCTAATCTAACAAGATTGTTTTAATTATTGAGATCCAGCTCCATACCCCATTATTTGATATGCATACCCCTGGTTAAAAACCCTTAGTCTACGTCACACAAGATGTGGAGAGTTGAAAAAAATCTATTCACTAAACAAGCATCGGAAGTAGAGGTTCATGCAGAAATAGAAAATGGATGATTACTTTTCATAAAGTCATCAGGGCACTGTTTCTTAACCGACTACACCAACTCTAAAGTGTTTTTTCTCAAAACCCCAGACTTCTCTAAATGGGGGGATTGACAGCCTCTGCTCATGCGAACAAGGGTAGGCATTGCACAAGCATCAGTGCCGGACGGACAGAGGCGGAGATGATTTTTATAGGCAACACTGTTTCATTCTTTTTTCTTTTTGCAGAGAAAGTTTTATTCTGTAGTGTATACAATGACTACAAAATACTAATCACATATTACTAATTTTGTATTTTTTGGACAATATTTTTCATTACATAGACTCTTAAATATGTAAAAAAAAAAAAAAATTAATCGGTGTACAGTTAACAAATGTCATGACTATCATAAAATATAAAGATATATATATATATATATATATATATATATATATATATATATATGAAGTAAGTGAGTTGAATCCAGCACCATAGGTTTTAGTAAAGTTTCTTTCCCACCTGTGTGCACGTTACCAAGGAGTATCAGCCAAACTCCAGTGTATACAGTCCATGTAGAAAACAAGGTAACAGCACCACAGCACACAATCTTCTTTTAAAGGTGAAAAATCTTTATTTGAGGTTTAGCAACCAGTAAAAAGCGACGTTTCGGACCTACATAGTCCTTAATCATGCATGATTAAGGACTATGTAGGTCCGAAACGTCGCTTTTTACTGGTTGCTAAACCTCAAATAAAGATTTTTCACCTTTAAAAGAAGATTGTGTGCTGTGGTGCTGTTACCTTGTTTTCTACATGGACTATATATATATATATATATATATATATATATATATATATATATATATATATATATATATATATATATATATATATATATATTTATATATATATATATATATATATATATATATATATATATAGTATCCCACAAAAGTAAGTACACCCCTCACATTTTTGTAAATATTTTGTTATATATTTTCATGTGACAACACTGAAGAAATGACACTTTGCTACAATGTAAAGTAGTGAGTGTACAGCCTGTATAACAGTGTAAATTTGCTGTCCCCTCAAAATAACTCAACACACAGCCATTAATGTCTAAACCATTGGTAACAAAAGTGAGTACACCTCTTAGTGGAAATGTCCAAATTGGGCCCAAAGTGTCAATATTTTGTGTGGCCACCATTATTTTCCAGCACTGCCTTAACCGTCTTGGGCCTGGAGTTCACCAGAGCTTCACAGGTTGCCACTGGAGTCCTCTTCCAATCCTCCATGACGACATCACAGAGCTAGTGGATGTTAGAGACCTTGCACTCCCCCACCTTCCATTTGAGGATGCCCCACAGATGCTCAATAGGGTTTAGGTCTGGAGACATGCTTGGCCAGTCCATCACCTTTACCCTCAGCTTTTTAGCAAGGCAGTGGTTGTCTTGGAGGTGTGTTTGGGGTCGTTATCATGTTGCCATATTGCCCTGCAGCCCAGTCTCTGAAGGGAGAGGATCATGCTCTGCTTCAGTATGTCACAGTACATGTTGGCATTCATATTTCCCTCAATGAACTGTAGCTCCCCAGTGCCGGCAGCACTCATGCAGGCCCAGACCATGTCACTCCCACCACCATGCTTGACTGTAGGCAAGACACACTTGTCTTTGTACTCCTTACCTGGTTGCCACCACATGCTTGACAACATCTGAACCAAATAAGTTTATCTTGGTCTCATCAGACCACATGGTTCCAGTAATCCATGTCCTTAGTCTGCTTGTCTTCAGAAAACTGTTTGCAGGCTTTCTTGTGCATAATCTTTAGAAGAGATTTCCTTCTGGGATGACAGCCATGCAGACCAATTTGATGCAGTGTGCGGCGTATGGTCTGAGCACTGGCAGGCTGACCCCCCACCCCTTCAACCTCTGCAGCAATGCTGGCAGCACTCATACATCTATTTCCCAAAGACAACCTCTGGATAGGACGCTGAGCATGTGCACTCAGCTTATTTGGTAGACCATAGTGAGGCCTGTTCTGAGTGGAACCTGTCCTGTGAAACCACTGTATTTTCTTCCCTATTGTGCTGCCACTCAGTTTCAGGGTCTTGGCAATCTTCTCATAGCCTAGGCCATCTTTATGTAGAGCAACAATTCTTTTTTTCAGATCATCAGACAGTTATTTGCCATGAGGTGCCATGTTGAACTTCCAGTTAGCAGTACAAGAGAGTGTGAGAGCAATAACACCATATTTAACACACCTGCTCCCCATTCACACCTGAGACCTTGTAACACTAACGAGTCACATGACACTGGGGAGGGAAAATGGCTAATTGGGCCCAATTTAGACATTTCCACTTAGAGGTGCACTCACTTTTGTTGCCAATGGTTTAGACATTAATGGCTGTATGTTGAGTTATTTTGAGGGGACAGCAAATTTACACTGTTATAGAGGCTGTACACTCACTACTAAACATTGTAGTAAAGTGTCATTTCTTCAGTGTTGTCACATGAAACAATATAATAAAATATTTACAAAAAATGTAAGGGGTGTACTCACTTTTGTGGGATACTGTGTATATATATATATATATATATATATATATATATATATATATATACACTATATTGTAATATATATACTGTGTGTGTAAATATGTATATATATATATATATATATATATATATATATATATATACTGTACATATACACTGTGTATATGTATATATAAATAAACACTGGTTTACAAAACTTGGTTTACAAAACTTGGGTATCAAATGTTTTATACAATTTATCATTAATTTACACACTGATGTCCATAATTTGTATTTGAGGTTAGATGTTTGGTTCAAGAGGAAAACTAAATTAAGATTGCATTTAAAAATTTTACTAATTTCACTCTTCACTTTCAACCAGAAGCCCTGTTTAAGTGAGCAGTCCCACCAAATATGGTTTATAAATCACTTAATTTGAATTATATTTCTATACAAATTCACAGCATGCTGATAATATGTCTGTCAAACTGTATTTGTTTTCATTCTTTTGTTTGTATTAAATTATTTTTGCAACTATGATTATGTGCCTTCATTCTTCAATTTACGTGTTGTAATACATCCAATTTTATTCCTCCAATTTCTTTCTTATATATAAATATTAAAGTAACAATAACAGTTACTGAAATATAAATATAGTTTGATCATGTAGATAGTTATGATTAATATATAAATATAGACCTTATATAATGGACAGTTTTGATCAATAGACCTAGACATTGCATAACGATTGTATATTGTCCTTGTATATAAACCAGATCCTATACAGTTACATAAACTAAAGTCACTATTAATACTTTGTGAAGTGTTGCAGTTGCAGTTGATTGAATTTAAAAGGCTGCCCTCTTCAGAGTAAGGTATGAACTCCTTTACTAACTCTAAAATAGCTAATAAAGGAGTTCATACCTTACTCTGGAGAGTAGAGCCTTTTCTATTCATTTGGAATCTACATGTGAGCATGCGGAGGCTCTGAATGGCTTGCACACACTTTTGTGATCTACCTGCATTGGATAAATATAAAGGGAGAACTGATCTAGAAGTTTGTACACCTGACTTTTGGACAGGACAAAGATGGAAGTTCTATGCTTTTTACATACAGATCAGCCTAAAGACTGATGTCTCCATCTGTGTGGTGATGCTACAAATCAGTGGCCAAATTCCTATACAGTCTTCAGGATCACATTGCAACAAACTAATGCACTTTACTTTTTTAAGTATTGATTGATGGCAACTAAGAAGTTAACATCTTCGTTAACAGCTAAACCTACATATTTTGGTGTCTTCATTACATTTAAAGAAATAACAAAATATATTTATTAGTGAAGAATGACAATGTATAGGGGCATATTTATCAATGTGTGAGCGGACATGATACGAAGTAGCGTATCATCTCCGCCGCACATCGATAAATGCTGATAGCATATGCTGTTGGCATTAATCATTGCACCAGCAGTTCTTGTGAACTGCTGGTGCAATGCCACCCCCTACAGATTTGCGGCCAATTTGCAGCTAGCAAGGGATGTCAATCAACCCGATCGTATTTGTTTGTGTTGATTTCTGTCCGCGGCCTCAGAGCAGGCAGACAAGTTATGGAACAGCGGTCTTTAGACCGCTGCTTCATAACTTCTGTTTCAGGCTCGCCGGAAACAAGGGGCTTCAAGCTCCATACGGAGCTTGATAAATATGCCCATAGTGTTTAATAATGTACTCTTATAGTAGAACTGCCCACTTTACTGGAAGGTCATTCACTGTTGAACGGTTTTGCACTTGCACTTTAATACTTCATTTGTAGGGTCATCAACAATTATTTGTGCTGTTTACAAACTTTACAGTTGTGAAACCTGTGTTTGATTCAATATAAATATCTTTTTTTAACACTGATGGTAGCAACTTCATCCCAAAATGTTACTTTTGTCTGTGTAGTAATTTTCATTTGATAATTGGCTATCGGCTATATTATGAGTTTTGCGGTATGAATGAAAAAGCATTGTTATGGCTCTTTTTCACTACTGCTGGTTTTACGAGTTTTGCAGATATAGGTGTACCGCACACTTTTTTGGCTGGAACGCAACGTAACTATCGCAGCTTTTAAAAAGTCCTTTTCAATGGGACTTCCAAAGTGCCGGTATTACGCGTTTGTCTGTCCGGCCAAAAAGTGAGCATTACAGCCTATATCGTCAAGATCCGTACCGTAAACTGAAAGTCAGCAGTTATGGCTTTTATGTTACAGAGCTGTAACATAAAACTCATAACTAAAGTGCTAAAAAGTACACTAACACCCATAAACTACCTATTAACCCCTAAACCGAGGCCCTCCCACATCGCAAACACTAAAATAAAATTATTAACCCCTAATCTGCCGCTCCAGACATCACCACCACTGTAAACATTGTAAACACTAGTTAAATATTATTAACCCCTAATCTGCTGTCCCTAACAACCCCTAATCTGCTGTCCCTAACTAATAGTTAGATTGTAGCTATCTTAGGTTTTATTTTTATTTCACAGGCAAGTTTGCATTTATTTTAACTAGGTAGACTAGTTAGTAAATAGTTATTAACTATTTAATAACTACCTAGCTAAAATAAATACAAATTTACCTGTAAAAAAACCCTAACCTGTCTTACACTAACACCTATCCTTACACTACAATTAACTAAATTACAAAAAAAAAACACTAAATTATACAAAATAAAAAAGAAATGATTAAATATTTAAACTAATTACACCTAATCTAATAACCCTATCAAAATAAAAAAGCCCCCCCAAAATAAAAAAAAACCCTAGCCTACAATAAACTACCAATGGCCCTTAAAAGGGCCTTTTGCGGGACATTGCCCCAAAGAAATCAGCTCTTTAACCTGTAAAAAAATAATACAAACAACCCCCCAACAGTAAAGCCTACCACCCACACAACCAACCCCCCAAATAAAATCCTATCCAAAAAACCTAAGCTCCCCATTGCCCTGAAAAGGGCATTTGTATGGGCATTGCCCTTAAAAGGGCATTTAGCTCTTTTTCTGCCCAAACGTTAACCTAAAAATAAAACCCACCCAATGAACCCTTAAAAAAAAACTAACACTAACCCCTGAAGATCCACTTACAGTTTTTGAAGACCGGACATCAATCCTCAATGAAGTGGTAGAAGTCCTCAGCGAAGCCGGCAGAAGTCTTCATCCAAGCGGGCCGAAGTCTTCATCCAAGCCGGCAAAAGTCGGCACTATACTAAAAGTTATTCACCCCTAAACCTAACCCTAAGTCTAACTCTACCCCTAACAACCCTAACTTTAATATTATTAAAATAAATCTAAATACAAATTACTATCATTAACTAAATAATTCCTATTTAAAACTAAATACTTACATATAAAATAAACCCTAAGCTAGCTACACTCTAACTAATAGTTACATTGTAGCTATCTTAGGTTTTATTTTTATTTCACAGGCAAGTTTGTATTTATTTTAACTAGGTAGACTAGTTAGTAAATAGTTATTAACTATTTAATAACTACCTAGCTAAAATAAATACAAATTTACCTGTAAAAAAATCCTAACCTGTCTTACACTAACACCTAACCTTACACTACAATTAAATAAATTACATTAATTAAATACAATTAACTAAATTACAAAAAAACAACAACTAAATTATACAAAATAAAAAAGAAATGATTAAATATTTAAACTAATTACACCTAATCTAATAACCCTATCAAAATAAAAAAGCCCCCCCAAAATAAAAAAAAACCCCTAGCCTACAATAAACTACCAATGGCCCTTAAAAGGGCCTTTTGCGGGGCATTGCCCCAAAGAAATCAGCTCTTTAACCTGTAAAATAATAATACAAACAACCCCCCAACAGTAAAACCTACCACCCACACAACCAACCCCCCAAATAAAATCCTATCTAAAAAACCTAAGCTCCCCATTGCCCTGAAAAGGGCATTTGTATGGGCATTGCCCTTAAAAGGGCATTTAGCTCTTTTTCTGCCCAAACGTTAACCTAAAAATAAAACCCACCCAATGAACCCTTAAAAAAACCTAACACTAACCCCAGAAGATCCACTTACAGTTTTTGAAGACCGGACATCAATCCTCAGCGAAGCCGGCAGAAGTCTTCATCCAAGCGGGCCGAAGTCTTCATCCAAGCCGGCAAAAGTCTTCATCCATATGGCATCTTCAATCTTCATCCATACGGCGCTGAGCGGCTCCATCTTCAAGACATCCGGCATGGAGCATCCTCTTCTGACAATGGCTAACGAAGAATGAAGGTTCCTTTAAGGGACGTCATCCAAGATGGCGTCCCTTGAATTCCGATTGGCTGATAGAATTCTATCAGCCAATCGGAATTAAAGGTGAAAAAATCCTATTGGCTGATGCAATCAGCCAATAGGATTGAGCTTGCATTATATTGGCTGTTCCAATCAGCCAATAGAATGCAAGCTCAATCCTATTGGCTGATTGGATCAGCCAATAGGATTTTTTCACCTTGAATTCTGATCAGCCAATCTCTATTTTGGATTTCTGCACCAACCAAGTGTGTTCTTACATTGTAAGGATATATATATCCAGTCACTAATAGGATAACACTCACTGGGTTTAAAAATAAAATTTAGCTTTTATTGTAGAATTTTCAAAGATTAAAACGATCCCATGATGTTTCGGTGCCAACCAGCACCTTTATCAAATGGTTCAAACAGTTCTTCAGGCAGATAACAAAGCCTGACATCCACAGGGAAAAACATATATATATATTAGCCATGTGCATGGGCGAAAAATGTGGTTCTAATTAAATTTTCTTCAGAATTTCGTTTCCGGGACATTTGGTTTGGCCAAATATTCGGCTAACAATTTAGTTTGTCAGGAAATTTGTTACATTGTATTTAAGCCTCTGAGAAGCCCACAAAACATTCCTTTCAGCCACAAAATGACACTGCTAGAAAAATGCCAACAAGATTGATTGCTAACTGGGATGCGAGAACATAAAAGAACTAGAAAAAGTTTTACAAAGAGAGTTCAAACAATAATTTGAAATTAAAAGCCCTACTACAAACTTTTCATACAATATTATTTTTTCATTCAACTCTTTCCCCCCCCCCTTAAATTCAACATGCTAAAGTAGTACCCACATTCCTCACTTTCTAATATACCTGTTCTATAGCAAGTTTGTAGTTAATAGTAATCCTATTAGACTCAACTCAGAGAATGGCAGGAACAGGAGAGGCAGCAGCAGGATTTCGAGTAACTGAACTAGGCTTCTGATAATAATAGTAAATAAACATCAAAAATACACATCCATAGAAGAAGGAAAAACATTTGTTTAGAGTTTCTAAGGATTAAGCATTGACGGATGATGATGAGCCACCACAGAGCAGGAAGGGCAGGAGCAGGAGTGGCAGCAGGCAGCAGAGTTACTGAACTAGGTAGATAGGGCTGATAATACATAAACCTAAAAAATACACCTCGAGGGGAGGAGGAGAGCAAACACATGCCTAGAGCCCCTTGGGCACAGGGCCAGCAGTTCCCTGAAGATTTGGCACTGACAGAAGATGACCACCACACAGCAAAGAGGGCAGAAGACAGGAGTAGCAGCAGCAGCAGCAGAATGACTGAACTAGATAGGATGGACTGACAGTACCGAAAACCTCAAAAATACACCTCCAGGGGAGGAGGAGGGCAAACATGTGCCTATAGCCCCTTGGACACAGTGGCCAGCTGTTCCATGAAGATTTGGCATTGATGGATAATGACCACCACAGAGCAGTGAGGATGGTAGCCATGCCCCGTATTGCTTTACTGAGTCAAACACCCCAGGGAGTCATTACTGGCACAATATCAGACTTCTTTGTTGCCAGACTCTCCTTAAAATCTCCTTAAATTCTCCCAGCAACAAAACATTGCTGAGGGCTGGATAGAGATGAGGTTTTATGCTGCTGGATAGGACAATCAATGATTTGAGGACTTCCATTGGGGGAGAAGCTGTGCAGCATACCTGCATGTCGGCGTGGTGAGCAATAGCCTGATTCTACCACGGATACCGCATTTAAAGCTCCCATCTGAAAATATGGGGGTAAGGTGTGAGCTATGTGGTGTGATTTGCTACACTGAGATACATGTAAAAATTGTCGGTGCTTGGGAGGTCCTCAGTCTATCTCTACAGCACTACGGTACCGATTCAGAGCCTGTCCGGCATCCCCTCTTATCTGAGGGGAACAAGTTCTTCGGCACACTGTAATTTGCTTATCTGCATCCTGTGGATGGACAGGAGTCCGATATAAGCAATTGTATCCCATACAGAAGGTGGTCCCAATAGAGGGTGTAAAAATCTAAGCCGTACCTGTGGGGTATATCTTTGAACTGAAGGAATCGTTTGTGTTATCCTACACTAGCAGTTAGCTGAAGAGGAGTTTTCCTTTCTTTCCTATAAAGCACCCCACGGAAATCCTCCCAGCTGGATACCTCTAAAAGGGTGAGAAGCTACGAAAGGGACGTGGCTACGGTATTTATGGAACTGTATTACGGTTTCTTTTTTGGGCATAAGTATGTGCTACACTCTTTGATTATTTAATCCTCTAAAAAGGGGGCTGGACATAAAGCTTTACTCTGGACTTTGGGTCACAAGATAAAGTAATAAGAAAATAAATATTT
The DNA here is from genome assembly GCF_027579735.1 of Bombina bombina. Classification (NCBI taxonomy): domain Eukaryota; kingdom Metazoa; phylum Chordata; class Amphibia; order Anura; family Bombinatoridae; genus Bombina; species Bombina bombina. The sequence continues at coordinate 565,400,372 of NC_069504.1, forward strand.
ATATTGCTAATGAGGGATCATTAAGATATGTATATATATTCACATTGTTATAATCGTTGTTGATAGGTCTTTGAGCCAGCAATCAGACTGATCTATATACACAAGATACTTACATTGTATTGTTTAGGGCATATTTAAGTATTTGTTCCACGGGCCTTTTTTACAAGCAATTCACTTTTAGGTGAATTCTTATCTATTCTGCTTCCCAGGTGAAGAGGGTGGTATTTATTTGTCCACTTTATTTGTTAAAAAAAAGGGGGGAAAAAAACGGGAGAGAAGGGGGGAAAAAAGAAGGGGTAGAAGCAGAACCACAGGGTAATTCTCACAAGTGTTTGTATCTGTATAAATATATATATATACACACATCCTAGGCAATCACCTTTATTGCAACTTTTTGCTGTTTTTTTCTACTCTTGTTTGTTTTTCATTTTATGGTTGCATTTTTTGCTTCATTTCTAGCCCAGTTTCACAGTTTGTTCTTTGTTTTTGTTACACAATATATTATCATGCATTTATATGGAAACATTTGTTACACATGTTAAATCCTCCTCACCAAGAAAGCCTGTTAAAGTTAAAGACAAGAAAGCTAAGTTGCCCGATCCCAGTTTAGATATCACAGGTAATACAATGTCCAATATTTTTGATACTCAGACTCTGATTGCTCATTTAAAATAATTATTTATGCCCCAATTTGACATGATCAAGAAAGAATTGGGCACAATCTCTTCAGAAATATCCGGCCTCTATGCAGAAGTTAGACAGTTTTCTAACAGAATGCTAGAAGCTGAGAGCAGAATTTCTGAACTGGAAGACCAGGTCAACGTCCAAGGTAATATTATCTCTAAACAAGACTCTAAAATTAATAATCTTCAATTGCGTCTTGACGATCTCAAGGATCGATCAAGACGCAACAACATTAGAATTATTGATCTTCCTGAATCCCTAGAATTTGTTGATCTTATAAAATTTACTTCTATGGTGTTGCCACAGGTCTTGGGCTTTTCACAGCAGCAGTTACCAATTGCCATAGAGAGAGCCCATAGAATTGGTCCCAGGAAACCTCACTCTGAGGGCCTTGCCAGGAACAGAATGTGTATTTTTAAAGTCCTAAATTTCCAAGACAAAATAGAGATATTGAAACTGTTTAAAAAAAGGGAATCCGTTATGTTTGGAAATAGTAAGATTTTATAATTCCAGAACTTCTCAACCGAAACCTCATTGAAAAGAAAGACAATGGCACCTTACTGTACTCAACTTATAAATAAAGGAATAAAAGCTAGCATGGTGTCAGGTATTCCACCTTAAACTGACTTGTGTGAATAACTTCCAATACCACCTTTATTCATTAGACCAACCTACCTACTCTATATCACCTGTCTTCTAACATTAGACAAGTGCTTAGTTATTGAGTGTTATAGGAGTAGCATAGTTGCTCTCTCTGCTTTATCCTAAAATATTTTGGATTACAAATTACTGTTCTAATCTCCTTTATCTACTGAGAGATTTCAAGCATCCTAAACAATAAGAAACTTTCCAATCATTAATCTGCCTGCAGCACAGGATCTTTACAAACTGGAAGACTGATTCCCACTTCATGCTGACTCCCACAAGCTGCAGCAATCATCTCCTCTCAAAGGAAACAATTGTGCTACAATACCAAACCTCTGCTCTTTTGTTTGTCACAGTCACTGTAACTAAGTCTGCCTCTGACTAAGGAATAACAGCCTGTAATTGAGTTCCAGTTTCCATACAGCCACTCTGTCTCTTACCTGTTTGTATTGCTTCACTGTTGCCTGTCATCTGCAGATCAGAACCTCTCCTCTCACTGAAAATAACTGCAAGCAAAGTGTCCTGAGGTTGTGGTAAGCATGAACATGTTCTAATTTGTATATATGTATATATGTGAAGTTTCTCATCACTGCAATTGGTTACTCACCTGGTATATGATAACAAGAGACACTGTTCAGCTAATCAGGACTGCCTGCTTAATCATATATATAGCTCTTCCTCATAGAGAGAGACATTCTTCTGATTTATTTCTGAGAACATAACCAGGTTCATACCTGAATATACCTCAACTGTGTCTTACCAAAAATTCACTGTGAGCTAGCTGGTTGTCTTCCTGATAAGATAAATCTCAGCTCCATTGAGACATTTTAAAACAGTTTCGCAGTTGCAGATCCAAACAACTGTCTTTCATCAGTTGAATCCTAACAGATGGTTTATCCTGCTAAAATTATTGTTGAGCACATTGGCTCTAGAATGGGCTTTTCTGAGGTTGGAGAGGTAAAAGAGTTTCTGGAAGATAAGTGAGATATGCAGTGCTGCTACCATCCCCTAATCCAAATGTTAGATCAGGGAGAATGGTTCTTAGGGTTGGTATCTGTTGTCCCCTATGGGGTATTAGGTTGCTTTTTATTGGAGATATGTCCATCATGTTCATAGAAGGAAATTGTTTCTACAGTTTTTTCCCTTCTTGTGGGGGGGGGTGTGTTTCTTTTTTTTTTTTTCCTCTAGGCCATTTTTGTGCACAGTGGTCTATAATTGATATGTTCTTAGCTGATGATGCATTTTAAAATTGTAACCTGGAAAGTGGGAGGGATATCTTCTCCTATGAAGGGTAAAATGATAATTAAAGCATTGGCTAGATCTAAACCTGACATTGCAATTTTTACAGGAGACTCATCTCAAAGAGCAAGAAGCCATTAAACCTAAGACTAAATGGGTAGGCGAGGTAATCGCCTCCGCATCCACAAGGAGGAAGTGTGGGGTAGCCATTTTAACTTACAAATCTCTTGATTATAAGATTTTGCAGGTGGAGACAAATCCTGCTTCCAGATTTATCATACTACAAATTCTTATAAATAATAATAAATTCATTTTCTGTAATATCTATGGACCAAATAAATTTACGATTGAATTCTGGTAGAATATCAATGTCAAATTATTTCCCTTTATTAAAGAGAACCTGATATTTGGTGGTGATTTTACCATGACCATATGTCCAGAATTGGACAGGTTCTCACAAAAAAAGTCCCAGAGAATAGGAGAAGCTCAAAATATTTTTCTAGACTCTGTCATAAATTACAGCTTGTTGATATTTGGTGCAGTTTAAATCCAGACGCGCTTTTTTTCCCTGTGAGTCTAAAGCACACAGAACCTTTCCCCGGATAGACTTATTTTTAATTTCTGAATTACTGTCTATTTGTAAAACAGAGGTAGGAATTGGTGAGATTCTGATCTCGGACCACGCGATCATCTCTTTAGTATTGTTTTGTCAGGATAGGTCTAAAGAGAAATGTTTCTCTGTCCCCGCTATCTTTACAATTATCCTAGGTCATATTATGGATAAAACAGAAATAGAAGGACTATTGTACACATAACATCTCTTATTTCCATAAAATAGAAGCCTTCTGGGAGGCGTCGAAAGCTGTCTTACGGGGGGAAATCAAGACATATCTTGATGTTCAAAATAAGAAGAATAGGGCCCGGGACATACAATTATCCAATCAAGTTAAGAATGCTTATAAAAATATTACAGGGCCCGCTCGATAGACAATTGGCATAAATACATTGATATGAGGAAGGAGAGAGATGCATTTTTTTGCAAAAATACCAGGAAGAAGAGATTAAATTTATATTTCAGGAGCTTCGATGGCTGTTCAGCCAAAAACCTAGCCAGATTGGTAAAGACTAGGAAAAGGAAGAATCTTGTCCCTGTTATACAGGACGGTGTTAATCGTTATTCAGATACGGAAGATATATGTAGTGTCTTCTTTAAATATTATCAACAATTATATGCTGAAGTGCATGTTAATTGTACTAATCAAGATAATTTCTGGTCAAAGATCACCTTACCTAGGATACAGAAAGAGGACTTAGATTCACTTAATGCCCCTATTACTGCAGAAGAGATTGGTAAAGCAATTGATTCATCCAAACATAGCGGCTGGCCCGGATGGGTTTCCAGCAGAATGTTATAAAATCTTTGCTGCAGAGCCAATCCTAATTTTGGAGACTCTTTTTAATAGCTATTTTTCTACTGATAATCCAGTATCAGTTCTTCTTTTCCGCTGCAAATATTTCATTAATTTTAAAAAAAGGTAAAAACCCCGAAGACCTAGCTTCGTACAGACCTATTTCAGTACTCAATGCCGATTATAAAATCCTGGCTTCTATTATGTCTTACAGACTTGTTTCTTGTCTGGATAAACTGATCATCTAAGAACATACGTAAACTAATTACTTTGGTTGATTATATATGGAATTGCGATCAATTTAAGGAGAAGAGTGACTTTTAAGATATAGCGATCCTTACATTGGATGCTGTCAAAGCATTTGACAGCATATCCTGGACGCACCTTTTTACAAAACTTGGCTTTACAGATAATTTTGTCAAATTTATTAAAAAAAAATTACTGGAACCCTGTATCATTTCTTAGTATTAATCACACTTTGTCTTCTAAAATAACTCTGCACAGGGGAACAAGACAAGGTTGTCCCCTTTCACCTCTCCTATTTAATATTGCACTAGAGCCCTTGGCAGTAAGGCTAAGAGAGGTGTTATTGGGGATCCCAGTTGGTACTCAAAGTTTAAAGATATTACTTTATGCAGATGATATTTTAATATTTCTGCAGAATACTGATTATACAATCCCTAAGGTAGTTCAAACTTTAGATGAGTTTAGCTCCTTTGCAGGGTATAAATAATGTGGCTTGGCAAACAGAATATAAAACAACCTAAGACTAAGTTTCGCATAGTTAATGCTAGCAAATATCTCAGTCTTGAAATACATAAAGACCCTAAACATTGGTATCAGGCAATTTTTGCACCTCTCTTCCAAAAGGTTAAAAAAGACCTTGAGCTTTGGGCAGCTTTTCCATTATTTATTACAGCATGTATAAATTTAGTCAAAACTTTTATTTTACCTCATATCCTATATCCGCTGCAAAATTTACCGCTTTTTATATTAAATAAAGATTTATGTGACTTTGTGGTTTTCAAAATTTATCTGGAAATCTAAAAAAACTCGTATATCTCTTAGCAGACTGTCACAAAAATATTCGGCCGCCGGTTTAGCTTTTCCTAATGTCAGACTTTACAATTGGGCAACTTTGATTAAATTAGCCATTGAATGGATTGCCCAAACCAATCTCGTTACCTCTAGTGATATGGAACTTCATCTTGTTGCTCCTTGGTCTCTAAAGCCCCTTCTTCATTGTCCCTTACATAATCTCCCATTGAATGTCACTCTTCTCCGGTCATTTAAAAATATAATACTTGCTTGGCATAAGTTCTGTCATTTTTTAAGAATTGATTTCTCCTTCTCTGAATTTTTACCTATAAGGGGTAATCCCCTTTTCACCCCTGGATTAGGCGAGAAAATATTCCAAGAATGGCAGGATAGAGGTATTAAGATATTCAACAAATGTTGAATTCGGACTATCAGATACTCCCTTGGTAGACTATTCTTCAAAACTTTGCTCTTCCTTGTCTAAATCATTTCGCATATTTTCAAATACAACATTATATCTGCTCGCAAAATTGGTATTGCTCTACTAAGGTTGAGTGGTCCGAGATCAAGACATGTACCTAGAAATTTTTAGCAGGGGATGCTTTGATTTCCCTAATATATGATATAATGCTTTCTAAACAAAGCATATTAGCGGTAGACAAATTATGTAACCTATGGTTACCTATTATCCCTATAATAGATCAAGAAAGAATTACACAAAGCCTTAATTCTGTAGCTAAATATCCTATTTTGGTTAGTTGAAAAGAATCTAATTTGAAATTAATTAATGATTTTTATTTAACTCTGTTTAAATTATCCAAATTTTATCCAAAGAAAGTGGTAGTGTCCACATTGCTCAAATTTCAGAGCGGACCTTCCTCATATGCTTTGGTCTTGCCCCAAAGTTCAACAACTCTGGAAAAATTAAATTTTGGCTCAACAGAGTCTATGATGTGGTCTTCTCCTTTTCTCTGGAAGACATAGTCTACCTTATGCTTAACCCTAGGGCTAGTGCGCAAACACGAATCGTAAATACCATCATATTGATAGTTAGATATTATATACTGTATTTAAAAATTGGATTGCAAAATGTGCACCTAGTATGGCGCAAATTTTGAAGGGAATCCAAGCACAAATTATTTATGAATCTTTTCATTTATATCAGGTTTCTGAGAAAAGAATTAAAAAGATTCTGGCAGGATGGGCTCCTATAATTAAGTCATACCCAATCTCATTGCAGGGGCAGATTCTGTTTCCATTTGTTTCCTCCATTAGCTTTGCCAAATTGGTGCTGTTAGATGTTTTCCCTCATACTTGGATTAGGAACTACAGAGAAACACATTAGGCTAAGTCGAGAGAACCCCACGCAGGGACAAGGTTCTTGACACCAGCGGATCCTGCTCGACCCTCTTTTCCACTTTTTTTTTTCTTTTCTTTCTTTATTCGTTTGGTTGGCTTCCTTTTCATGGTTATGGGTTTCGTGTCTCAGAACCAGCAGGGACTTGTTCCCAGAGATACGGAGGAGAAAATAGGGGGGGGAATAAAAAATAAAAAAATACCCAAACTTTTCAGTTTTCATTTAAACCCATAAATCATTTCTTGGACTGAGGATGATACTAGGTATGCTTTTTTCAAGAAACATTTGTTGTTATGTTGTGTTGGTTTCTCACTCGTTCTGAACAATTTTCCTTTTCTTTATATATTGATATTGTAATTGCCTATGCACATGATAGTCCTGCGTGACGCAAAATGTTTTATTTTTGCTTTATTATTTTTGGCTAAAAAAGAGATGAGGTTGTATGCCTTCCTGTAGACATTACAGAAAATGCTGCCTCACCTAATGTCTTGTTATTTATTATGTTCACTTTAGAGTCTAGAATGATTACTGCGACTTCAGAGCTCTGGTTAACTGTTTAGTGAAACATAAAAGGTACACAAAACACATAAAATACATTGCAAGTAAAGTTACATTCATAATAACACTAATAAAAATTGTCCCAAAAAAAATTGCACACAAAAATGATAAAGGCTCAAAGATATGAGATCTCTGGTGTAAGAAAAAGAAAAGGCAGGCAACAGGCTTTAACATAGAGATACCTACATAAACATCTTTAAAAATGTATATGTATATATATATATATATATATACAGTATATATATATATATATATATATATATATATATATATATATATATATATATATATATATATATATATATATATATAGGATAGAAGACAGCACTCTCTGGTCTTAAATGCAAAATGAAAATTTATTGCGGAGACGTTTCAGGGAATGCTCCCCTTCCTCAGACCCAGGGTGTCTTCTATCCTACATATTATCAACCATATTCTAGCACCCTGGCATTTGTGATACTGTTCGTGAGAGTGCACTTGACTTTGTATCATATATATAAAAAAATATATATATGTGTGTGTACAAATGTATTTATATGTGTATATATGTTTTTACAGACATATATACACATATAAACGCATAAATACTTTTGTATACATATATAGACATATATATATAAGTGCTTTGGAGCCCTTTGCAGTTAAGTCAATGAAAACAGGAAAAAAAAACATATTTATGTAATATTCATTTTTAATAAAGTGTTATTTTTATTGAAAAAATAAGGGTAACATTCTAATGTCCATAAAGAAGTGGGCGCTGCCATATTGTAACTTAGGTTTCTTTTTCTAAAGCCAATCAGGGACAGTTAGAAATGGCTTACTACTATAGTGTGTAACCAATAACTGTGTGGAATACAGCTGGGTCTGCACTTCAACTTTTAACAGAAATTTGGGGAGCCCACAATATTCAGAATTAAATTACAGGAAAGGGGAACAAAATAAATAATGAAAATATATTGCAAAGTTGTTTTTCTACATACAATTAAACATTGTATATTAATATCTCAAAGTGTTTAATGTCCCTTTAAGGATCTCTCTACTTCATATTATTTAGATTATCAGTGCTTCGTCCTCACTGATTGAGCAATATCATCATGTAACTGGCATTGCATAATGCATGTAATTAATTTGGTCTTTGTAAAAATGTCTATTACCTAATCAGCTAATTGGCGGCTAGATTATGAGTTTTGCATTATCGTGAAAAAGCAGCGTTATCAGGTCCTAACGCTGCTTTTTCACGCCCGCTGGTATTACGAGTCTTGCAGGTTTAGGGGCACTGCACACTTTTTTGGCCTTAATGCAAAGCAACTTACGTAAATTTCATAAAGGCTTTTTTCAATGGGACTTGCATAGCGCCGGTATTACAAGTTTGTCCTGGGAGGCCAAAAAGTGAGCGGTACACTCTATCCTGCCAAGATTCCTAACGCATTTTAAAGTCTATAGTTATGAGTTTTACTCTACAAAGCTGTAGCATAAAACTCATAACTAAAGTGCAAAAAAGTACACTAACACCCATAAACTACCTATTAACCCCTAAACCGAGGCCCCCCCACATCGCAAACACTATAATAAAATTACTAACCCCTAATCTGCCGCTCCGGACATCGCCGCCACTAGAATAAACATATTAACCCCTAAACCGCCGCACTCCCGCCTCACAAACATTAGTTTAAACAACGACGACTACTCGACAAATGAAGGTACCTTTAAGTGACGTCATCCAAGATGGCGTCCCTTAGATTCTGATTGGCTGATAGAATTCTATCAGCCAATCAGAATTAAGGTTGAAAAATCCTATTGGCTGATGCAATCAGCCAATAGGATTGAAGTTCAATCCTTTTGGCTGATCCAATCAGCCAATAGGATTGAGTTTGCATTCTATTGTCGTTTCCAAACAATAGGATTTTTTCAACCTTAATTCCGATTGGCTGATAGAATACTATCAGCCAATCAGAATCTATGGAACGCCATCACTTAAAGGTACCTTCATTCATCGGGTAGTCGTCGTTGGAAGAGGATGCTCCGCGCCGGATGTCTTGAAGATGGACCCGCTCCGCGTCGGAAGGCTGAAGATAGAAGATGCCGTCTAGATGAAGACTTCTGCCCATCTGGAGGACCACTTCTGCCGGCTTCGTTGAAGACATCTTGCCGTTTGGATGAAGACTTCTCCCAGTAAGTGGATCTTCGGGGGTTAGTGTTAGGATTTTTTAAGGGTGTATTGGGTGGGTTTTATTGTTAGGTTAGGGCTTTGGGCTGCAATAGAGCTAAATGCCCTTTTAAGGGCAATGCCCATCCAAATGCCCTTTTCAGGGCAATGGGGAGCTTAGGTTTTTTTAGTTAGGGTTTTATTTGGGGGGTTGGTTGTGTGGGTGGTGGGTTTTACTCTTGAGGGTTGTGTGTATTTTTTTTTTACAGGTAAAAGAGCTGATTTCTTGGGGCAATGCCCTGCAAAAGGTCCTTTAAGGGCTATTGGTAGATTAGTTTAGGCTAGGTTTTTTTTATTTTGGGTGGGCTTTTTTTATTTTGATAGGGCTATTAGATTAGGTGTAATTAGTTTAAAGATCTTGTAATTTGTTTTTTATTTTCTGTAATTTAGTGTTTGTTTGTTTTTTGTAATTTATCTAATTGTATTTGATTTATTTAATTGTATTTCATTTAGGTAATTTATTTAATTGTAGTGTAGGTTAGGTTTTATTTTACAGGTAAATTTGTATTTATTTTAGCTAGATAGTAAATAGTTAATAACTATTTAGTAACTATTCTACCTAGTTAAAATAAATTCAAACTTGCCTGTAAAATAAAAATAAACCCTAAGCTAGATACAATGTAACTATTAGTTATATTGTAGCTAGCTTAGGGTTTATTTTATAGGTAAGTATTTAGTTTTAAATAGGAATAATTTAGTTAATGATAGTAATTTTATTTAGATTTATTTAAATTATATTTAAGTTAGGGGGGGTTAGGGTTAGACTTAGGTTTAGGGTTAATAAATTTAGAATAGTGGCGGCAACATTGGGGGCGGCAGATTAGGGGTTAATAAAAGTAGGTAGGTTGCAGTGACATTGGGGAGGGAGATTAGGGGTTAATAAATATAATGTAGGTGGCGGCGATGTTAGGGGCAGCAGATTAAGGGTTAATAAGTATAATACAGGTGGCGATGATGTCCGGAGCGGCAGATTAGGGGTTAATAAGTATAATGTAGGTGTCTGCAATGTCGGGGGTGGCAGATTAGGGGTTAATAAGTGTAAGATTAGGGGTGTTTAGACTCGGGGTGCATGTTAGGGTGTTAGGTGTAAACATAAAATGTGTTTCCCCATAGGAATCAATGGGGCTGCTTTACTGAGCTTAACGTTACTTTTTTGCAGGTGTTAGACTTTTTCTCAGCCGGCTCTCCCCATTGATGTCTATCACGAGCACGTACAACCAGCTCACCACTGACTTAAGCAGTGCTGGTATTGGAGTGCAGTGTGGAGCTCAATTTTGCTCTACGCTCACTTCTTGCCTTTTAACTCCGGGTTTATAAAAACCTGTAATACCAGCGCTGTAGGGAAATGAGCGGTAAGAATAACGTGCAAATTAGCACAGCACACCTGTTACCGCAAAACTCGTAATCTAGCCGTGGGTTATTTATTTACTTGATGATTATGTAAAAGTTCCTTTACTAAATACCTAAGAAAACTTCACACTTGCTCCTAGAATTTCAGTCAAATACATTTATAACTTTTTGGTATCTGGAGAGCCTGGTTGCTAAGCTTTGTGATGATTATCAAAAATATGGATTCTAGATAGTTTCATCTTAATATGACATTTTTTTTTCTTGTTCAGTTCCTGCAAACATGTCAGTCATGAATCCTATTTGCCTGTTGGGGTTTCCTATCTGTTGCCCTAATTAAAATACTGTTGTTACTTTGTAAAACTTTTAGCAGGAATAAAACAATTAATAGTTCAATGCTGACAAGTAATGTCATCTGCTCAGTTATGAAAAGACAGGTTTAAAAATGACACATTTCAAATAAATATCTGTTGCCTTCATTACAAATGATAAACATCATCAATGAATCCAAAAATTACATAAGGACAGTGATCACATTAGCATAAAAATACAGTAACTATGATTATATTAGTACATACATAATTTATATAAGAACTTCCAGTTTTAAATAATGGATCACTAATATTATTATTGAATCATTATTAACTACATTATTAATAGCTTGTCTTACATTTTAGTATGCTGTACTCAGGAAGAGAACAGTGCTGATGATAAGACACATTTTATTGATTACAATAGATTCTATGGCCCCTATTTATCAAGCAGTCAACCGCAAATACGCTGAAATTCCGCAGCATAATTGTGGCGAGCTTGATTTCGACATAGTTATCAAAGCCTACAGACCGGCAAAAGTTGAAATCTGTGACGTAACATACGATCCGCCGGTCTCAATCCGACACTGATCGATGCTTATGTCATTACAGATGTTCCGAATACACATTCGGCACTATTTGACACTTTTTCAAAGTTATCAAATAGTTAACAGGTACGCTCGCGGCTATTCAGGCCCAGTGTACCTGGTTTTAAATCCACCACCCTGGACGAAGCAGATGCCATTTTAATCAATGGGAGTCTGAAAAAAGCAAAAGCTTATGTTTGATGCTGCCAGATATCCCATTGATTTCTATGGTAGAAAACCAGTTACGTTTACACCTAACAACCTAACATAAGCCCCGAGTCTACTAAACTAAATGAAGTTATTAACCCCTATCCCACCGCTCCCAGACCCCGCCACAACCTAAATAATGTTATTAACCCCTATTCTGCCGCTCCCGGACCCCACGGCAACTAAATAAAGTTATTAACCCCTATTCCACCACTCCCGGACCCCACCGCAAATAAATAAATGTATTAACCCCTATTCCGCCACTCCCGGACCCCATCGCAACTAAATAAATGTATTAACCCCTATTCCGCCACTCCCTGACCCCACCGCAACTAAATAAAAGTATTAACCCCTAAACCCCTGGCCTCCCACATCACTACCACTAACTAAACCTTATAACCCCTTAAACCGCCAGCCCCCCACATCGCCATAAACTAAAATAAGCTATTAACCCCTAAACCTAACAACATTTACATTAAAATTACAACATCCCTATCTTATAATAAATTAAAACTTAAAACCTTTAGAATTAAATTAAACTATATTAAACTATTAATTAACTTATCCTAACTATTATACTAAAATTACATTAAAGGGACAGTCTAGGCCAAATTAAACTTTCATGATTCAGATAGAGCATGTAATTTTAAAAAAATTTCCAATTTACTTTTATCACCAATTTTGCTTTATTCTCTTGGTATTCTTAGTTGAAAGCTTAACCTAGGAGGTTCATATGCTAATTTCTTAGACCTTGAAGGCCACCTCTTTTCAGAATGCATTTTAACAGTTTTTTACCACTTGAGGGTTTTAGTTCACGTGTTTCATATAGATAACACTGTGTTCGTGCACGTGAAGTTATCTGGGAGCAGGCACTGACTGGCTAAACTGCAAGTCTGTCAAAAAAACTGAAATAAAGGGGCAGTTTGCAGAGGCTTAGATACAAGATAAGAGGTTAAAAGTATATTAATATAACTGTGTTGGTTATGCAAAACTGGGGAATGGGTAATAAAGGGATTGTCTATCTTTTAAAACAATAAAAATTCTGGTGTAGACTGTCCCTTTAAACTACCAATTAAATTAACTATATTACATATTAAAAAACCCTAACCCTACTCAAATTATTTAAATCTACAATAAAAATTACTCTTACCAAAATAAAAAAAAACTAAGTTACAAAAACAAACACTAAGTTACAAAAAAAAAAAACACAGTATCAAAAATAAAAACGAATTACACCTATTCTAATAGCCCTTTCAAAATAAAAAAGCCCCCCAAAATAAAAAAAAACCTAGCCTACAATAAACTACCAATGGCCCTTAAAAGGGCCTTTTGCGGGGCATTGCCCCCAAAGAAATCAGCTCTTTTACCTGTAAAGAAAATACAAACACCCCCCAACAGTAAAATTCACCACCCACACAACCAACCCCCCAAATAAAAACTCTATCTACAAAACCTAAGCTCTGTCTGAAAAGGGCATTTGTATGGGCATTGCCCTGAAAAGGGCATTTAGCTCTTTTACTGCCCAGACCCTACTCTAAAAATAAAACCCACCCAAAAAACCCTTAAATAAACCTAACACTAACCACTGACGATCCACTTACAGTTCTTGAAGTTTCGCTTGAAGGATCCATCCAGCCGGCAAAAAGTCTTATTCCGGGCAGCAAGAAGTCTTCATCCAGACGGCCTCTTCCATCTTCATCCAGCCTGCAAAGTCTTCATTCATGCGGCCTCTTCTATCTTCATCCATCCGGCGTGGAGCGGGTCCATCCTGAAGACATCCGGTGCGGAGCAGGTCCATCCTGAAGACATCCGACGAGCTCCTCTTCAATACGGTCTCCGCCGTAAACTGGATCTTGAATGCAAGTGACGTCATTCAAGATGGCGTCCCTTGCATCCTATTGGCTAAAAGGTTCCAATCAGCCAATAGGATTAGAGCTGCTAAAATCCTATTGGCTGTTCCAATCAGCCAATAGGATTTGAGCAGTTCTCATCCTATTGGCTGTTCCAATCAGCCAATAGGCGATGTTAGGCGATGTTTGTCGAGCATATTGGTGCTGTCGAATGCAACAAAGTTGATGGCATGATAGATTGGCCCCTATGAGCCCATTTGGGTAAAAAAATAAAAAGTATATTCCGAATATTATTATTTCAAAATATATTGGATGCATTGTCCTAGATTCATTAATGATTGTAAAGCTGTCTCTTTGTGGAGGCAAGATTATATTCTATGTTCTTTATTCACTAAGTGTAACAAAATCACAGCTGTGTGACTTTTGCAAATATTGTGATTTCTTCAAAGCCAAACCTGCTTGACACACTAACAGCTCATACTAACCCTATAGACATCAAAACAGGCTGATTTACCCCTTAAGGACCGGGAAGTTCAGACAAAGACCAGAGCATTTTTAGCATTTTTGCCATCACTACATTTAAACAGAAATAGAGCCTTGTTTTATTTATTTACCTATCAAAACTATCTTTCTTTCATTATAAGTGGCAAGAGTCCATGAGCTAGTGGCGTATGGGATATACATTCCTACCTGGAGGGGGCAAAGTTTCCCAAACCTCAAAATGCCTATAAATACACCTCTCACCTCACTCATACTTCAGTTTTACAAACTTTGCCTTTGTTGGAGGATGGTGAAGCAAGTTGTGCTTGATTTCTTCTGTGAAAGGCTCTTCTAAGCATTTTGAAGCCCAGTTCCTCTTAAAGTACAGTGTTTGTCTGAGGGATGTGAGGGAGTATTTCCCTAATGATGCCATGTTTTCACTTATGGGAAATCTATACTAAGGCTCTCTGTAAATTCGGTCGTAGGGATTCATCTGTCACCTCCCTTTACAGAATGACATTATACTCCTCTACCATTACCTCTGCTGATATGTTTCAGTACTGGTTTCTGCTATATGTGGATGAGTGTCTTCAGGTAAGTATATATATATTTTTAAGACACTCTCAGCTATGTTTGGCACTTTATATTTTTAAAGTTTTAAATATATATTGCGTATATTTGCCATGAGTCAGGCCTTTCTTTATTTCCGTTTGCAGTCTAACAGTTTCAGCATGGAAAATTATGTTTGGGAGAAATTTAGTAAAAAAAATTCTTACCTGAGGTTCCAGCTAGTTGTAGGTTTCGTTTTTTTCAAATTAGGCTCATGATGGCGCAAAATGCTTCTATTTATTGTGTCATTCTTGACGCAAATTTTTTTGGCGCGAGGGTTGTGTTTGTTGTAATGCGAGTCACATAATTTCTTGCGTCTTTGTTGACGCAAAAAAATTTTTGGCACAAAGTCGCGCTGGTTATAAAGCGAATCATGTCATTTCCTGTTAACCAAAACTTTTTTTCTCAGCATTTGCATCATCTTTGTTTGCGTCATTTTTTACGCCAAAAATGTTGTTATATTAAGTTTCTCCATCTTTTGCTCTCTGCTTTCATTTGTTACAGAGGGCTATGCTATTTGCTTTTGTTTTTCATATAAGCATTTTTTTCACATTCCTGAATCTGCTATTTTGTGGAAATTGGATATTTTGTTTAAATGTTATTTTTTCTTTTTTGTTACATTTTTCAAGATGTCTCTAACTGATCCTGTCTCTGATGTTACTGTAGAAACTATGCTGCTTGTACACAATTTCTACCAAAGCTAAGTGTGTATATTGTTTAATTAGCTGATTGTATGTTTTCAGCTCAAATATGTGGCACTTGTTATTTTTTATTATTCATACTGATAACGTTTCTATAGTACATATACGTCTACTGTTTTACCATCACAGTCTAATGTACATTATATTACTGTTGATATAAATTATATTGGAAATAACATAGATGTATGTATTGATGTAAACAATCTCTCCTAACTTCTCATAAACCTTTGAAGTTTGTATTGATTGACAGCATACTGTAGTATTTCTTACTTTGAGTATTGAGGAATCTAGTCATCTAGATAACAAGAATAGCAAATGTTTGAATTCTGTTTTTTAAGCTTCTGAGGTAACTCTTGAAGCTTTTCTTATTCCAGATGCTATCTATCATATGTTTAGTAAGGAATCTAAACTTAGTGCTTCTTTTTACCTGTTTTTTAGGTTTAAAAAGCTATATCCTTTACCTATGGCTAATTTAGTGTTTTTAGCTAAAAGTCCCTTAAGGTGGGACTTTTTCTTCTCTTGCCAAACGTACTTCTATCCTATGGAAGATATTTCTTCTTTTAAGGATCCTTTAGATAGGAAGTTTGTTTCCTATCTTAAGAGAAGCATATTTACATATTGGCCATATTTTTAACCTGCCATTTCTATAGCTAATGTTGCTGCTGTTTCAACTTTTTGATTGGACAGTTTAGTTATCAGATCTTGATTTGTCTAAGCATTGTTCTTTTACTTTAACATGCTAATCATTTAATTTATGATGCTATATTTTATGTCATTTTATCTGATAATAAATCTTTGTTTTTAGCCATTTTTACTAGAAAAGTTGTATGGCTTAAATCTCTGATATGGTGTTTAAATTTAGATTACTATCTTATTATTTTAGGATAGTCATTTTTAAAGGTTTTCTACTGGATTTTATCTCCTCTATTACTGGGGAAAGGGCCCCAAGTTAAGAAATCTAAGGGTAATTTTTAAACTCTCAATTGTTTTTTTATTCCCCTAAGGCCTCTGGCTCTGATTTTAGATTTTTTTTCCGAATTTGAATACTTTTAAGCCTTATAATTAAACTACTTTCAGCCCCTAAGACTGCATGAAGGTGCAGCCTTTTAACCAGTTCTACTGGTGGGGGGCAGATTGAATTTATTTCAACACATTTGGACAGTTTCTGTTCAAATCAGTGGATTCAGAATATTGTTTTCTCAGGGGTATCGAATAGGTTTCAGAATAAAAACCTTCCATGGGAAGATTCTTTTCCATGGTTTAACAAACCCTGTGAAAACTCAGGTTTTTCTGAAATGTGTTTTAGAGTTTTTGATGGTTTCAGTTCCTCTGCAGGAACAGAGTTTGGGTTTCTATTTAAATCGATTCATTGTCTTAAAGAAAAAATTTGTTCAGACTAACAGGCCCATTTATCAAGCTCCGTATGGAGCTTGAAGGGCCGTGTTTCTGGCGAGTCTTCAGACTCGCCAGAAACACAAGTTATGAAGCAGCGGTCTAAAGACCGCTGCTTCATAACCCTGTCCGCCTGCTCTGAGCAGGCGGACAGGAACCGCCGGAAATCAACCCGATCGAATACGATCGGGTTGATTGACAGCTCCCTGCTGGCGGCCGATTGGCCGCGAGTCAGCAGGGGGCGGCGTTGCACCAGCAGCTCTTGTGAGCTGCTGGTGCAATGTTAAATGTGGAGAGCGTATTGCTCTCCGCATTTAGCGAGGTCTTGCGGACCTGATCCGCAGTGTCGGATCAGGTCCGCAAGCCCTTTGATAAATGGGCCCCTAATTCTGGATCTAAATTTTTTTATATTGTTTTGTAAGAGTCCCAACTTTCAAGATGGTGACTATAGGGACTATTCTCCCTTTCTGTTTAGCAAGGTTTACTTCATGTACTCACAATAGACTTATAGGACGCTTATTTTCAATTCATTCAGACCACTGTTATTTTCTGAGATTCCCTTTTCTAGATAAGCATTACCAATTTGTCGCTTGTCCTTTTGGGCTAATGGCAGCTCAGAGTTTCTTTTCAAAGATTCTTGGTGCCCTTCTATCTGTATTCAGAGAGCAGGGTATTGCAGTGTTTCCTTATTTGTATGATATTTGGTACTAGCTTTAATCTTTTCATTCATCAGAATCTCACTTGAAGACATGGTTGGAGGATCAATTTACAATAGTGTTTCTTGAATCCTTAGACAAGAGTCACCTTTTAAGGTTTCCACATACATTTTAGTATCTATGGCTCATTCTCTGATAGACTAGAGACGAATGAAGTTAATTTTAGTTTGTCTAAACCTTTAGTCTCTATTTTTTCCTTCAGTGGTTATGTGCATGGAAGTTTTTATTCTCATGACTGCAGCATCAGGTACAATCCTCTTTGCTCGTTTTTCATTTGGGGCCTCTATAACTTTGCATGTTGCACCATAGGTGCAGCGATTATTTTCATTTATCACAACTGGTATACTTAAATCCCAACAGTTTTTTCTCTCTGATTTGGTGATTGGGCTATCACATTATTGTTCAGGGGGTCTCATTTGTTCATCCTACCTGGACTGTATTCTCAACAGATGCAAGTTTTTCAGGTGGGGGAGCTGTCTGAGAGTCTCTGACAGCACTTAGGGTTTGGAAACCTCAGGAGGTGAGGTTACTAATCAAAATTTTAGAACTTTATGCTATTTTCAGGGCTCTTCAGGCATGGCCTTTATTGAAGAGACAACTTTTACATTTGTTTTTTAAACAGACAATATCACAACAGTGGCATTTGTCAATCATCAAGGAGGGACTCGCAGTCCTTCAGTTATGGAGGAAGTATCTCGGATACTTTCTTGGATGGAATCCAACTCTTGTCTAAATTTCTGTGATTCATATCTTAGGTATAGACAATTGGGAAGGGGATTATCATAGCCATCAGACTTTATATCTGGGGGAGTGCTCTCCATCCAGATGTGTTTTTTTAATCTTGTTCAGATGTTGGGTCTTCCAGAAATATATCTGATGGTCTCTGGTCTAAACAAGAAGCTTTCCAGATACCTTTCCCTGGAAGATTGTGCCCCTGAGAGTATATTGACTTTTGTTGGGTGTGTGTGGCCCTTTGGGAACCGTCTGGGGACATATTGTGACTTTGGTGAACAATGCCCCCTTTAAGACTATGTCCCCAGACCTGTGAAATGACTTGTCCCTGGCTTTCTCCCACTTGGTTCAGTTTCATTGTGTGCCATTAAGAGTTAAATTTTGTTCAGCTTCAAGAAAACTATTCTAAATACAAGTCTGCTGGGATTAGCTCTAATTAGGTTTAGTGATCAACTTTCCCATTGTCTAATCAGACTAGTATTGATAAGGTGGACTGCATTGTTTTATTGTGTGTAATGTTATCTGCTGAAGTAAATGTTGTGGCCTGTCAAAGGGAGTGTCTCTCTATCTAATATCAAATGTGTGATGGGGGATTTTATGCCTCCCCCTGAGAGTGTCCTGTTTGCATGTAACCTCAATAAAAAGGAGGCTGTGTGCTCCAGCACATCAGACCTATTTTTGACCCTCTAACTTGCAGCTTTGACTCATGTTTGTAGGGGACAGCTTATAATCACTACAGGGATTGCTATGTTTTTCATACTCCCTTAGCTACAGGGATTGCTACAGAAGGAAGAGGTTCGCCTACTGGAGCCTGGTCGTAGGTCCAGGGCGCAGAGCAGACGGCGAGATACCAGCCCAGCAGCGGTGGTTCATATAGTCTGCATTACTGATGGTGGCTACGCAGTAGTTATAGTGTCCATGGTGCTGCTGCTCCTTTGGTGAGCGCTAGGAGCATCCTTTTCTACGGTCCAACTTCCAGCCAGCCTGGAGGCAACCGTAACATGAACTATCCAATAAATGCACCAAAGTCCATCTTGACATTAAGCCCCCTCGGTTCCACTGAATCCATAGTGTAGATCCATTTGGTTTTGAGTTGTAACAGGCGCCTCCCTCGGTCGCCCCCTCTTGTCAAAGGGGGGATATGATCAATGATCATGGTTCTGAGACTAGAGACACTGTGTTTATTATGGGCAAAGTGTTGGGCCACCAGCTGATCAAAGGATCCGTTCTTAATGGCCTCCCTGATGGCATGTCGATGATTAGCCATTCTCTCCCTGAAGGTGGTTATTGTTTTACCCATGTAAAACAGGAAGCATGGGCAGATGAGAATGTACACTACGTAGGTGCTACTGCATGACAGTCTATGTCGGATTTTAAACCTTCTGTTAGTATGGGGATGCTGGAATGTGGTCCCTGTTAACATCCCATTGCACATGATGCAATCACCACATTTAAAACATCCCAGTCGCGTAGACTTTAGCCAAGATTCCTTCTGGTATGATTCTGTAGGATTTGTTTTAACCAGGATATCTTGGATGTTTCTGGCTCTTCTTTACACCATCCCTGGTGGTCTCTTCTTCCAATGTGTCAGATTGTTATCTGTCTGTAGAATGTCCCATCAATCACAAACAGCTTTATGTATACATTTGTGAATTGGCGTGTAGGTTGTGACAAAGTTCAGGTTGGGAGTGCTGATAGTTTGCTGTGTCTTATTCCTTGCCAAAAGGATCTCTTGGGTCTGGTCATTCATTTTTTCTCTTGCTGAGTCCACATCAGCTGTCGAGTATCCTCAAGCATATAGCTTGTCACAAATCATATTCAACTGTTGTTGAAGGATTTCGGGTTCTGAGTTATTACGTATCACCCTGGTAAGCTGTGAGGAGATAATTCCCATTTTCTGATGGTTGGGATGACAACTAGTGGATAATAAAAGGGAATTCCTATCGGTAGGTTTGGTAAATAGTGAGGTGCCAAAACAGTAGCTCCCATTGTCAACCACTTTAAAAATATTAAGGTCAACGAAATGTACACTGTTCAGGTCATATTCCAACTTACATCTAATGGGGGAGTTAGTGCTATTCAGGTTGTATACCTACCGCTCTAATTGATTAACTGTCCCAGTCCAAATTAAGAATAAATCGTCAATGTACCTAGTGTAAAAATAATATGCATGGATGAGATAGTGATTTCATGATACAAAGCTCATATCCAAGTTTGCTAGTGTCCATTGTCATTTTCGATGACACTATAAAATAGAATTGGGACACTCATGGGCCTCCTAATATCCCTTTACACACAGGGTCTTATAATACAGTGCCCATTCATCTATACATTTGTTATACATTTTCCTACAATTGTTACCGTGTACAGTGCATGTGCATTTGTTCTTTAACATATGAATTTTTTTAAAATTCAATGCTGCAGAGATTACAAGTTGTCATTCCCTGTCCACCGCAATGCCATGCGCAGTATTATGCAAATTAGCCATGTGCTCCATACACCTAAGATGGGTGTTTTGGTTATGAGCATTATGCAACCCAATAGGCATGGAGCAGGCAGACCGAAAGGGACGTGGCTACATGGATACACTCGTCTGGAGCCTAAAACGGCGTCTTTCACTTGCGAATCTGGTGACAAATAAGGTATTTAAGGCTGCTGCATCTCTTTCTTTTTAACTGACCTCCCGGATGCCAGGACATACTATCTGCCTACAAGCTGGGTGAATCCATTTGATAAAGATGCCAGTCAGGCACCGAAACATCATGGGACTTTTATGATACGTCTTTGAAATAAAAGTTATATTTTCCAAAATCCAGTGAGTGCTGTTGTTATAGCTGGACTATATATATATATATATATATATATATATATATATATATATTATATATATATATATATATATATATATATATATATACAGGGAGTGAAGAATTATTAGGCAAATTAGTATTTTGACCACATCATCCTCTTTATGCATGTTGTCTTACTCCAAGCTGTATAGGCTCGAAAGCCTACTACCAATTAAGCATATTAGGTGATGTGCATCTCTGTAATGAGAAGGGGTGTGGTCTAATGACATCAACACCCTATATCAGGTGTGCATAATTATTAGGCAACTTCCTTTCCTTTGGCAATATGGGTCAAAAGAAGGACTTGACAGGCTCAGAAAAGTAAAAAATAGTGAGATATCTTGCAGAGGGATGCAGTACTCTTAAAATTGCAAAGCTTCTGAAGCGTGATCATCGAACAATCAAGCGTTTCATTCAAAATAGTCAACAGGGTCGCATGAAGCGTGTGGAAAAACCAAGGCGCAAAATAACTGCCCATGAACTGAGAAAAGTCAAGCGTGCAGCTGCCAAGATGCCACTTGCCACCAGTTTGGCCATATTTCAGAGCTGCAACATCACTGGAGTGCCCAAAAGCACAAGGTGTGCAATACTCAGAGACATGGCCAAGGTAAGAAAGGCTGAAAGACGACCACCACTGAACAAGACACACAAGCTGAAACATCAAGACTGGGCCAAGAAATATCTCAAGACTGATTTTTCTAAGGTTTTATGGACTGATGAAATGAGAGTGAGTCTTGATGGGCCAGATGGATGGGCCCGTGGCTGGATTGGTAAAGGGCAGAGAGCTCCAGTCCGACTCAGACGCCAGCAAGGTGGAGGTGGAGTACTGGTTTGGGCTGGTATCATCAAAGATGAGCTTGTGGGGCCTTTTCGGGTTGAGGATGGAGTCAAGCTCAACTCCCAGTCCTACTGCCAGTTTCTGGAAGACACCTTCTTCAAGCAGTGGTACAGGAAGAAGTCTGCATCCTTCAAGAAAAACATGATTTTCATGCAGGACAATTCTCCATCACACGAGTCCAAGTACTCCACAGCGTGGCTGGCAAGAAAGGGTATAAAAGAAGAAAATCTAATGACATGGCCTCCTTGATCACCTGATCTGAACCCCATTGAGAACCTGTGGTCCATCATCAAATGTGAGATTTACAAGGAGGGAAAACAGTACACCTCTCTGAACAGTGTCTGGGAGGCTGTGGTTGCTGCTGCACGCAATGTTGATGGTGAACAGATCAAAACACTGACAGAATCCATGGATGGCAGGCTTTTGAGTGTCCTTGCAAAGAAAGGTGGCTATATTGGTCACTGATTTGTTTTTGTTTTGTTTTTGAATGTCAGAAATGTATATTTGTGAATGTTGAGATGTTATATTGGTTTCACTGGTAAAAATAAATAATTGAAATGGGTATATATTTGTTTTTTGTTAAGTTGCCTAATAATTATGCACAGTAATAGTCACCTGCACACACAGATATCCCCCTAAAATAGCTATAACTAAAAACAAATTAAAAACTACTTCCAAAACTATTCAGCTTTGATATTAATGAGTTTTTTGGGTTCATTGAGAACATGGTTGTTGTTCAATAATAAAATTAATCCTCAAAAATACAGCTTGCCTAATAATTCTGCACTCCCTGTATATATTATAGTATCTATAATGATTTGTAATAATATTTTTTTAATATTTAATATTTCAATAATGTGCTTTAAGAATACAAAGTTTGCATGTGTGCTTACCCAACACTGCGTTAGACCTACATTGCAAAACCAGAAGCACATTATGCATATTTTACATATATAGCGCTGTTGGCGCTCTACAAATACCTGATAATAATAATAATTCCTATGTTCTTCACAACAACAAAAAATAATAATTTTTATTATTAAATATATTATTCTATATATATCTGATAATGTTAATGTCAAATATACAGCTATACCTATATATCTATAGGAATAGATATAAAGGTATAGGTACACACACATATATATATATATATATATATTAACACTAAAAATAGCATTTTCCTGTATATGTGAAGAACATTGGATTGTGAAATATGTACAGTAAATACACAGTAAAACATAATAAATATATTATGGAATTATTATTTAGACACACACACACATATATATATATATATATATATATATATATATATATATATATATACAGTGGCATCAATAGGGGGATGCGGGTGACACCCTCCAGGGGCTGACACCCTCCAGGGGGTGACGCCATCAGAAAAAAAATGTAGAGATGCATATATTTTTTATTAGAGGGCCAGCATTTGTGAACATTAGTGGGACTGGGGAAGTTGTAGACACTTAATTTTTTTGCCCCTTGAGCCAGCGCTGTAATTTCCACAAATAGTTTTCCCGGCTGCTTTTGCTTGTTTGTACTTTGCTCTTCCCCTGCCCAATTTCACTATGAATGTTGTGGGCGTGCCGTGGGGCTTGCAAAGTTGCACTGCTAGCCTTAACCTGCCTGCCTATCTGTGCTCACTGATCAGTGATGTGTGGAGCAGTGGAGTCACTCTGCTGTGCTGTCTCTCTAAACAGGAACCAGGAAATTGTGAGGGGGATGCCTGGCACCTGACCGCATGACTGTCTGACACTGTCTCTAAAGAGGAGAAGCCACGTATGATGCCCACCAGACCGGTACGGTTACGGTACACTAAGTGCACACTGAAGAGGTAGGAGGGGAGGGCGGACGGGGCTCTGGGGGTGGGAAGAGTGCAGCTGTGATTAATCATAAGAAGCGGTAGGCACGCGGCCCTGGGCTGTGCACTGACAGACTTTGTAGAATTTTCATAGTTTGCGCACCTAAACCTTTTTTAGTAAATTTATTTTTAGAGTGCTCTGTTTCATTTGATGCTCTGCTGAGCCAGGGAGCAGCTCTAGGCATGAGCTTCATAATTAATGCAATGCAGTTTACATATTTTGTATTTGTGTGTGTCTGAGTTTTTGTGTGTGTGTGTCTGAGTGTTTTTGTGTGTGTGTGTCTGAGTGTTGTTGTGTGTGTGTCTGAGTGTTTTTCTGTGTGTGTGTCTGAGTGTGTTTCTGAGTGTTTGTGTGTGCATCTGAGTATGTTTTTAAGTGTGTCTGAGTGTTTGTATGTGTGTGTGTGCCTGTGTTTTTGTGTTTGTATGTGTCTGGGGGGAGGGAGGGGGTGACACCATAACTTACTGCCCCGGGTGACACCAAACCTAGGGACGCCACTGTATATATAATATAGATATAGATATAGATATAGATATATACACGCACACATTTATATATTATAGCCTTTTTGCAGTGAAATACATGGCCATATACCATATACCTTTTAACCCTTAAAATAATTGAAAAAAAATATTTATATGACAGATTTTAATAAGATAGTGTTTATATGAGTGTAACAGTATATTTTAATGTATTTATGTTTCTGTTTGGTGCAAATTTTAGTTTATCCCTAAGCCTTTATGCAAGGACTTCAGTCAGGCTAACCTGACTTGCGTTAAATTATATTGCGCTCAAGCGAACGTGTTTACTTTCAATTTGTAGTACATGCACAAATTAACGTTGCCACGATATTCTTATATTGCATGAGTGTGCTAATGTTATCACACTACTTGTAATCTAGCCCTTATTTAGAAAAACTGGAGTTATGGTTGTGATGATGCTGATCTTGTCAAACTTAGCAAGAACAAATGTATTCTGTTTATACAATGAATGCTGTCTCTTTATAATATGTAATTTACTAATCAAGGACGAATTTACCATACTGACACAGACACAAACACTTTGCAATCCACTTTTTATTGGCTTCATTTATTTACTACAAATTTGAATTTCACTAAAGCTCTCAAATCCATCTTTAGCCATTGAACTCAGAAGACTGTTTTGTTTAGATAAAATATTTAATCAATGAATATTCAAAATATTTTAAAAATCATATGTAGTATAGCCTGAAAGGGACAGTCAACACCAGAATTTTTGTTGTTTAAAAAGAAAGATAATCCCTTTATTACCCATTCCCCATTTTTGCATAACCAACTGTAGACTGCCCCCTTATTTCAAATCTTTTGACAGACATGCACTTTAGCCAATCAGTCCTGGTTCCAGGGTAACTTCACGTGCATGAGCTCAATGTTATCTATATGAAACACATGAACTTATGCCCTCTAGTGGTCAAAATGCATTCATATTAGAGGCAGTCTTCAATGTCTAAGAAATTAGCATAGAACTTCCTAGAATTAGCTTTCAACTAAGAATACGAAGAGAACAAAGCAAAATTGGTGATAAAAGTAAATTGGAAAGTTGTTTAACCCCTTAACGACCAAGGACATGCAGGGTACGTCCTCAAAAAAAAGGCAGTTAACGCCTGATGACGTACCCTGCACGTCCTCGGTGTGGAAAGCAGCTGGAAGCGATCCTGCTCGCTTCTAGCTGCTTTCCGGTTATTGCAGTGATGCCTCGATATGGAGGCATCCTGCAATAACCTCTCATGGCCATCCGATGCAGAGAGAGCCACTCTGTGGCCCTCTCTACACTGGACATCGATGGCCGGTATCGTTGGTGGGTGGGAGCCGACTTGGGAGGCGGGTAGGCGGCCATCGATGGGCCTTGTGACGTGAAGGGGGGCGTGATCGGGGGCGTGGCCGACGGGCGTGTGCACGGGGGGGAAACGCTACACTACAGAAATAAAATGATGATAAAAGTTAAAAATATATATTTTTTTTAATATTCAAAAACGCATCTAAGCGATCTGGAAGGGGTGGGGGGTTTCTCTTGGTGGGGGGGAAGCTACACTACAGAAAAGGGCAATTTTATTAAAAAAAGTATCTTTTTTTTACTAAACTGGGTACTGGCAGACAGCTGCCAGTACCCAAGATGGCGCCCATTAAGGCAGAGGGGGAGGGTTAGAGAGCTGTTTGGTGGGGGATCAGTGAGGTTGGGGGCTAAGGGGGGATCCTACACAGCAGCAAATGTAAATATGCTTAAAAAAAACCCAAATATACCTTTTATTTTAGTACTGGCAGAGTTTCTGCCAGTACTTAAGATGGCGGGGACAATTGTGGGGTGGGGGTGAGAAGAGAGCTGTTTGGGAGGGATCAGGGGGTCTGATGTTTCAGGTAGGAGGCTGAGCTCTACACTAAAGCTAAAATTAACCCTGCAATCTTCCTACAAGCTACATAATTAACCCCTTCACTGCTAGCCATAATACACGTGTGATGCGCAGTGGCATTTAGCGGCCTTCTAATTACCAAAAAGCAACGCCAAAGCCATATATGTCTGCTATTTCTGAACAAAGGGGATCCCAGAGAAGCATTTACCACCATTTGTTCCATAATTGCACAAGCTGTTTGTAAATGATTTCATTGAGAAACCTAAAATTGTGAAAAATGTAAAAAAAATTTTTTAATTTGATCGCATTTGGCGGTGAAATGGGGGCATGAGGTATACCAAAATGGGCCTAGATCAATACTTGGGGTTGGCTACTACACTACACTAAAGCTAAAATTACCCCAAAAAGCTCCCTACATGCTCCCTAATTAACCCCTTCACTGCTGGGCATAATACCCGTGTGGTGCGCAGTGGCATTTAGCGGGCTTCTAATTACCAAAAAGCAACGCCAAAGCCATATATGTCTGCTATTTCTGAGCAAAGGGGATCCTAGAGAAGAATTTACAACCATTTATGCCATAATTGCACAAGCTGTTTGTTAATAATTTCAGTGAGAAACCAAAAGTTTGTGAAAAAATTTGTGAAAAAGTGAACGAATTTTTGTATTTGATCGCATTTGGCGGTGAAATGGTAGCATGAAATATACCAAAATGGGCCTTGATCAATACTTTGGGTTGTCTACTAAAAAAAAATATATACATGTCAATGGATATTCAGAGATTCTTGAAAGATATTAGTGTTCTAATGTAACTAGCGCTAATTTTGAAAAAAAAAAATGGTTTGGAAATAGCAAAGTGCTACTTGTATTTATGGCCCTATAACTTACAAAAAAAGCAAAGAAGATGTAGCATTGGGTATTTTTAAACTCAGGACAAAATTTAGAAACTATTTAGCATGAGTGTTTTTTGGTGGTTGTAGATATGTAACAGATTTTGGGGGTCAAAGTTAGAAAAAGTGTGTTTTTTTCCATTTTTCCTCATATTATATACATTTTTTTATAGTAAATTATAAGATATGATGAAAATAATGGTATCTTTAGAAAGTCCATTTAATGGCGAGATAAACGGTATATAATATGTGTGGGTACAGTAAAAGAGTAAGAGGAAAATTACAGCTAAACACAAACACCACAAAAATGTAAAAATAGCCTTAGTCCCAAACGGACAGAAAATGGAAAAGTGCTGCGGTGATTAAAGGGTTAAAATTACATTCCCTATTTAAATCATTACATTTTTTTTTTGGACTTGACATTGTACATAGCATCACTGAAATTTTTAAGGAAATGCATTTATTCTTGCATACTTTGGGCCAGATTAGGAGTGGTGTGCTAAGTTTTCACACGTCGGATGTAGCGCTTATATTACAAGTTTAAAGTAAATGTGATTGCTTGAAGTTGAACATGCATCAGGATATTGCATCCTCAGAGCTCTGGTTAACTGTTTTGCAAAACAAAAACGTGTCACAAAACACATCAAAAATAAATTTAAGAGTACAGTTACACTTGTTTTAACACTATTTAATAAACATTATATAGAAAAAATATTGCACAAAAAAGTAATAAGGGCTCAAAGATATGAGATATTAGGTGGAAAAAAAGCAGGCAAAGGGCTCTAATATAGAGATACATACATATACCGTACATGTCTAAAGATGTATGTACAGTATGTGTGTGTTTATGTATGTATAAATATTTCTATGTGTGTAAGATGTATTTATGTATTTATATGTGTATATATGTATTTACAGATTATTATTGCATTTTTATTTGTGTACTAGGATATATAGATTTATGAATTGTCATCAGCTATTAAACTTGAAGTTATTTTTAGTCTGAATTATTTTAATATAGATAACGGATTTGTTTATACATAACTGATTTTCCATTGAAGAACCGCTTTTTTAACGCCCTCACACCCAATGTTTTTGCTTAATATATACACATATAAAAACATAAATATATATTTATATAATGAAACATACAGGGATTGGGGGTGGCAGAGTTATGTAATAACAGGTAATATCTTAGTATAGCTATGCTTATATAGTAAATACGTAAATTTAAAGTGCCATTAGAATTATTACCTGTCGTGGAGACTAATTAAACAGAACTAGCTAAACTAATTGTAAAGAGAAATACAATTAAGTATGCCAGAATTAGCTCCACGAAGTGAAATATCTTTCAACTCAGCAGAAATTAGTTTGGATAAGTAGAGGAATATTATTCCATAATAGTTTAATTTCATTCACACATTGTAATCTTTATTAAGAAAATTTCAGTCATACCTAGGAATAATCAGTCATACAATAGCTAGGGCTAAATAAATTAAAAACACCTGAACCAAGTTAATTATAAATATAAATATGTCACAATGATCTTCTGAAATAATGCCTATCAGCCAGCAGTTAAGAATTAACCAAAGTAAACTAAGCCCTTACAATCCGAGGGCTAAATTACGTTCATAATTGTATTAATGCTATAACTGTTAGGCTGAAATAGAAGTACAAGTATATCAACAGGCTATTATTTTAACCATGGTAAGCAGTTTAAAAGTGGACAACTAGGAGAGACAAAGCTACTCCTGTTGGACCCCTGACGCGTGTTTCACAAAGAATGCTTTGTTTTTGAGAAACTAATGCATCAATATCTGGTTCGATGGAAGTAGTTGCAATTTTCAGTGAGTTCTCAAGGTGCTAAGATATTTTGGTTCTAATTTTACTCTCTTCATCCTTGAAAATAGTTGCTCACAAATGTAGGTGCTGACAAAAAGTGATGGCATGAATAAGTCGTGATTGTAAAGCGAGGGATATTTGTCTCTAAGAAGATTGGTCTTATAAAAGAGACATGATCAAATTTTTCTTGAAGTTGAATGTCAGATTGCAGCTCTATGCATTCCATTTTAAAATTGGCAGGTAACATACTTATGTCGACTGAAAATGGGGTCTCAAATATACCAAAATATTGATCATTTTTTCTAGAAATCTTAAAACCTGTATTCATATTCCGGTATCAAATTGAAAAGCAAGGCTGTATATTTTTCACTGTTCACAGGACCATGTTTAGCCAATGTGTCGAAATGCATAAAATTGTTTGCTTTAATTTGAGCTTGCCATAAGTTTCATTTGGAACGCTGTTATGGTTTGAAACATTGAATTGATAAGTTGGTTTTCACCTTGAAGACGCATATTTAACTTATTTAAATGAGCGGTCAAATCCAATAAAATGCTAGATCTGTAAGCCAGTTTTAATTGTCAAGTTTTGGCACAAATTTTATTTTTGATACCATAAACAACTTAATTTTATGTCGCATATCTTAAAATCTTTTCAACATTTTGCCTCGACTTAGCCATCTTATTTCTGAAAAGTAAATTATGTTGACCATAGTCAGCATCCATACTTTTAAGGAATTCCTGAAATTGGCGATGATTCAATCCCTTGGCCTTTACAAAATTCACAGCCTTAATGACAATTTGCATGAAGTTATCCATTTTTATGATAAAGTAATGTTTATTATTTTGTATTGAAAGCATAATAACAGAAAAAAGAAACAATACATAACAACATGAATCTTAGCTTCCAAAAGAAACAAAGAAAGTAAAATAGAAAAGGTTACGATATACAAAATCATCATATACCATTAATTATAAATCCTCTTCAACATAGAAAGCCAGTTTACAACAAATTTTGTAATAAAGGTACTAATGTAATGAAAACCATATCTGATCATACATATTTAGTATTTCTAATTACAATAAACCACTCAGTTATCCATTTTTAAAGCTTTTGCGCATACATTTTCTTGATGTTTTGAGCACCATCAGTAACTATACCAGATATGTTCACAATGGACAAAGAAAATCGCTTTAACGTATTTTTTACTGCTTCATAAAATTGTCTTGATTTAGTTGTGTCTTTTAATGGCACTAAAGAAGCCATTTCTTCAGTGACATTATATTTATCAGCAATATCTCCAATAAAAATAGCAAGTTGTGCTGTATCTGTAGCATCAGTGCTTTTATCAATCACCAAAGCATAAAATTTTAAATTAGCAGCTATTCTCTCTAAACCTCTTTCGATCGAGTTTCCAATTTCTTCAATTCGCCTGGCTATAGACTGGTGAGACAAATATCTTTTTTGCCCTTTTTTATCAGGGCAAATTATTTCTGCCACGCCTTCCATATATTGCTTAATAAACTCACCCTCAGTAAATGATTTAGATTTTTTTTTGCTAATAAATTTGCTACCACATAACTAGCTTTTACAATAGAGTCCGTTTGAGTTGTAACTTTTAAAAAAAAAAATTGTTAAGAAGACTGACTTTTTTTCAGTTCCGCTATTTTGTCCTTACGACACATTCATTGATACGCACTGAATTTGGCAGCATGTTTTTGCATATGCTTTTTAAACTTATAGTCTTTGAAAACTGGGAAAAATTCTCTACAAATTAAGTAGAGCGTCGACAAAAATGTAGTCATCTGTCCACTTTTTGTTGAACAATCTTCCTTCATCTGCAACTTTTCTTTTTTTGGGTTCTGTTTTCTTTAGAGACATTATGGAAGCCATGCTGGAATTAAAAAAAATAATAATAAATAAGCAACTATATTTACTTTTATTATAAAAATTAATAGACAGGAAAATAGAAAGCAGGGTTTAATAATCAAATAAGAATACTTGCATGTTTTCTAAATAATATTAAACGCCTAGGTTGAAAATATTATCGATAATTGCTGTATTTTACTCGCCAAGTCGCCACAAGCACACGTAACGTCTGATGGTGTCAATTCGACTGCGCTTGGAAGATAACACACTGAAAGCTGCACATCGTAAAACTGAAGCCAAGCACGCATACAAATAGCAAGAATGGGAGAATATGCAATCGGATTTATACGCAAGATGGATGTTAGTTTTTTCCCCCCACTATTTTGCTTTATCGACTTCTATGGG
Source organism: Bombina bombina (assembly GCF_027579735.1). NCBI lineage: Eukaryota > Metazoa > Chordata > Amphibia > Anura > Bombinatoridae > Bombina > Bombina bombina. The sequence continues at coordinate 565,431,394 of NC_069504.1, forward strand.
GGAATACATTAATGTGTTTGCGATATTTTAACTTCGTCTTTTTTGTGCGCATTGGGTTAGCACGCAAGTAAAAATGTTTTACTATCAACTTGTAATACGAGCGCTACCCAACGTGGTGTTAGCACGCAAACTGAAGTATTAAATACCTCTCCACTTGTAATCTGGCCCTTTATCTCTCTCTCACTCTCCCTTTTCCAACTTTTCTTTTCTTACTCTTGCTCTTACGCTAAACCTGATGTTCAAAGCATTATCAAAATAACTCTGTTGTAAAGATATCCACATCGCAAATCATTGTTTGAAAGTAGTCTTGTAAAGTGGTGGTTTACTTCACAAAGGGATGCAAGGCTTGTCTGCAGCAAGGGTTTAATGTAAACTATGTAATAGAAGCAAACTGAAAAAGCGGAGCACGGTTACTATGCACATAAAAACTATTTTTTGAAACAGGAATAAAATCAATAAAGCTATACTTGCAAGTACAAAAAGCTTGACATGTTTCAGCTTACGCCGTCCTCAGAAGCCTAATCCTATAATGCACACCTGCATCTTAATAAAGGCATAACCTGCCCCTGATTGGACAACACAGTACAATTTATCACAATATTTAAATTATAATTTATTTCAGTTATTTGCCATATTAAATTTAAGCAAACCCCTACTATTGCGATTGTATACCATATTTTATTTGCTTTCTCTTAGAGATATCAAGAGATTTCTAATTGATTCCAATTATAAATATTCACAATTTCTTTAAATAATCCTAGAGGTTTATATCATAATACGTATATAAATGTACTCTAATTTAGAGTTAAACCCGTATTATTTCAAGCATGAAATGTTAAATTACGTTATATGATATATCATATTCTAAGGCACCAAACCAAAACTAGATATCATTCCATATATATCAATTCTGGCAGAAACTTGTCAGATCCTATATGTTAGCAAATACAAAAGAAAGAGGAGAAAAGCTGCACATTAGAAGCAGAAAACGCTTGTTGTCAGTAGTGCCACGCATTAATAATATCTGCATCTGTATTGAAACCTAGAGGTATTCTGCTACGAAGTGTGAAAATCAAAAAAGTCTACCTATTCGATAGGAGCACATCAATGTTACCTCCCCTAACCAGTCTTTTTTATACATTTTATCACTTGCCATTTGAATGTACACACCTAGCCAGCATGTATTTCATGAAATACATGCTGGCCAGGTGGCCAACATGAAATGTGCCGCCAATGCAGAGCATGGAGTAGAGGAGGAGAAGAGGTTGAAATATCATTGAGGTGCTCCCTTATGTGGACCCTTACTTCTCTGGTGGTCATGCCCACATACTGTTTGTTACACTGCGTACAATTTAAGTTAGTGCAGCTTGTGAGATCATAGACCTTTTGAGTCACTTTTGGAAATTCTTTGTCACCAAAGCATGGCCACAGGCTTTGCAACTTGAGGTTCCACATTTGTAGTGACCTTTACACTCCAGCCAGCTGCCAATTCTTTGTTTATTTGTTTTTACGATACCTGGTGACAAAAAAATCCCCAAAGTTTGATTTCTCTTTGAGACAAAGTTTCAACCTTGTTTAATAAGATCTTGTAGATCATCATCTGCCTGTAACATTGGTAAATTCCATCTTATGATGCTAAACACATTGTCATATTGATTACTATGTGTTGTAATGAAAGTAAGTTTATTTTCATGTTAAGTATCTTTTCTAGTAGTTCTAGAATCAGAAAGAAGATCCCTTCTATTCATTACACATACTTGTCTGTAAGTAAGGCCTTTCCATTAGCCTACTTTTTAGGTGATGACCCTCCAATGCAAATGTTTTATCATGTGAACAGTTCCTTCTACGCCTAATATATTCCCCTTTAATCAGGCCAAAATCTGTATGCTTTGGGTGTGCATTTTTTGCATGTAGTAGGGTATTTGCCTGAAGAGGCTTATGGAAAATATCACTTTTAAAAACTCCAGCTTCAACCTCTCTCTTTAAAGACAGATCAAGATATGCTATTTCGCTGGAATGGCTAACTGAAATAAACTCCAGACACACCTCATTGGTATTTAAATAGGCAACAAAGCATTCAGCTTCCTGGGTCGTGCCATTCCAAATGTAATGCAAACTATCCCTTTAGATAGTATTAAATGCAAAACAATTTACATATAGTGAAACTTATACATGAATAAAAAAAACTATTAATTCAGCTTAGGTATTGTGGGTATATTCTGCATGTGTATTTAATACATTATATATAACTTTGCAAGTAGTTATACACACTACATTAGGTGACCATATTCACACATACCTTGCAACTATTTCAGTGGTAATATGAACAAATGTAAGAAATATACTGCATTTACTGTAACATAGTTTGCAAATAGATTATTTGAACTATTTTAAAACAAACCATTTTTAGATTTATGAAAAAACATATTATTTTTCCCTTTCTCTCTATTTAACTCTTGATATCTTTATAATAATTTATCTTTCTCTCTCTCTAATCCTACCAATTTTATTATGTATTTATCTCACTCTCTTTCTTTATCTCTCATTACCCTTTCTCTTTGACCCATCCTGTGACAGGAAATTATTATTCCCCAGAAATATTATAGGCAGCTATAATAATGCTCAATTATTTGTGGGTATTTTTTGTATTTTAATACATTTTATATGATTAGTTTGTTTTTTTGCCAAGGTTATATGTGCGGTGTCCTTGTGTACTCTTCCTATTTGTCTTTGTTGATGTTTACTAAAGAACAATACTCATTATAACCATATTGCTAGTCTGTTATCCTTTAAATGAAATGCAGACTATAAAGTATCCTTGACTGAACTTTGTTAGATTCATATATTAGAAATCATGTTCTGTTTATGCATGTCCTTGTCTACTTGCACACAAAACATTATTCCAGTTACAATATTCTTTAGAAAGCTTTGTGGAAGAACAGCTTGAAACATGATCATTATTTGATTGTCTATATGAATGTTCACAAATAAAACAGGTAAAGCTTTCGCACCCCTGGGGCTATCGTTCCCTCTAGTGAAAGATTTGATCAGCGATAAGAGAGATGAAATGCGAATGCTTGAAGGTGTTTGCTCTGGAATGAAAATCATTTGCATCCTATGAATATTGCAAGTTCAAACTTCAGTATTTCAACATCGCTGTGTGGCAAATCTAATTCCCTTGCAAATACTAGCTGAATCTGTAAAATTAACTCTTTTTTTTTGTCTGAGAGGCACATAGATAGAACTGAAGGATGTGCAATTTTCACAGAGTATTTAAAGGAGCACCTAAAAAGAAGGCTAAGGAGATATTAAATATGGATAGTGTATAGAAAAATGTATAAGATTTAACATTTATTTATGGTTTTCAACATAAAATAAAAAATAAAGCATTAAATTAACAGTAAAACATGGATCCATGTAGCAAAACAGATAAATGTAGCAAAACAGATAAATGACAAGTAGTGCACTAAAAGCAAATAGAAACTGTACACAGGATGATAAAAGTCACGTGTATGGTATTCGTCTATTAACTCCAGATAGAGATAAGTGCTGTGTATCACTTTTAGTAGTGTGAAGTCGATCCTTAGGTGGTGATTTCCAAAAAAAAGTAGAAAAATATAAATATAAAAAATATAAAAGTATGGAGTTATAAAAATAGAGAAAAATAGAGAAAAAAAGGGAAGTAAAAAGAAAAAAATGAAAAATTTGAATTTTATTTTTTAAAAAGTGAAAAAAAGGGGAATTGTTTGATGTATGTATTTAAACACACAAAAGTGAGTCTTGATAAAGGCCTAAAAAACGGCCGAAACGCGTTGACAACACATGGTAAGCCTAATTCTGAGCACTTTATATTTGCTACCAGCAATATTGCACTATTCCACTTTTTGTTTGCAGGTAATCAAACAACATGGCACACACACTGGATGATCCTGGACCTACTCTTATAGGACTGATACACCCCACCACCCTCAATTTTGTACCCCAAAAAATGGGAACTCACTTTTGTGTGTTTAAATACACACATCAAACAATTCACCTTTTTTTCATTTTAAAAAAACAAAAAAAAAAACACTTTTTTCTTTTGATTTCCCTTTTTTCTCTATTTTTCTCTTTTTTCGTTATTTTTATACCTCCATACTTTATATTTTTTTATGTTTATATTTTTCTACGTTTTTTTGGAAATCATCACTTAAAGGGCCACTAAACACAAAATCGTTCTTTCATGATTCAGATAGAACATACAAATTTAAACACCATTCCAATGTAATTATATTATTTATTTTGCTTGGTTTTTTACATATCCTTATTTGAAGAAAAAAGCAATGCACATGGGTGAGCCAATCACATGAGGCTTCTATGTGCAGCAACCAATCAGCAGATAGTGAGCATATCTAGATATGCTTTTCAACAAAGAATATCAAGAAAATAAAACAAATTAGATAATAGAATTAAATTAGAAAGATGTTGAAAAATACCTTTTCTTCCTAAGTAATGAAATTACAAAATGTGGGTTTCATGTCCCTTTAAGGATCGACTTCACATCCCACTGCACTACTAAAAGTGATACACAGCTCTATCTGGAGTTAATAGACTAATACCATACATGTGACTTTTATCATCCTGTATACAGTTTCTATTTGCTTTTAGTGCACTACTTGTCATTTATCTGTTTTGCTACATTTATCTGTTTTGCTACATGGATCCATGTTTAACTAGTAATTTTATGCTTTATTTTTAATTTTATGTTGAAAATCATAAATAAATGTTAAATCTTATACATTTCTCTATACACTATCTATCTTTAATATCTCCTTAGCCTTCTTTTTAGGCACTCCTTAAAATACTCTGTTAACATTTATTTTCTTTAGGGTAAGCTAGGTAGCTATAGGTGTTTAACACTTAGTGCTGGTGTTATACTGTTCATTTTAAGGATGTGCAATTTTCAGCTAGTCTCTAATTTGAAGCTTTTTGTAGAACTTAAAGAGACAGTCAACTCGAAAAAAATGTATTGTTTAAAAAGATAAATAATCCCTTTATTACTCATCCCCCAGTTTTGCATAACCAACATTATTATATTATTATACTTTTTACCTCTGTAATTACCTTGTATCTAAGCCTCTTCTGACAGACCCCTGATCACATAACTTTTTATTTATTATCTATTGACTTGCATTTTATCCAATAAGTGCAGTGTCTGCCACAAGCAACGGGCATGAGCACAATGTTATCTATATGGCTCACCTGAACTAGCACTCCCCCTGTTGTGAAAAGCAAATAAAAAACCATGTGGTAAGAGGCTGTCTTTAGTGGCTTAGATAGTAACTTTGTCGAACACACCAATGAGAGGAGCACCAGGCAAATCCAGTGAATAAAAATGTACTTTTATTTCACTTCGCAGCTTCAGTTAAAATATTTAGTTTACAACAACAACATCTAGTAGACAGATAGAACAGCGTTCTCTAGCTTACGTGTTTCAGCGAAAGCAGTAGTCATAGCAACTACGGCTAGTGGCTTAGAAACAGGCAGAAATTTAGAGGTTTAAAGGTTATAACATATATTAATATAACAATGTTGGTTGTGCAAAGCTAAGGAATGGGTAGTAAAGGCGTTATCTATCTTTTTAAACAATAACAATTTTGGGGTTGACTGTCCCTTTAATGTATATAATTTCAATTTAAAATAAAACTTTTATAAGCTGTGAAGTGTGTTCATTTTCAACTGCTGAGTTGAAAAGTAATAAATTAAAATATGTTCAAGTAAAATAAATAGTCTGGCATTGATTCTTGCATTCCTGATTTCACAATTGTCTGTTCTAATTTTATTGCCCAGGAGTTTCATGCATTTAAATTATGCATAGTATATTAACTATTAGCTGCAGAAATAAACACATTTCCCTTGGTAATCATTTGATAAGGTATGAATAGAGGTCTCTACAGTGTTACTTGTTTAAAAATTGTTCTGATATGAATCTTGTAACATCTTGCAGAATTGTTTCACACACAGTTAGTCAAGTGTAGTTTTGCTGTTATTGCACTTACTGACTAATGAACATTTGAATCAAACAAAACAAAATGTGCTTATATTTCTACTCTTGATATCTGTAGGCTTCTAAATTCTAAATTCCACTGTACTATCCTATTTCCTTGTTCTTTTTTCCACATTGTGTGCACTTTTTACACAAATGTAATTCAAACTTGCAGAAGGCATATTGTGGTGTGAATTTAAAAAAACAATTAGTTTTTTTTTTTTTACTTTTCTATTTAATATCACAGGTTTAGATATAAATATTTATACATTATCATACTGTTTTATTAATTTAGTTTAAATTTAAACACCAATATAAACAAGGTTTTTCTGAGTACTAGTGACAGTGGCGTCACTAGGGTTGGTGTCACCCGGTGCGGTAAGTTATGGTGTCACCCCCCCCAGAAAGCAGACACACACAAAAACACAGGCAAACACACATACAAACACTCAGACACACTTAAAAACATACTCAGATGCACACACAAACACTCGGAAACACACTCAGACACACACACAAAAACACACACACAAAAACACTGAGACACACAAAAACTCAGACACACACATACAAAATATGTAAACTGCACTGCATTAATTATGAAGCTCATGCCTAGAGCTGCTCCCTGGCTCAGCCGCACATCAAATGAAAGATAAACAGAGCACTCTAAAATAAATCACTGAAGAAAAGGTTTAGGTGCGCAAACTATGAAAATTCTGCTCTCTGACTCTGTTCCAAGTCTGTCAGTGCACAGCCCTGGGCCGCATGTCACTGAGCAGTGAGCACAGATAGGCAGGCAGGTTTAGGCCAGCAGTGCAACTTTGCAAGCCCCACGGCACACCCACAACATTCATAGTGAAATTGGGCAGGGGAGGAGCAAAGTACAAACAAGCAAAAGCAGCCGGGAAAACTATTTGTTGAAATTGCAGCACTGGCTCAAGGGGCAAAAAAATTGTGTGTCTACAACTTCCCCAGTCCCACTAATGTTCACAAATGACAGCCTCTAATAAAATAATCTATGCATCTCAACATTGTATTTCTTTGAATTTCAATAAAATTAAAAATAAAAAATAAAAAAAAAAAAATCTTTTTTTTTTTTTTGGTGTCACCCCCTGGAGGGTGTCACCCAGGTGCGGCCCGCACCCCCGCACCCCCCTAGTGACACCACTGACTAGTGATAAACCTTGATAAAAACATGCATCTCTAACTTCTACTCCTATACAAAAGGTTCAATTTAACAATACCCAGGCTGACACGGGCAGACATCTCTGCTTCTGTCCGCCCGGCATCATGGTATTGCTGCCCACATTTACAATGTACACTTCCCCTTATGTGCAATGCCGCTCCCCTGCCCAAGCGCGGGCGTCAATCTCCCCGGTCTGAGAAGTCAAGGGATATTTCGAAACGCCATGTTGCTGTTGGCATAGTAGGTTAAAGGGACAGTCTACAATCAAATTTTTATTGTTTTAAAAGATAGATAATCCCTTAATAACCCATTCCCCAGTTTTGCATAACCAACACAGTTATATTAATATAATTTTTACCTCTGTAATTACCTTGTATCTAAGCATCTTCTGAAAGCCCACTGATCACATGACTTTTTATTTATTATCTATTGACTTGCATTTAGTACTGTGTTTTGCTAAATCTTAAATAACTCCCCGGGCATAAGCACAATGTTATCGATATGGCCCACATGAACTAGCAGTATCCTGTTGTAAAAAGCAAATAAAAAAGCATGTGTTAAGAGGCTGTCTATATTGGCTTAGAAACAGGCAGAAATTTAGAGGTTTAAATGTTACAAAAGTATATTAATATATCCATTGGTTGTGTAAAGCTGGGGAATGGGTAGTAAAGGCATTATCTATCTTTTTAAACAATAAAACTTTTAGAGTAGACTGTCCCTATAAGAAGCAGTGGTCTGATGACCGCTGCTTCTTAACTCTCGGGTGCAGGCTCGCTTGTGCAGCTTCTTAAATGGAGCCTATTGTCTTTGTCAAAGAACAAATGGCCGAGTATGTATTTGGTGTTAATCTTTGGAGACAATGGCAGCATAGTTCAAGCACTTTAAAAATTTTACAAAGTGAATTTGTTTGTTAACACAAATCAATTGCATCTATGATAGACCAATACTCTGCAACTCTTTATGATGGGGTTATAAAATAAACAACAATTCTACTTTGAAACCAAATTACCTGAGATAACGGCAAACAGGCTGATACTGATATTTAACATTGCAGAAGGAAATCCTTGTGTAGCGTCACCCCTACTCTCAGGGCCACCTGTCAATCATCGAGAACAATTGAGTCTGGGAATTTTAAATTTGCCCCCAGAGAGGTTAAGAAGCATTTTTAAATTCGCCCACAGAGAGGTTAAGAAGCAGCAGTTGGATAACAACAACTCTCAACAACTTGCATGAGATAGCCTGCCTCATAAAGACTCCAAAGCAGCTTCCACTGCTCGATAAGTGGAGCCCTAAATGTCCAAAAGACACAGGGGATAGGGTACCTTTCTGCTGAACTGAATCCTAAAGGGTTTGGTACAGCTTGAGGCCTTTCATATTTTCATTTTAACAGTGATTTTACAGTGCTCAGATTGAAAAGCTAATGTGCAGCTCAATTATGAAAGATTTAAGGATTAAAATGTAAATTTCTAATATTAAAGTATTTGTTTGTAAACACATTTGACCTGTGTCTAAAATGGTATAACACTATACCTATGTATGTGATGTAATTAGCAAAGCTATAACTACTAAGTATTTATCAACTATTCCGAGGAGATACAATATATACATATAAATATATATATATACATATAAATATATATATATATATATATATATATATATATATATATGTATATAGTCATATGAGTTCATATAGATATTAACAATATTTACCAGAAAAAAAACCTTTGTTCTTGGCTCATATAAAGAAGATTCAGGGGTAAATACTGCCTAGCTGTTATTAAGGACATTTCTATGTGGTTGTGAGAAGGTTAGGGTGTGTGGAACTCAGAATGCAGGAACAGACACACTGAACAACAAAAGTCTTTGGAAAGCTTTACCCAATGATTAGTAAAAGAACAACTGGTAGTTCAAATTAAAGATCACAGAAACAGCAAGTTTGAACAAAGGCCCAATGCAGAACACTAAAGACTTATGGGTCAATTTACTAATGTGCGAGCGGACATGATACGATATAGCGTATCATGTCCGCTGCACATCGATAAATGCCAACAGCATACGCTGGTGCAATACCGCCCCCTGCAGATCGGCCGCTAGCAGGGGGTGTCAATCAACCCGATCGTATCTGATAGGGTTAATTTCTGTCCGCCGCCTCAGAGCAGGTGGACAGGTTATGGAGCAGGGGTCTTTAGACCGCTGCTTCATAACTTCTGTTTCCGGCAAGCCTGAAGGCTCGCCTGAAACACAGGGCATCAAGCTCCGTACGGAGCTTGATAAATTGACCCCATATTCAAGTTTCAGAATACTTTAGTAGGTTGCAGTAACAAAGTCCATTAGATGCTGATACTGTAATTGTGCAATACACTCAATGGTATAAAGGGTGAAACTGCTGCTGAGTACCAGGTAGGTACAGCAGGCACAGCTGGTTTGAGGAAACCTGTCACTGGTATCGTAGACACGGGACACTCAGCAGGCACAGGATACCCAGAGGGTACGGTTGTTGAGACTGTCATGGGATACCAGTTAGATACAGCTTCAGGAATAAGGTTAGCATACACAGGTATCACGTAAGTATGCTTGGCTTTCAGAAACTAGGAGAGCATACACAGATACAAGGTAGGTATACTTGGTCTCTGGAACAAGATAAGTCTGCCTGGCTTACAGGAAACAGGAGAGAATATGCGGGTACACAAGATAGGTAAGCAGGCTTCAAGAACAAGGTGAGCTTACAATAACTCAGCCCAGAGTGATGGGCTGAGTAACCTTTTACAGGAAATCCCACCCTATTGTCTCCAGGTGGGAGTTCTGGTAATTAGGGCTTGGCCCCTAGAGAGCTATAAGATGCGACAAGATGTGGCAACTGAAGACGTATTGCAACTATAGATATTCATTTCTCAATAGTGCTTATATACATATATATTTATGTGCGTATATGTGTATATACTCATATTAGCACATAAATATATATGTATATAAGCATATACATATACAGGTAGCCCTCAGATTACGCCGGGGTTAGGTTCCAGAAGGAATGGTTGTAAATCGAAACCGTTGTAAATTGAAACCCAGTTTATAATGTAAGTCAATGGGAAGTGAGGGTCCGGGAGATAGGTTCCAGGCCCCTCTCAAAATTGTCATAAGTAACACCTAATACAGGGGTGTCCAAACTTTTTTGGAAGAGTGCCAGATTTGATGAAGTGAACATGTGCAAGGGCCGACCATTTTGCCTGACACTCTTTAAACCATTTTAAAATAAATGCAAATTAACTATTTTATGCAAAGTTTATTGAAAACGGCATACTTTTCATTTTGTGACTTGGATGACAAATCTAAACAGGTGTTAAATCACTCTGCCTTTAAGATATAAAAAAACAGGAAGCTGAAATATGTCAGGAACATTGTAAAGTACATTACACAAAGTAATAAAGGTTGTCTATCAACTTCTAAGTTCAGAAAATGTGAACAGGAACATAACACCAAGTATACATGTGTTCAAATATATGTATAACTGATTTAAACTGACATTAAAGGGACAGTTTACTCAAAAATTTTCTCCCCTTTAATTTGTTCCAAATGATCCACTTTACCTGCTGGAGTGCATTCAATTGTTTACAAGTAGCTCCTTTACCCTTATATTGGCATTTGAAATGGTTGATTTAGCATGTGGTATCCCCACCTATTCTGAAAGTTTGTGGCCGCGCGTACCAGCTATAGATAAGCTTTGTAAACACAGCCAGCAGAAGAAATTACACTCCCAGTGAGATATAGCAGAGATAAGGTAATAAAATGTTGATTTTCCATTGTTCTCTCAAAGTACTGGTGATTGTTTTAAGGACATATATAAGATAAAGAAGCAGGTATATGTGCACAATGTGATACAGTAATGAGATCTGATTATATCTACAAGCTCAGCCCATTTTATTAGGTTGTGGCTTCAAAACACAAAATCAGAGCTTTAATATACACAAATAAACCTTAAAAATCTAATTTTCATATATTTTTTACTCTGCAGTTGGTAAAAAAAGCAATTGTAAACACATTAAGGGAAAAACTATTTTACAGTATACTGTCCCTTTAACTAAGATTTTACAATGTATTCATCTCAAGTGAAAAAAAAAACTTGCCTGCACTAATGTGAAGGGTGAAATTGAGATCTGGACCGCAGCACATAGACTAGGTCTGGTTCAAAGGCCATGGTTTTGATGCGCAAAATGTCACGCAGGTGAGAGTCACTTAGTCTTGTCCTCACGTGGTTCTTGTTAAAGTTCATAACAGAGAATGTCTTCTCACACAAATATGTTGAGCCAAACAAGCTCAGCATTTTCTTAGCCAATGTTCAAATCTCTTGAAACTGGCTCTTATCCAGTTGGCGGTAAATGTTCACAAGAGAGAGCTGTTTGTGACGACTGCGTAACTTGCTGTCACAATGCAGCTCAATGAGCTCGAGCTGCAGCTGATCTGGAGCATCGCTGGGGTCAACAGAGATTGGAGAGGAGAAAAGGCTGATCTCCTTTTCAATAGCTGCAAAATCTTGAAAGCGCCGTTTAAACTCCCCAGCCAGAGATGTGATGCCTACTGCATAACTGCTCGTTTGCGCACTGATATCATCCTGTGGAAAACTGTTCATTATTTCCTGCAACGCTGAAAAATGAATGGTATTGGGCTCTGTTTGTGACAAATGCCTTAAGAAAAGTTGCAGCTTTGTTCCAAAGGCTTTGAGGTGTGAATAAAGCTGGTTCACCGCTGCGTCTTTGCCCTTAAGACTCGTGTTCAGTACATTTAGATGCTTTGTTATGTTGACTAGAAACCCCAAATCAGCCAGCCAAATAGGATGAGATAGTTCTCGTATCGGTTGTCCCTTTGTTTCCAAGAATTCTCCTATTTCCTTTCTGAGAGAGTAGAAACGCTGCAGTGCAGATCCCCGACTGAGCCATCTTACATCATTATGATATAAAACATCTTCGTATTCAGCCTGGATATCCAGTAGAAACTGTTTAAACTGGCGGTGGCACAGGGCTTTAGAGCGAATAAAATGAATGGTCTTTTGCACCGGTTTCATAACATGATCATATTTGATATGTTTGATGAACTTGTTGATGAATGATACAATGAAGTTTAATAGCTTTGCCTCCTTCTTCGATCACCTTGTTACAGATTAGGGTTGATAATCCACTTCGTTCACCAGCCATGGCAGGTTCCCCATCAGTAATAATCCCATTAACTTTGTTCCAAGGCATTTTCATGCCATCTATGGCAGAACTAACAGAAACAAATAAATAATTTCCTCTTGTTTGGTCCTTAAGGCTCTGGATGTCAAGTAGCTCTTCAGTCACATTCATTTCATCGTCCACCCCTCTCAGAAAAATCAGCAACTGAGCTGTATCAGAGAGGTCCGTGCTTTCATCACAGGCTATTGAAAAGAAGTCAAACTCAACTCCTTTTGATGTTAACTGTCTCTTAATATCTGATGAAATGTCTTCAATTCTCCGTGCTACAGTGTTACGAGCCAGGCAAATTTTGGAAAACTCTTGCTTCTTCTCGGGACAGATATTCTGCACCATTTTCATTACGCATTCTTTGATAAAGTCATCCTCAGCAAAAGATTTGCAATTTTTAGCAATTAACGTTGCCACCTCATAGCTAGCCCTTGTGGCATTTTCATTTGACTCACGGGCTTTTGTAAAAAATTGCTGTTGTGACATTAAAACAGCTTCAAGTTGCTTCAACTTTTCACTGCGGTCACGCCCTGTCAGCTTGTCATAATATGTGCTATGTCTCGACTGGTAGTGTCTCTTGACATTGAATTCCTTATAAACAGCCACAGTCTCTTGGCATATCAGACAAACACAGTGTTTCTGTATTTCAGTGAAAAAATATTCCACTTTCCACCAGTCCTGGAAGCGGCGTCCCTCACTGTCAACTTTTCTTTTCTTATTTATAGTTGCCATTATAAAAATTAGCCAGATTCCTATATGCGTCCAAGATCTTGCGAGATTTGTGCTTTCCCCTTCTTCCTGTGCCAGCTGATGACGTCAAACCAGAGATCCCAGGAGTCCTGAGCGGCGCTCTGGGACTCACTGAGCGGCGCTCGGGGACTTCACTGAGCAGCGCTCGGGGACTCACTGGGGGGTTGTATCATCTATATTTGTACAAATTATCTGTGGGGCCATATCAGTCCGGAACTCTTGCCGCAATTGGCCCGCGGGCCGGACTTTGGACATGCCTGACCTAATACATTATTTTTAAAGCTTTGAAATGAAGACTTTAAATGCTAAACAGCATTATACACGTAATAAAATAATCACACAACACAGAATATATAATTAAACTAAGTTAAATGAACAAAAACATTTGCTAAACAGCATTATAAATCTAATACAATAATTACACAACACAGACTTCACTTGCATTTTTCTGCAAACAGTTCTTTCTATGCATTCCAATCTGGACTGATTTATAGACAGGAAGAACTTTTTCCTTTGAAATCTGCTCGATAGCTCAGGTCGGGTTAAACGGATTAATTTTATCTTGCTTGGCTTTGCTGCAACACAAGCGGACAGCTCCACATACTGGCTATTTTAATAAATGCACTGCTTCTCAATACTTTTCAATAGCAGTCACATGACTGGAAAAAAAGGTTGTTATTCTGAAACGGTGTAAATTGAACCGTTGTAAAACGAGGGCCACCTGTATATTTATAGTGAAAACACAGTCCCCTATTGACCTCCATATAAAGGCACTTTAGGTTCCGTTTTTTTATAACCCCACAACACCTCACTTTAACCCCTTATTACTGCTTTGTGCAGTTGTTTTTTGTTTGTTTTTTAAACAAAGATGCTCATATTTATATTTTATGTTAATGGGGGCAATTGGGGCAACTTTTTTTTTTAAATACATTTTTATTTAGGTTTGATCTATAGTACAACAGACATGCAAAATTTCAAATGGAACGTGAATACAAAAGGGCACGATCACAGCAAATATATTGACATGAATACATAATTATTCTGTTACATCACAGATAAGATTAAACATGCACCAAATAAACCTCGTATTTTCATATTTTGTTTTGCTTTGAAATAATTTACACACATATAAAACTTGTTTTATAATATAGGAAGAATCCAGGGATCTGTGAAGATGAATCACAAACAAAAGGGTATAATACCCTAGTATAATACTGAGATTCCAACCACACCCACTGATTATGCATACAGACACACCCCTTTTTTATTGTTTACACGTTAGGTTGAACGCTACAGATTAGGAGCAGTATTTTACAGCAAATACACAAGGGATCATAAGGTAAAATTAGGAAGTATATTGAATACACCACAGATAGAAGGAATTTATCTGAGCCCGGAATGCATAACGATTCAGAAGTAAGGGAGGTATATATTAAACAACCAACGTTTGCTCTTTAACACACGGAGAGCAATATTGACAGAAACAAAAAAGGAGAGAATGCTGGAGATCAGCTGATTTTTTGTACATATGTGAAATGTGGGTGTTTATAATAGAAATGGGCTCATACTGCCATAACATGTTTAAGATCAATATGCAACATTTTTATACTGTCAGGACCAGTAAATTTGTCATAATATAATTTGATCTATGTATATATGGAAATAATTTAAGGATGAACTAGTTATACAGATGTATTAGTCATATGGGTCTTTAATATTATTTAGGACAACAGATATAATAAACATGTATTATTCTCTGTCATAAGAATAGATTGGAGAAAGGTATATTACTGATGTATTGCACCTGTTTAGCCAGGGAGTGGGAGGAGCCCATCAGGGGATTGGGTAATAGAAATTTAAAAGCCAGAGCTTCCTTGATGTTACCAGATGCCTGATGAAACATCTAGCATAGCTGAGAAGCGTGTTGCAATCTGTTACCAATATTGTTTTTAATACTTTGGGTAATGTACACACCCATTGTATTTTATTATTGGTTTTAATATAAAAATATATATTGCACTTTACTGGAAGCCTGAGCTTTACTCGATCATCCTTTGGCACACCTGGGCCTCTACGCTGGGGGATCAGTTTGCTGGGACACTGTGATATCCCTGCTTGCGTCATTTAGCACACTTGGTGCTGCTCCCTTTGTAAGTATAATTAAATTACAAGACCTTTCACTGTTGGTTGGAATCTCAGTATTATACTAGGAGGCGTCCTTTTGTTTGTGATTCGTCTTCACAGATCCCTAGATTATCTTTATTCTTTCAGAGGAGCTGCCGATACTACACTACATTGTCATCTCTGTCTGGGATTATCTCTACCATCACAGAAGGACCTATTGGGATACCTCTGAACTGTTCAGTAGTCTCTACTAAGGACACAGATAAGATTTTGTATTAATCGATATACTGTGCCAATTGGCTTATATTTTATATTTACATTTATATGTGCATATATAGTTATAATTCATTATAATATTATATTCACACTCATACCTACAGCTTATTTGGTTTATTGAGCCGCCCCTAGGGTTGGACACGAGAGTGTCATCAACAGGTTTGTTTTTTACAAAAATATATGAAGAAGTAACCGGTATGTTGTGAGTGCTATAAATTGTTGTTGCACTTAATCATTATTTTCTATAGTTTTCAGTGAACTTATGCTTAACAAACAATTAGACATCCCAATGGATATTCAGCTCGTTACAGAAAGGGTTATTAACTGGGGATGGAAAATGGTATATAGGACTACTCACAAGTTATATATAGGTTATTATATGATTATGAATGCAGTATTTCACAAGAGAAACCACACTGAAGACTCTGAGCATAATTACGGATGCCAGAGTGTATAGATGGGTGGGGGGTATAAAATTATTTTTTTATTTTTTTATTTAAGCAGAATAAATGTTAAAGGGACATGAAACCCAAAATGTTTATTTTATGATTCAGATAGAGAATACAATTTTAAACAATTTTCCAATTTACTTCTATTATTTAATGTGCTTCCTTCTCTTGTTATCCTTTGATGAAAGGTTTATCTAAGCAAGCTCAGGAGCAACAGAGAACCTAGATTCTAGCTGTTGATTGGTGGCTGCATATATATATTGATTGTGATTGGCTTACCCATGTGTTCAGTTAGAAACCATTAGTGCATTGCTGCTCCTTCAACAAATAATACCAAGAGAATGAAACAGATTAGATAATAGAAGTAAATTAGAAAGTTGTTTAAATGTGTATTCTCTATATGAATCATGAAAGAAATATTTTGGGTTTCATTTCCCTTTAAGCTTGACTATGTAAACAAGTGACCTGTATGGGTTACTATAGTGGGTATGGGTGTTGATGAGAACCAGTTATATTTAGTTTAAAGGAAAATCAATATTATATATTAGATATGCTACTAGATAAGTTAAAGTACAGAACGCCGCCTCGGCCACTGGCAACCTCTCCACAATGGGTGAATAAGTAGCATTACTAACAGTAGGGTATGTGGCTTCCTTAACCCATTTAAAAAATAGAAATGACTATATCACACGAATATCGCTTTGGTTAATTATAATGGTTGCAGGCTTTTATCATAAATCACCTCAAAACAAACTATATCAAGTGTTACTATGTGTTAATACAAGTTGGTTATCTTAGAGTGTTTTGACCTCAGAATTATATAAACAAGGAAACACATATCAAATACTCAGAACCTTTCCATCCGTAGAATCAACACTGACTAAAATAGCTGAAACTGTGTTAATGTGAACTGGTGTGTATATTACATAACTTTCAACTCTCTATATGTAAAAATTCAACAAGTGACAAGAAACATTTGACCAACTTAAAAAAAAATAAAGTGAAATTTTAACACTTAGTTCCAAGGGAGGACTAGTCTGGACATTAGGGGAGCTTATAATTATGTAATATATTACCAAATATTTCTAGAGTATTAGACTAGAAACCAAGACTTATGTGGCTTACCTTAGTAAAAATAAACAGAACCCACATATGCAGTAACTAATTGTATTTGGGGTGACCTGTATGAGCCTATTCAAACTTGCAGAAGCTCTAAGCAAACTCTCTAGTCTTCAGCTATCATAAATTATAGAGATCTGTAGTAGTATGCTTAGTAAAATTCTATGGGTCAAATATATATAATGCAGCAACCAATGATATAAAATTAAACCTATGATTTACATTAAAGCCTACTTGCAAAACTCTCATATTTAACCCCTTGAGTGCTAAGCACTTTCCCACCTGGGTGCTGAGCTGATTTGAGGGTTTTTTAATTTTTTTCTTCTTTCAGATCCCTAATATCATTGGAAAGGTTAGGCGATTACCTTTCCAACTGTAGGTCTTGGGGGTCTGTAACTGCTTAGATGCCTGAGATACAGGCTTCTAAGCAGCATGCCCCCTTTCCCTATACTGTCCATTGTCTTTTTTTTAATAAAGTTGCGCGGTGACATCATCACGTCATTGCGCATGATGTCACTATGCAAAACGTGAAGCCCCCACTATACAGTCCCAATCGCCGGGGTAGGAGGGGGTGGGAGCCCCCAGACCTCCCTCAAGGTGGGAGAGTGCTAGCGATGGCTTTTAGCCATCGTTAGCACCAGAGTGGGAAACTCTGCTACAGTTTAGACCCGTCGTTAGCACTGAAGGGGTCAAAGTTAATTATGGTTAGAACATACATTCATATGGGGGGTATAGTGATCAACCTGTGGTCTGAAAAGTCCCATAATGGAAATTAGTCCCTAACCCACACCTTCTCGCCAAGTTAAGTTATTAGTATTAACACACAAGTGGAGTTGGAGCAGAGCCATGGGAGTAAGCCAGTACATCAGTCTCTCTAGTATTGCTAAAGGAGGAAAGTTCAGTCACCATTTGGACTCAGGAGGTATAAGCATCTTCAGCACAGGTTGTACAATCTTCATGTCCTGTCATGATGCAGGCTGATCCAAAGAGGCCTCTGGCTCCATCCCTCTCTCTCCCAGCATATCGCTAGAACTGTTAGGCTTTGCAGAGACCGGATCCTTTGCATCTCCGATCGGGGCAATGTGTGAGTGCTGGTGCCCCAAAGCGCAACTTCCCACACCGTCCACCAGAGCAGGCTCAGGATGCGTGCTTAAATGAGAGATATAAATGTTCCTGGGTTTCGATGTCTTATGTTGCGAATCCTCTAAGGCGGTATGATGTTTCACAACGTATATCACAGTTTCTTTAAGAAACAATGAGCATTCTCCATAATGGTCTTAGAGATCGAGCTTGTAGGTTGTTCTGAAAGGTGACTCCAAGGTTGATGGGACTGTATAACTTCCCAGCCACGAGGGTAAGAAGATGGCCACTGCTCATATAGTATTGAAACAGGCCTCAGTTTTTAACTAGTTTCTGTCTATCCGTTATATAAATTTGGTGCTCCCCATGTATAAAGTAAGAGTTTAGGAAGTTCTCAGAAGGTTCCAAGGATTTAGTCGAATTATATATGCCCTCCATAATCAGTAATAGTTTTGTCAGAGCCAGAGCAGTATGGATTTGCGACCATTCTTGTAGGCTGCTAGCTCTGCCCCCCCAACTTTTTATTTTTAACCAGAGGTCTAATATTTGTTCATTGCATTTAGCACAAAGTGAAACTTGTAATGGCTTTTTTAGTAAGGTGTTTCTTTCTCCTTCATAGGCATTAAGAACCCATTTGAAGAGTAGATTTGATGCTACTTGACTATCTCCTGCGTAAAAATAGAAGACAACTTTAATTAATTGTTGGCTATGATAGTCTAAGAATGGTGCTTACATTATAGTAGATACATTTTATATTTAATCCAGTCCAACATTCTGTGTTTTACTAAATATAGTGCAATTTTTAAATGTAGTTTTACGTTTTTCAGATGTTCTACTTATTTTACTTACAAACTGTTTGTTTTGCTGGAATTTATTTTATGTAACGCTAAAAACGTTGGTATTATTTATACACATCTTTGGCCTCATATTTCAAATAGATTAATCTGTGCATGAAATCAATTGATAGCAGCCTAATGGGTTTTCTAATCAATTTAAGCTATTTCACTAAGTGAAATAGCTGAATCAAAAAACATATAAGGTACCTGCACAATATTATTGGGTTTAAGGATCTCATGGTAAACCGACAAAAATGTCTACATTTGGAAGTTGTTGCTTTTTTGTGTGTGTGCTCTTTATGTAGACCTTCATGGTATTTTCCAGGCTTTTTGAAGACCTTCTTAGAAGTAAGTAGCAAGTAACCAATGGGAGAACACTTCACCAAACTGATATGTTGATTTACACTATATAAGACCACGATCAGCCCTGGAACTTTAGAAGTGTAGTTGATTTAAACATATCCCGCACATTCATTTTTAATTCAAACACATTACACATTGCTCTTTCTTAGTTTGTTTGTGTGAAGGAGACCAGGGAATGAAGGTGAAAGAACAGAAGGAGACTGAGGGTACAGAAGGAGAAAATGCTTATGTAAAATGAATAGACTTTAATAAAAACATGAACAAAACAAATCATCAGGTGAATGAAACAGTTCGTAATAGACTGAGAAACGCGTTGTGATTTGTTTTATTCATGTTTTTATTAAAGTCTATTCATTTTACATAGACGTTATCAGCACAATTTTTTAGACCATCGTTTTACAGAAACATTTCCAATACCTCTCCTATTGGTCGGGTGTCTGTGTGGTGTGTCGGCTTGTGCAAAATGTAAATACTCAGCTGATTACATTAGATCTCTCAGCTGTTACTCAACCGCCACCTGTTGGAGTCACAGATCAATCACAAAGGAGAAGCGGAACCGGTTTTGCCCCTGTGAGCTATCTGAATGGCTCGTGAGTGTTCAGCTGGCGTATCTTGCACTTTTTAAGTGCCTACAAATCTGTGAGTACCCTGTATTTACCTTATGGATATCTCTTGCCATCAGTGATCTTGCACTATTGCGGCACCTTCTTCCTTTATATTTTTATTTACAAAATATAGACTGACTACATTTAAAAGACAGCCAACACCAGAATTGTTGTTGTTTTAAAAGATAGATAATTCCTTAATTACCCATTTCCCAGTTTTGCATAACCAACACAGTTATAATAAGACACGTTTTACCTCTGTAATTACCTTGTATCTAAGCATCTGCAGACTCCCCCCTTATTTCGTTTGACAGACATGCATTTTAGCCAATCAGTGCTCACTCCTCGGTAAATTCATGTGCATTAGCTCAATGTTATCTATATGACTCGTTAGTGTTACAAGGTCTCAGGTGTGAATAGGGAGCAGCTGTGTTAAACTTGGTGTTATTGCTCTCGCACTCTCTCATACTGTTCACTGGAAGTTCAACATGGCACCTCATGGCAAAGAACTCTCTGAGGGTCTGAAAAAAAGAATTGTTGTTCTACATAAAAATGGCCTAGGCTATAAGAATATTGCCAAGACCCTGAAACTGAGCTGCAGCACGGTGGGCAAGACCATACAGCGGTTTCACAGGACAGGTTCCATTCAGAACAGGCCTCGCCATGGTCGACCAAAGAAGTTGAGTGCACATGCTCAGCATCATATGCAGAGGTTGTCTTTGGGAAATAGATGTATGAGTGCTGCCAGCATTGCTGCAGAGGTTGAAGGGGTGGGGGACTGCCTGTCAGTGCTCAGACCATATGCCACACACTGCATCAAATTGGTCTGCATGGCCGTTGTCCAAGAAGGAAACCTCTTCTAAAGATGATGCACAAGAAAGCCCGCAAACAGTTTGCTGAAGACAAGCAGACCAAGGTCATGGATTACTGGAACCATGTCCTGTGGTCTGATGAGACCAAGATCAACTTATTTTGTTCAGAGGTTGTCAAGCGTGTGTAGCGGCAACCAGGTGAGGAGTACAAAGACAAGTGTGTCTTGCCTACAGTTAAGCATGGTGGTGGGAGTGCCATGGTCTGGGCCTGCATGAGTGCTGCCGGAACAGGGAGCTACAGTTCATTGAGGGAACCATGAACACCAACATGTTATTCAAATGGCAAAAGTATATAATTTAATTCAATGATAAACACAAATTCAATACAATTTCATATTTAAATACTCTAAAATTACTAAATCAAATTTTCAAATACTTCATTCAAGATATGGCCACATCATTATAAATAAAACAAATACAAAACTAAAAACACTCAGAGAAAGATATCTAAAAAGTATAGCAATGTGCTATCTCAATGTGCTATCTCAATAGATGTACACTCAATTCTCAAAGAGCAAATGCAATATATCAACATAAGAATCACTAGATAAAATTAGAATAGTCTTATGATAAAACAAGAGCGTATGCACAAGGGGTTAGCAGTCTCTAATTGATCATATAAGTACAAGACTAGCAAATTCGTTTGTCTTAGTATATCTTTGATGGTCACAGTATACAAGTTTATGCAAGCGGTTAGTTTGTAGCCTATTGTCTTAGGTGAGTAGAGTTTTTAGATTCCCAATTAGTACTGTAGGCTCCTCACGCTGAGTTCCTCGTGACTCCCAAGCTGACGAGTGTGTCAGAAACCTCAACCAACAGCAGAGAAGTCTGTCAGGTACGTTTTAAACAGCACAAGAGCCGCCCTTGGATCCGGTAAGGAAATACAGACTGACCGGTCAGTTTAAAAACTAACTTGTGGCAAAGACATATGCTTTGGAGACTGCTAACCTACAGTATCTAATTGGGAATCTAAAAAACTCTACTCACCTAAGACAATAGCACATTGAGATAGCACATTGCTATACTTTTTAGATATCTTTCTCTGAGTGTTTTTAGTTTTGTATGTTTTATTTATAATGATGTGGCCACATCTTGAATTAAGTATTTGAAAATTTGATTTTTATTTTTATTTTCAGAGTGCTTAGTAATTTTAGAGTATTTAAATATGAAATTGTATTGAATTTGTGTTTATCATTGAATTAAATGATATACTTTTGCCATTTGAATAACTATTGAGTTTTAATAAATAGATTTACCTTGAGCTATTTACTGCTTATAATTTTATATTTAACCCTTTGCCTTTTGAGCTCTGCTTATAGCACCACTCTACATCCACTTCTTATTCATTCTGTTTTAAACTGTGTAAGAGAGATCACAGTATAATTTTCAGAGTTGGCTACGAGCTCTTAGGTACCAGTCCAGACCTACTACCGCTTTTTCTTTATGAATACCAACATGTACTGTGACATACTGAAGCAGAGCTTCAGAGACTGGGCCGCAGGGCAGTATTCCAACATGATAATGACCCCAAATACACCTCCAAGACGACCACTGCCTTGCTAAAAAAGCTGAGGGTAAAGGTGATGGATTGGCCAAGCATGTTTCCAGACCTAAACCCTATTGAGCATCTGTGGGGCATCCTCAAACGGAGGGTGGGGGAGCACAAGGTCTCTAACATCCACCAGCTCCATGATGTCATCATTTGGGCCCAATTTGGACATTTCCACTTAGGGGTGTACTCACTTTTGTTGCCAACGGTTTAGACATTAATGGCTGTGTGTTGAGTTATTTTGAGGGGACAGCAAATTTACACTGTTATATAGGCTGTACAATCACTACTCTACATTGTAGCAAAGGGTCATTTCATCAGTGTTGTCACAGGAAAAAATATAATAAAATATTTACAAAAATGTGAGGGGTGTATTCACTTTTGTGAGATACTGTATATATATATATATATATATATATATATAAAATTATATTGTATATTTACATTGGAGCATGTTTTTAAAATAAACATTTCAAAGGAGGTGAGAAGCAGCAGTATACTAAAGTTAAACTTTATTAGAGCATCTTAAAACAAAAGTTTACAGTGAAGATCAGCATAGCTTGTTGACAGGTTACACGTTTCGGCTACATGCTGTAGTCATAGCTGACCTATCTTAAAACTGGCCAAAATAGCCTTTTGATTAAAAGAAATATCCACTGATCTATCTAAAAGAAACATCATCACAAATTACATTGACACTATGGATGACCATTGTTATATATACAAAACAGAAACAAGCATGGTCATGATTAGAACCACAGAAGAATGTACAAAAAATATGTGAAGAGAAAAATTACGTGCCAATTTATTGGATTAAAATTAACTGTGGGAGAAGTATTTTTCCCATATTTATGATGGGTTGAACCTTCCTGATCCTGAGCCACTGGGGGACATTCTTGTAGTCCACATGGTGGTTCACAATGTGTGATGGAGTTAACATTCCAAGAGTCTTGTGACATATTGCATTTAGAGAAAGCTTTACAGGAAGGCTCAGCTGATTTTTATGCACCTAAAATGTGTTGTTTTGGAGGTTTTAAAAACCATTCAGGTTTTGCCCAATATAAAGTAGGGTACCAATATTGGAGTCCTTTTACAATCGAGTAGAACAGGATCTAATACTATTAAAAAATCTAGAAATCCCCCAAAGTCTCAAAACTCTAAAAAATAATAAAGTAGCCTTGAAGAGTTGCAGGCAAATTCAAATGTAGTGATTTGGGCTGCTGATAAGGGGGGATCAGTGGTAGTGTTAATCAGACATGGTCATGTGGATGAAGCGTTACGTCAAATGAATGATACTAATAATTACATTAGGTTGAGTATGGATCCTACTAGACCTTTATAAAGAGAACTTATGCAACTTTTGGACAATGGTATGGAAATGTTTTTTTTTTTATAAGGATACATTTGATTATTTGTGTGTATAGTAACCAGTGATAACGATTTTTCACCATCTACCTAACTTCATACATCTTTGATTGATGTTACAGGTTGTTCAATTGTGAGTTGGATAAGGTCAGTGTTTGAGGATTTATCCCAGTGGCTGGATGGGATTTTGCATCCGTTTGTCATCTCCCTACCCAGTTTTATTAGAGATACCAAACATGTCATCAATTTAATGGATTCTTTGTGTTGGGATGAGTCTAGCCATTTATGGGGAACAATTGACGTTACAACTTTTCACTCATCTATTCCACATTATTAAGGAGTGGAAGAAATAGGATATTTTCAAATATTCAGATACATATTCAAATTTTTCTGATGAGTATCAAGATTATATAAAACAGGTTATGATGTTTCACACATTTATTTCAAACAAATAAATAGGGCCATTGTAACCTTAAGAAAGGGAGATATACCTCTGTAACTCACTATACAGACATGCAGCTGGCTGTACCCCTGAAGAAATAGTAGGAATAAGGATAGTCAGAGGGAGCCAAGTTATTCTCAGAGGTTTTAATCACCCTGTTATCTTAACTAATATTAAGAGTATGACCAGAGATAATAAGAAGTTTGCTCATAAGGCTGGAACTATGGCAATGGCCATCAGCTGTCTTCTCCATCTGTTTGGCACACGTGAAGTTGTGCTGAATATGGTGCAATTTGCATCTCACTAAGTTCCCAGCTTACAGCAAAAAAAGATGAAGCTTTTATGTTGATGCAGTAATGTATACATTTTTGTGAGACTAGCACTCTGAGCTTGGTGATTATCTTGTTAGGATTCTCGTGCTCCGGATTTCTGCTCCCTTACTCAGGTTTAACTTTGGATTGACTCCTGAAATATAATTTATGCATGATCCCTTTCTGTGTTGATTAATTTCTACTGACTTCCTGGCTGCAAATGTTTGAAAATATGTACAGGACCATTCTTCTGGATTTTCCTTGTGTGCTGTTGCTGGATTACTGACTGACTTTTTATCTTCTAGCCTTGGCTTGCCTTTGGCCTACATGGTCAAGCCATTTTCTGCACAACTGAGTTCTGTGACTCACATAGGTAGCCACCTTACAGATTCTCAGTTTATGTTTCACATGTCATAGAGTCCAATGGCAAAACAGATGATATGGGTTTGTAAGAAGATTAGTATTACAATATGCTTGTGGGTTGAGGCTGCTTGGAAAGACAAGTTACTGTAAAGTATTTTTGGGGTGGGGACAGAGTTGGAGAGGAAGGTAAAATATTTTGCACACTTTAAATCAGTCTGTTACTCAGTGGTGTGGTGCATAAATGGTAGAGAGGGATCGATCAGTAAATTCAGATGACCCATTCTATGTACCCAGAAATCATTTAAGAAGTCATACTGAGATAAAATATCACATTGTGCATGGTTGTATCATTATCCCAGAGAATACACCAGACTGGTGTAATAATGAATCAAGGAATTTTAGAAAAAGAAAAAAGGCATCAAACTTGCATTTACATTATTGAATTTTATTTTTTGTGGTTGTAGAAATAAGTAGTCCATCAGTTTAGCACTTTAACTGGCTAGTTAGACACTGTTTACCAAATACATTGTTCAGTCAGCTAAACAAAGTATCGACAATATCGGACACATTCCGCTTTTCTACATTAAAGACATTATGGGGTACAATGAAATACATCTAATCGAGGAGAGAAATCAAGTAAAATTCTTCCATTTATTGGTACATAAGTAAAAGTTCAACACTCACAGTTCAGAATTCCTGTAACACTGACCCTGTGCATCATCTGACGCATTTCACATCTGCTTTCTCAAAGATGACGTAAGACTAGGCTGTTGTCATTTGCTTTTAAGTGTCTCTATCAGGGCGGCTTATGTTGGACCGGATGTGATGTATTGCTGTTTTTACCAATCACAACAGAGTAACATAGTAGCAATTTAATTAATATGTATATAAAATATTCATTCAGTTTGAAAGTGGGCCTTATCAGCAAAATCTTACATACATTTTAACAACCCACCAGAATACACATATAATTATTGGGTATATTCTATAGTCCAGTCAGCTCTATAATTTAAAAACAATTAAAACTAATAATGTGTTGCAAGCAAATATTAACTAGTTTGGCTTATTTTTGTAAGAGACTACATACATAAATTGAAACATGCATGAACAGGAAATATGTTTGAAAACAAATTGACAGACCTGGAGAGGTTTTACTTCCTTTCCCTCTACTTCCGTTTACAGGCGCATGTTAAATTTGCGCTTCACTTGTAATCTAGCACTTAGTTGTGTATGTTATTCCTGAAAGAGATCTACATACCATAAAGCATTTATACCCCCAGTTCCTCTGTGTTCAAAAAGATCCAATACGCTTCCCTATGTAGCAGCTTTCTAAATCTATCACCTCCTCTTCTGTTAGCCTCTAAAAAGTCTATTGCCTGTACGTCAAATGCATCAATTGTGCCTTGATGTTTAGCAAAATGTTTTGCAATGGTCGTTTTTGGTGGAATACTTTCAATATCATTTCATGTGCTCTATCCTTTAACCTTCTGCTAGAGCAACCTATGTACTGCATACTACAAACATTTGCATGTCACTAGGTATACTATGTATTTTGATGTGCAATACAATCTTTGCTTGATGATATACTTTTTCCCCTTCTTGGTCGATGTAATGGTGTCTCCTGTTTTTATATGGCAGAGGCTTTGCAAGGTCTATGGACACATTTAAAACAGCTTTGTTTTCTTTGTTTTCTTCTTTCCACCATCATACACATATGTAATTAGGTTATCTCCTATTGTAGGTGCTCGTCTTGGTGAATATTTGCAAACATTTGTTACAATGGGATTAGAAACTGGATCTGTTTGTAAGATGTTTAAATTCTGTTTTATAATATTAACCACCTCCCTATACTGGTTACTATAACTAGTAATAAACCACTTTTTTCTGTCCTTATTGCTCTTCAGCTTTTTAGTTGTTTTATATTTCTTCTTATTTGGTTTACTCAGCGGTTTATCTCTATTTAATCATTTCACCTGCTCTATTATATCTAAAAGTTTTTGCCTATTGTAACCTATCATCACCTAGTCCACTAGTTCCATTGAATGTTTCTCATATTTTTCTATTGTACTGCAAATTCATTTCTCAGGTGGTATGGGTGGCATGAGTCAAACCTCAAAATCATGTTACCCATACTAGGTTTCCTATAAAGTTTGACCTCTACATCACCTGTATCTATGTTTTCTCTCAGAGGCACATCTAAATAATTGATCTCTGTTTCACCTTTCTCCCACGTGAACTTAAAATTGCAGTTGTTACTATTCAAACATTTTACAAACAGATCTGCCATTTCTAGGGGCCCATTCCATAGAAACAAGAGGTCATCAATGTAGCGGGTATACATGATAATATTATCACTATATAGGTTTATTCCTCAAAAAATGTGGGAGGCTTTAAACCAACCTAAAAAAAGGTTGGCATATGATGGGCCAAACTTTGCTCCCTTCTCTGTCTTGCATTTTTGGAGCAATAACAATTGCTGAACATGAATAAGTTGTGTGTTAATAAGAACAAAAGGACTTCCAAAATATACTCAATTAGATTCTGTGGATAGGTAGTATAGAGCTCTAGATTTTGTCTGACTTGACTCCCATTAGACCCAATGAATGTGGAATACAGGAGTGAGCTAACATCAACTGTCAGCCAACTATATCCATCTTTCCACTTTATGGGATTCTCCTTTGGCAAAAGATGTACTTTATTTAACTTATGTACCAATAAATGAAATCATTTTACTTGATTTCTCTCCTAGATTGGATGTGTGTCATTGTACCCCATAGTGGGTTTAATGAATAAAGGAATGTTTAAAACATGGTAGAATATCTAATTATCTATAAATGGATCTAGTAGTGTTAAAAAGTAAGATATATGAATAGCCCAAATACTCATATACCATGGTAGCTTATCAAGCAACCATCCTTTAGACAATTGTTCTGACCTTACAGAGTAATGGGGAACTTATGAGACTTTAGTAGTTGTAGGGAATGCTGTATACAATCATTACATACAACTATTTGCTCATTGAAAGAGTGAAACAGTTTTTAGTGCCTAAAATACACTACATTCTGTTGGTGTAACCTAAGGTGTACAAGAGTACAATTTCATGTTCCAAACCCCCAGACGTAGAGGGGAAGGAAATAAAACCTCTCCAGGTCTGTCAGTTTTTTTTTTTCAAACTATTTCCTGTTCATGCATGTTTATAAATTGTGTTTAAATATTGTTATTATTTATTTGTCAAGCAAGAATAAGTTTAGGGTACAGTAATTTATACGTTTTTGATAAAATTTTTAACATTACAGTTTAATCACAAAACAAAAATATTTTTTAACTGAATCCATTTGAGAATAAGCAAGAACCTTCGAACTTGCAAAAAAAAAGTCCAAGGCAATAAAATATGTTTTTATTGATGATATTGCAGTATGACTTTTTTTCCCGGTGCAAGGCATAGGGGGTGTTACTGTTTTCTTGCATTTTAGATAAAAAGGGTTATGTTGCTGTTGATCAATATTTTGAAATGGCATAAAACTAAAAAAACTCAATAAACAACAATGACATACGCTTTGCACATGGAATTCAGATTTTTTTTTTAATTTTGGAATTATAAATACCTTCCTCCTGTTGTAGTCTTTACCAGACCCATAGGTAATCATTTTACAGTTTTTTGGATAGTTTAAAACAAGATTTTAGCTTTTCCTTATTGTTCAGAATTTATGAACAGAGCTGCAGATGGCCTTTAGATTTTAAAGTAGAGATTAACCTGTTTGATTCAAAGCTATAAGGTATTTTTCACAGAACATGCACATTCCATGGAAAAGGGTCTATATTCATGAAAGAAACCAACAAAGCAGAACAAATATTTTAAGCTAGGTTGTCTAAACTATAAAGATTACTATTTGAACATGACTTGGGAGGTTACTTCAATGACATGAGCAAATAAGTCACACTTTCTAGACTACAAAGATTGATTTTGTTTTACACATGCTGTGAAAAATGGAAATTAAATTTGAGATTAAAGTTAGTGTGTTTAAAAATCATGTTCTATTCAATATGTAAAATACAAGTCTATAAACAATGCATTAGGGTCATTTGTTACCTTGGAAACATTTCCTTAGCTTTAAAGCATATTGTTTTGTAATTGCTACACATGAAAACGAAAGGATATCTTTTTTTTTTTTATTGAGGTTTGAGAAATTGTACAAAGCTGGTGAATACATTTGGAAACGCATTACATCTATTATGATGAAGTACAATACATATTTAGATCCAAGCAACAAGGATTTGGCAAGTCTATGAAAGAAATATAGTAAAAAAGAGACACAAATTTGACGTGACTATACATATATATGTATAACACGTGTCTCTAAACAAAACATTATTGCCAAATGTATTCTAAAAAAACAGCCTCCAGTTTTTTTCTTTATGGGAAAAATATCCCTCCGTAAACTTTTATGACCTCTCTTAGGTCTAACTTATTATATAAACACTTCAGAGGGAAATTCAAATTTAAGCAAATGACTGGTAGTAGTTAGTAACAGATATAAACACATTACATCCATTATACCGAAGTACTAAACATATATAAATTTAAGCAACACGAAATTGGCGATGGTATGAGAGAAGAAAAGTAAAAAGAGATACAAATTTGCTATGACTATCCATATAAATATATATATAGGTCATGTCTCCAATACAAAATTTTTGCCAAACGTACTCCAAAAATACAACCTCTATTTTTTCATTATGAAATGAGTATCCCTCCGTTAACTTTTAAGACCTCTCCGAGGTCTAACTATTGAACTATCATTATAGGGGGAAATACAATGTGTAGGGGTAGATATAAATAATTACAGATGCAGAATGTTTTGAGAGAACCGCAGAATAAGACTTTGAGCACACATGCAGTGCCAAAGAATATTGATGGGTGAGGGGGTAGGAGCCTAAAGAGTATAACGGAGCTGCCTGAGTGTGAGACTTGATAGAGAGCTGTCCTGACCAAATGAGATAATATTTAGGTAGCATGTATAATGTAAGGGGGTAGTATGGCCTTGGGCATTAGCAAGTGAAAGTAATTGTATGTGAAGTGATGGCTACCAAAGTGTGGACGCCACGCAGTGTAACAGTTCACTAGAAGAACTAGACAGTATTAAATATACTTGCCCTACTTAATCTTGGCATTATATGAAATATACATAACTGTTAGTGTATAGTCTGAATATCAAATATGCAGCAATAACCTGCAGTAATCAGGTGTATTGTCTGAAATACCAGAACCCAATTTTTTGGTAGTGTGGAGGCACAAAGGTGATATCGCCCAGGGAAATGAGAGAAAAGTATTTTAAAAATCAATATTAATATGGCAGTGGGGAGAATCCATCTATTTGCAGACTAACCAATATCAATTAAACGGTTAACTCCAATATGTGAGCAAAAAATGTATTATATGCGAGTAAGAGCTTATCTCCAAGGAGTACACTGGACATTTTGGTTTAACGGGAGGATAAAACATTCAAATTTGCATATAGACCCCTATACATTAGTTATCTTGTCTGTATTTCAAAACAAGGACCAGTATCAAATGATATACCAAAACACAGATCTGTTACTTTTTTTAAACGGACATTTAAGCATAACAACCCCTTAAACATAGGGAGTCTGAAGGTTTAGTGCAAAGTTACATGGGTGGAAGAATAGGATAGAGATCTGCCACAAGGCATGGGCCCTATGCCCTGCTGTGTTAAACATAGAGTTCCAGTATTCAGTTGAGTGCAATATAAAATTCCCATTATAAGATCTCTATTATCTAATGAAATCATAACCATCCCAATCCTAATCTGTCCTTTCTTCCCCAATTCCCAACTATAGAGGTTATGTGAAAATTCAGGTAATATCAGTTAGAGTTAGGAATAGAGGTTCCCCATCCACATACACCCACTTGTTACTTATGTGTAGCATTACAAATTATTAAAGTAGATATTTATGAGTGCTGATATTAGTACATGCACCGAACCTAAGCCCATGATAACTGTTGTAAATAGGGTCTACATTTTTAATGCTAGACTGCTGAGGGTCCCACCCACATCTATATATGTTCATGCCGATTTACTATGGAGGCACCAAAATAACTCAACAGTCAACAGCGCTATGATAGGGTGCTACTGTAAAAAAAAAAATGCCAGGGCAAGAACAATACACCTGATACATTGGAACATCACTAGTCTTTGTCATCTTATCATTACACATTGTTCTTTACCGTGAGAAAAATTCAATACAAACACATCAGTTGAAACCTTAGGCAAATTAGGTCAAAAGATTAACAGGACCGTGATTAGGGCCATACTAATAGTTGAAACACAACACTAATGAACTAGAAGAACAAGCATTAAAGTGTAAATACATAATTGGCACTGGCCCTAAGGCCAACAGTGAACAGATGCATACACAGATCACCAGGTAAACAGCATCTCTAGAAACCTTTTATCCTTAGTCCAACAGGCATATCAATTATATGGCCAGTGCCTGTATAAACACATTCGACCCTCAACCAATGCCAGATACGAGTCGAGGTGAAGTAGTAAGTTTCATCGTGAGCCAGTCTGCTTCAGGAGCACTTCCTTTGATGATGCCCAAACTCCAGGTCAAGAAACTGGATATATTGCTCCGGGCAAGGCTGAGTCCACCTCCCCACTCCAGCATCTGCCAACTGAAGCCTCAGCGCTGAAACCCAAGAGAATCCTCTCCACTTGATACAACCGCAGGTTTAGTGAGCTGCAACACATAGTTGGCCACCTTAATACTTGAAGAAGTGACTGCAGTGTTCAGAATCTGTGTATTCCACATAGGTAAGAGCTTTACATCCTGTGTAGGAACCACTCCGACACAATCTGCCTACTGTACATACGTTGCAAGATAATTGCTGAGACTGTCATCACAAGGGCTCAGCTGCTTCTCTTGATGGCCCGGATCAACAATAGCTGGTAGTTCCTGCCCAACCGCATGTGCAAGCGCTTGTGTTAGGTTAGAAAAGTGGGTATCTATTATGACCATGATTTCTTCACCCCACAAGGTCAGCGCCATCTTGGATTTCTTAGTTATCTAAAGCGCTATAGAGTTAGCTTTGTCACCGTATTAAACCAGGTGAAATAGAGCTTTTGTGCGCTCCCAGACACATTCCCATAAAGCTTGTAAAATTAAAGACTGCCTCCGAGTAGCATTGGACTGTAGGATAGGGTAGCGAAGCCCCATATAATATGTTCAAAGCCAGGAGCTCTACAAAGATGCGGCCATCAACTTCAGTAGCTAGCTCCGCCCCCTCAGGATATCTTTTTATTCTTTTTTTAAACATCTAATAATAAATGTTAATGATTTTTTTCACATTTCTATATAATTGTGATCATTTAATTAGTTTTGATTAAAAAAAAGACTATAAATGTATTTTTTTTCTATAATAAAGTAAAAATTAATGGAAATTGCAGCATTTCTACAAACAAGCTATTGGAATTGAAATTATATTTTTTCACATATCACCAAATCAGATGAACTGGCTTAGTTTTTTCTGACCCATTCTAATTCATAGGAATAGTTGAATCAGTGTTGTACTCTATATAAGCTTAAATTAATCCTAGAAAATATAGTTAAAAAGATGGAATTCCAAAGTGTGAGTTACAGACACACTACACCTAATAGATAGAAAGAAAAAAAAGGACCACTAAATATAGATTTTTTTTTAATTCATAACATAAAAAAACATAAAGTAAAATATTGCTTATTATTCCAAAAACTAATATATAGTCCCATTAATTGACAAAAAAAAATGCATTTATTTATTCTATATTCAAATATGAATTCCATCAAAAATTTAAAGAGAAATAATGCAATAACAAAATGCTCTAATTTGCTAGATGTTCTTAACAGCAAACAATACCACTCAGGTAGTACTTTTATACTATGGTTTTCTTTTGAAATATAAGTCTTAAACACTGCACACAAACATCTACACATGCAATGCAAACACATGTACACAAACACACCTGTGAGCCATTCCCAGTTTAACACCTGATCATATGTTATAGTTATACCCCCTTTAAATCAATTTTAAAATATATCTACAAACATTTTCTGTAAAACAAAGACTTATTAATTATTATTGAAATAAATAACGCCTAGATTTAGAGTTTTGCGTTAGAAGGGGTGCGTTAGCTAAGCATGCTTTTTTTCCCCCGCACCTTTTAAATACCGCTGGTATTTAGAGTTCACAGAAGGGCTGCGTTAGGCTCCAAAAAGGGAGCGTACAGGCATATTTATATGTACAGGTGCTTACGGACGCGGCCAGCTTAAAAAACGTGCTTGTGCACGATTCCCCCATAGGAAACAATGGGGCAGTTTGAGCTAAAAAAAAACTTAACACCTGCAAAAAAGCAGCGTTCAGCTCCTAACGCAGCCCCATTGTTTCCTATGGGGAAACACTTCCTATGTCTGCACCTAACACCCTAACATGTACCCCAAGTCTAAACACCCCTAACCTTACACTTATTAACCCCTAATCTGCCGCCCCCGCTATCGCTGACCCCAGCATATTATTATTAACCCCTAATCTGCCGCTCCGTACACCGCCGCCACCTACATTATACCTATGTACCCCTAATCTGCTGTCCCCAACATCGCCGACACCTATATTATATTTATTAACCCCTAATCTGCCAACCGGACCTCGCCGCTACTCTAATAAATGTCTTAACCCCTAAAACTAAGTCTAACCCTAACACCCCCCTAAGTTAAATATAATTTTATTCTAACAAAATAAAATAAATCTTATTAAATAAATTATTCCTATTTAAAGCTAAATACTTACCTGTAAAATAAACCCTAATATAGCTACAATATAAATAATAATTATATTGTAGCTATTTTAGGATTAATATTTATTTTACAGGCAACTTTGTATTTATTTTAACCAGGTACAATAGCTATTAAATAGTTAATAACTATTTAATAGCTACCTAGTTAAAATAATTACAAAATTACCTGTAAAATAAATCCTAACCTAAGTTACAATTAAACCTAACACTACACTATCAATAAATAAATTAAATAAACTATCTACAATTATCTACAATTAAATCAACTAAACTAAATTACAAAAAAAACCCCACTAAATTACAAAAAATAAAAAAAGATTACATGAATTTTAAACTAATTACACCTACTCTAAGCCCCCTAAAAAAATAACAAAGCCCCCCAAAATAAAAAAATGCCCTACCCTATTCTAAAATAAAAATAAAACAGCTCTTTTGCCTTACCAGCCCTTAAAAGGGCCTTTTGCGGGGCATGCCCCAAAGTAAACTGCTCTTTTGCCTGTAAAAAAAAAATACAATACCCCCCCAACATTACAACCCACCACCCACATACCCCTAATCTAACCCAAACCCCCCTTAAATAGACCTAACACTAAGCCCCTGAAGATCTCCCTACTTTGTCTTCACCATGCCGGGTATCACCGATCCGTCCAGAAGAGGGTCCGAAGTCTTCATCCTATCCGGCAAGAAGAGCTCCTCCAGAGGATCCAAAGTCTTCATCCTATCCGGCAAGAAGAAGACATCCGGACCGGCAAACATCTTCATCCAGGCGGCATCTTCTATCTTCTTCCATCCGGCGCGGAGCGGGACCATCTTCAAGCAG
This sequence comes from Bombina bombina, assembly GCF_027579735.1. Taxonomy (NCBI): domain Eukaryota; kingdom Metazoa; phylum Chordata; class Amphibia; order Anura; family Bombinatoridae; genus Bombina; species Bombina bombina. Next base: position 565,465,997 of record NC_069504.1, read on the forward strand.
CCGATGCGGAGCCATCCTTCTTCACCGACGGACTAACGACCAATGAAGGTTCCTTTAAGGGACGTCATCCAAGATGGCGTCCCTCGAAATCCGATTGGCTGATAGGATTCTATTGGCTGATCGGAACAGCCAATAGAATGCGAGCTCAATCTGATTGGCTGATTGGATCAGCCAATCGGATTAAAATTCAATCTGATTGGCTGATTCAATCAGCCAATCAGATTTTTCCTACCTTAATTCAGATTGGCTGATAGAATCCTATCAGCCAATCGGAATTCGAGGGACGCCATCTTGGATGACGTCCCTTAAAGGAACCTTCATTCGTCGTTAGTCCGTCGGTGAAGAAGGATGGCTCCGCGTCGGCTGCTTGAAGATAGTCCCGCTCCGCGCCAGATGGAAGACGATAGAAGATGCCGCCTGGATGAAGATGTTTGCTGGTTCGGATGTCCTCTTCTTGCCCGATAGGATGAAGACTTTGGACCCTCTGGAGGAGCTCTTCTTGCCGGATACGATGAAGACTTCGGACCCTCTTCTGGACGGATCGGTGATACCCGGTGTGGTGAAGACAAGGTAGGGAGATCTTCAGGGGCTTAGTGTTAGGTTTATTTAAGGGGGGTTTGCGTTAGATTAGGGGTATGTGGGTGGTGGGTTGTAATGTTGGGGGGGGTATTGTATGTTTTTTTTTTACAGGCAAAAGAGCAGTTTACTTTGGGGCATGCCCCGCAAAAGGCCCTTTTATGGGCTGGTAAGGCAAAAGAGCTGTTTTATTTTTATTTTAGAATAGGGTAGGGCATTTTTTTATTTTGGGGGGCTTTGTTATTTTTTTATGGGGCTTAGAGTAGGTGTAATTAGTTTAAAATTGTTGTAATCTTTTTTTATTTTTTGTAATTTAGTGTTTGTTTTTTTTTGTAATTTAGTGTTTGATTTTTTTTGTAATTTAGTTTAGTTGATTTAATTGTAGATAATTGTAGATAGTTTATTTAATTTATTTATTGATAGTGTAGTGTTAGGTTTAATTGTAACTTAGGTTAGGATTTATTTTACAGGTAATTTTGTAATTATTTTAACTAGGTAGCTATTAAATAGTTATTAACTATTGAATAGCTTTTGTACCTGGTTAAAATAAATACAAAGTTGCCTGTAAAATAAATATAAATCCTAAAATAGCTACAATATAATTATTATTTATATTGTAGCTATATTAGGGTTTATTTTACAGGTAAGTATTTAGCTTTAAATAGGAATAATTTATTTAATAAGAATTATTTTATTTTGTTAGAATAAAATTATATTTAACTTAGGGGGGTGTTAGGGTTAGGGTTAGACTTAGTTTTAGGGGTTAATACATTTATTAGAGTAGCGGCGAGGTCCGGTCGGCAGATTAGGGGTTAATACTTGAAGTTAGGTGTCGGCGATGTTAGGGAGGGCAGATTAGGGGTTAATACTATTTATTATAGGGTTTTTGAGGCGGGAGTGAGGCGGATTAGGGGTTAATACATTTATTATAGTAGCGGTGAGGTCCGGTCGGCAGATTAGGGGTTAATAATTGTAGGTAGGTAGCGGCGACGTTGGGGGGGGCAGATTAGGGGTTAATAAATGTTATGTAGGGGTCGGCGATGTTAGGGGCAGCAGATTAGGGGTACATAGGGATAATGTAGGTGGCGGCGGTGTGCGGTCGGCAGATTAGGGGTTAAAAAAAATTATTAGAGTGGCGGCGATGTGGGGGGACCTCGGTTTAGGGGTGCATAGGTAGTTTATGGGTGTTAGTGTACTTTAGAGCACAGTAGTTAAGAGCTTTATGAACCGGCGTTAGCCCAGAAAGCTCTTAACTCCTGGCTTTTCTCTGCGGCTGGAGTTTTGTCGTTAGATTTCGCTCACTTCAGCCAAGACTCTAAATACCGGCGTTAGAAAGATCCCATTGAAAAGATAGGATATGCAATTGGAGTAGGGGGATCTGCGGTATGGAAAAGTCGCAGCTTGGAAGTGAGCGTTAGACCATTTCCTGACTTACTCCAAATACCAGCGGGCGGTAAAAACCAGCGTTAGGACCCCCTAGCGCTGGTTTGGACGGCTAACGCAGAACTCTAAATCTAGGCGTAAGTGAATTAGATTTTAATATATTTTGATGTGTTTTGTTAGGGCTATTTTTAAACATTTACACTTATACTTTAGGTCTGCAAAAGAGCTTTATTCTCCAGCATTATTTTGTGTTGCACTTACAGAACCACTAAATACAGTAGAATTGCATAATTAACACGTGCATAATAAAAAGACAATGCAATAGCACTTATTCTGAATTTCACAAAAGCAGTAGATTTTTTTTCTGGCATTTTTTTTTATACCATTAGCCAGCCCCCTGTACCATGTTACAGACATCAGCCAATCATAGACTAGTATACATATACCCTGTGATCATGTGCAAATGCTCAGTAGGAGCTGGTGCTTAAAAAAAATGTGCATATAAAAAGATTGTGCAAAATTTGATAATGGAAGTACATTTGAAACATTCTTAAAATTGTGTGCTCTTTCTGAATCATGAAAATATTATTTTGACTTGAGTGTCCCTTTAACTCACTTAACTTATATGAGAGCTAATAACACTCCCTGTTCTATCCATTAACAGTATAGGGTGTGTTAGCAAATGATAACTGTGTTAAGATTATCTGGTGAACTATTTTTTACCATCCACTTGTAATACCAGATTGTGCACTATTGTTATTGCAAGGTCTTGCAAAGGATAACACACTTTAATTATAGATTTTGCTCCACTTGTAATGTAACACAAAATCCACAGTTAGTTCCATAACAATATTTTAGCCGTTTAACCCAAATTCATCATATAACCTCAACTACAATATATTTATTTTTCTAAAGTGTTTAATTTGAGGGTATTTAGGTGGATGGTTTAGGAATTACCATGTATTTGCCTCCTTTTCAATGGACCAAAAGTAATTGGACTAGTGACTAAGAAGTTTTTTTATGACTAGGTGTTGGTTGTCCCCTCATTATTTCATTAATAATTAAGAGGTTGAAAGGTTTGAAATGAACTCCTAATGTGGACATTGCATTTGGAAGCTGTTGCTGTGGGCTCAATTGGAGGTCCAAAGACCTGTCAATGCAAGAAAAGTAGGCCATCATTCATCTAAAAAAATAATATATATATATCAGACAAATAGCAGAAAAAACAATATGGGTCATTCTTAAAAAGAAACAGTGCAATTGTGAGCTCAGCAATGCCAAAATACCTGGACAACCATGAAAGACAATTGTGGTGGATGATCACAAAATTCTTTCCTTGGGGAAGCCCCTTCACACCATCTAGCCAAGTCAAGAACAATCTCCAGGAAGTAGACATATCATTGTCAAAGTCTACAATAAAGACAAGACTTCATGAAAGTAAACACAGATGGTTTACAACAAGGCACAAGCTTCAAGAATAGGAAGCTCAGATTAGACTTTGCCAGAAAACATATAAAAAAGCATACCCAGTTCTGGAACAATATTTTTGGATTGATTTAACCTAAGATCCACCTGTATCAGAAGGATGGGAAGAGAAGAGTCTGGAGAAGGGAAGAAATAGCTCATAATCCAACAAATACCACATCATTTGTAAAGCATGGTGCAGGCTGTGTTATAGAATAAGCGTGTATGGCTTCCAATGGAACTGGGTTACTAGTGTTTATTGAGGATATGACTGCTGACAGAATTTGGAAGTATATATGGTTATACTATCTGCACATATTTAGCCAAACTCTGAAAAACTGATAGGAAGTTGCTTCAAAGTACAGATAAACAGTGACCCACAACATGCTACTAAAGCAACCAATGAGCTTTTCAAGGCAAATAAGTAAAATGTTCTTCAATGGCCGAGTCAGCTATCATCCCCTCAACCCAACTAAACATGCATTTCACTTGCTCAAGAAGGCAGAAATACTCACAAATAAGCAGCAACTGTAGACAGATGCAGTAAAGGACTGTCAAAGCAACACTGTGATGGACATTTTGGTGATGTTCATGGGTTCCAGACTTCAGGCAGTAATTCACTGAAAAGGATTTTCAACCAAGCATAAAGAATGTTAAAATTGTTTGATTTTTTGTTTGTCCAATTACTTTTGAGCCCTTGAAAATGGGGGACTATGAATGAAATTGTTGCATCTCTTAATGGTTCATACTTTTGTGTAACCCCTTGAATTAATGCTGAAAGTCTGCACCTAACTCAATTATTGATTGCTTCATTTAAAATACATTGTGGTGGCATAGATAGCCAAAGTTAAAAAAAATGTGATACTGTCCAAATAATGACTTAACTGTATTATTGAAACAAAATTGTGTGATATTTCTGTGCCATAATGCAATAAAAATGGTAATCCATTGAGGTAAGCTCCCTTGAAGTATGCACTTGAAGCCCTAAAAAGGAATATAATATAGTTAATAGTAAATACTTTTTAATGACTTAATATGATATATTGTCAGTATATCATAGTCAATCCATATTATTATCAATATGGCTCAAGTTTTAAATAGTGAAGCAAATAATATAAAAGATAAAATAATTGCTTGTTAAGTGATTGTTGTAAAATAAAATACATATTGTGTGTGTGTAATAACTGGAAGAAAATCAGATCATACATTCAATTAATTAAAAGCATACTAGCCTCAGAACCTCAGACACATTGAATGCTGATCTTTTTCCAGTTCAGAAAACAATTGCATTCCTGAACTAGAAGATCAAAAATGCACTTGGGGCAGTAGAGAAGTAAAACAAAAACATAATTTGGTATCTTCCTTGGATCACATTTTGGGGCCCATTTATCAAGCTCTGTATGGAGCTTGAAGGGCCGTGTTTCTGGCGAGCCTTCAGACTTGCCAGAAACACCAGTTATGAAGCAGATACCTAAAGACTGCTGCTCCATAACCTGTCTGTCTGCTCTGAGGAGGTGGACAGAGATCACGTGAAATCAACCCGATCGAATACGATCGGGTTGATTGACACTCCCTGCTAGCGGCCGACTGCCCGTGAATCTGCAGGGAGCGGCGTTGCACCAGCAGTTCACAAGAGCTGCTGGTGCAATGCTGAATGCGGAGAGTGTATTGCTCTCCGCATTCAGCGATGTCTGTTGGACATGATGATCAGACATTTGTTAAATAGGCCCCTTTGACTTAATGTGAATATAAATGAGTGGAATCTAGTTGTACTATCTGTATATGTGTCCTGGAGTGCCTATGTGATACAACAAGCTTAAAAATAGATTACTGGAACATAAACAAAATTTCAAAGAGGTTTGAATAGTTTTTCTTAGAACAAGCAAAGGGACTCAGGAACACCATTGTAGTTAACCATAAAAACAGTCTTTTATTATAGACATATTTAAAATACACACACAGGAGGTAGTGACTGGTCTTACGCGTTTCGGCAAACTGCCGTAATCATAGACCTAAAGAACGTTAGTCAATTAGCAATTTAAAAAGCTTGTAAAACACTTTCATTGTCTGAATGGTGATCAAACACCTGCTATACCTGAACACATAAATTAACCCTTAATGTGGATAAGAACATGGATAGATGCACACAAAGAAGCAAAAAATAATAATAATAATGCAAAAAAAATAATAATAATAATAAATTTAAGAAGCATAAGTAATGCAAGTTGAAGTAGAGCACATAAATAAACAGCATATTACAAGTTTGAAACAAAACCTTAAGTATTATCACAAAATTACCTTAGAGATATGCATATATATATATATATATATATATACGTGTATGTCAACATCTCCACATAAGTAGATATATAATGATACTGGTAACAATGAAAAAAGGAATATATAATAAAAAGAAAGAAAAGAAAAAATAATAATAACACCAGAATACAAGATATACAGACATACTCGTCTAAACATATGCAGGCACAGAGGAAATGATCATTCCCAATAATTTATTAGATCAAATTCTGAATTGAAACCTTTTGGTACTAGTGTGGACAGCTTAAAAATCCAAAACGCTTCTTGTCTAGACAGGATTTTTAACTTGTCACCTCCTCTTTTTGGATTGTTAATGCATTCAATAGCACACCACTTGAAGCTTTTTACACACCCTTCATGTATATCTAAAAAGTGTCTAGAGAGTTCTGAGCAACGTGACTCATTTTTGATATAACCTAGGTGTTCTCTGATCCTTGTTCTGATGTCCCTAGTGGTCATACCTACGTACTGTAAATTGTGGACTACACATTCCACTAGGTACACCACAAAGGACGCCGAACAATTTATGCAACCTTTTGTGTTAAAAGTTTGACCAGTAGTACATGACTGAAAAGAGTTGCCTACTTTGATGTAATCGCAAGCTTTACAGCGTCAATTTCCACATCTAAAAGTACCATTAGTAGTTAACCAAGTACTAGATGGACGAGTACTGGGTAATTGGCTAGGGGACAACATGTTGCCAAGTGTTAAACTTTTGGAATATACACATTTAAACCCTGTTTCCACTGTTTTTTTCAAAGATTTATCCCCATATAAAATAGGGAAATATTTGTGTATAATTTTGCAAATAGAGGAATATTGAGTGGAATATTGGGTAATAAAAAGAGGTGCCATATCACCATCACTGTTCTTATTTGTACGTTGTCTGATTCAAAGGATTTTGCGACTGAAAGCAGCAAAATAAAAAGCCGCCTCTCTAACAGAGGTTATTCAGCTACCCTCCTTAATAAAATGTCCAAACATGTTGATCTTTTGAAAGGGGATGATCATAAAGTTGAGAGTAGAAAGAGTAGACAACGTACAAATAAGAACAGTGATGGTGATATGGCACCTCTTTTTATTACACAATATTCCACTCAATATTCCTCTATTTGCAAAATTATACACAAATATTTCCCTATTTTATATGGGGATAAATCTTTGAAAAAAACAGTGGAAACAGGGTTTAAATGTGTATATTGCAAAAGTTTAACACTTGGCAACATGTTGTCCCCTAGCCAATTACCCTAGGTGTTGTTTCAAACTTGTAATATGCTGTTTATTTATGTGCTCTACTTCAACTTGCATTACTTATGCTTCTTAAATTTATTATTATTATTTTTTTTGCATTATTATTATTATTATTTGCTTCTTTGTGTGCATCTATCCATGTTCTTATCCACATTAAGGGTTAATTTATGTGTTCAGTTATAGCAGGTGTTTGATCACCATTCAGCCAATGAAAGTGTTTTACAAGCTTTTTAAATTGCTAATTGACTAACGTTCTTTAGGTCTATGATTACGGCAGTTTGCCGAAACGCGTAAGACCAGTCACTACCTCCTGTGTGTGTATTTTAAATATGTCTATAATAAAAGACTGTTTTTATGGTTAACTACAACGGTGTTCCTGAGTCCCTTTGCTTGTTCTATATTGCTTATGTGGACTACGAGGGGTCCACACACCACTACAGGACAGATTGTTACTGGATCTCAAGACTCCACTAAGCTGTTTAATTTTCGGGGTATTTGTATTTCCTCCGTTTGCCCTGCATCCTGAGAAAAGTGCTTTACCGCTATTGGATTTGGTGATTGGCTGCCGCTTACTTACGACTGACACACCCCCAGCAGCTCGGCACTCCTGCTCGTGCATTGGATACTCTGCAAGATCGACTGGCCCCAGGAGGGGAGTGTGGCTCTACGTGCTTACGTCCCGGGACTTGTCTCTACTGAGATATGTGTCGCAGATGGTTCCTGGCGACCGGGTTTGCCGGAATCGAGGAGCGTTTAACCCACTAGCCGGACTTGTTGTGTGCGTTTGCTTGGGAGGTGAGATATGCTCTTGTATGAGCTCTAAAGTGTTGGTTTATTTTGGGTACGGAGCAGCTTTCAATACCCCGCTTATATAAACAGGAGCCTTTAATATTGCTTACTTGACTCCATTATATTTTGTTACACCGGAACTTTGTGTGCTTTTTGTAATAGATTTTCTTGTCAGAGATTGTAAAGGCCAAAATGCATACCCAAAATCCTAATAGGTATTTTTGTCTATTCATGTAGGGGAGATAATGAGCAGTATTTAAATAGAAAGGAAACTGGGTTTAATCATTGAGGAGATTAGAGCATAGACGTTACATGAGAACACTAACACAGTAAGTTACTATACAATAAATTTGTTTTTAATTAAATGTTATAGAAATAAAGTTTAAAAAGGTCTTAAGGGCTGTGTGTTTAATAATAAAAAGTTTTGATTTAAAAAAAATATGTAAGTGAATATTGTACGTAATGTTAAAAGGCCGATTTATCATTTGTCTGGCGGACATGATCCGCTGTAGCGATCATGTCCGCCAGACATGTAAAATGCCGACAGCATATTCTGTCTGCATTTATTATTGCACAAGCAGTTCTGGTGAACTGCTTGTGCAATGCCGCCCCCTGAAGATTCGCGACCAATCGACCGCTTTCAGGGGGTGTCAATCAACCAGATCATATGCTATCGGACAGATTGATGTCCGCCACCTCAGAAGCGGTGTACGAGATAAGGAGCAGCAGTCTTAAGACCGCTGCTTCTTAAGTCCTGTTTTCGGCGAGCCTGAATTTGGCCCCTATGTATTAATTGGCTATTTTTATGTATTATTTATTGTTTTTTGAGGTCTAGTGCCTTCTGTGCTTGAAAGGTTAATTTTTCCAGCAATCTATTGGTTATGAATTTTTTAGCATAGAATGTTGTTTATCCTTGTTTATTAATCCACAAATAGATTTAATAATTCAATATTTCACATCTTATTGCAAAAATAAGCAATTATTTATACTTAAATACATCATCCAAACATCCAGGTATATCCAATCTGTATATAATCACAGTGTATACATAAAACTGTATAAGCACATGGCTTATAAAGCTTAGCAACTACTAAATTTGCATTTAATTGTTGTGCAATTTAATAACTGTTGCTAATAAACTGAACTTATAGTTTATGGCAGATGGTTAATGGTAGATGTGAAAAACACAGATTTATTTTAAATGAAAAAATACTGCTTCACCAACTATTTATGAAGAAACATGTGAGCTAAAAGCTATCATTAAAGGATACAAATTATTTTATAGTATAGATTCATTTAAATTAATATAACAGAAATACCATAATTTCACAGGAAATAATATACTTGTGGGTCTTTGTTTTATTTATTTATTTATTTATAACTAGTACTAAAGCCTGTGTACTTCGCCATTTTTTGCAGTACAGCGGTCCCACACCTTGCTCTCTCCCCCCCTCTCTTTTGCTCTCTCTTCCCCCCTCTCTTTTGCTTTTTTTCCCCCCTCTCTTTTGCTTTCTCTCTGCCCTCTCCTTTGCGCTCTCTCTCCTCTCTTTTGCTCTCTCTCTCCCCTCTTTTGCTCTCTCTCTCCCCTCTTTGGCTCTCTCCCCCCTTTCTTTTGCTCTCTCTCCCCCCTCTTTTGTTCTCTCCCCCCTCTTTGGCTCTCTCCCCCCCTCTTTGGCTCCCCCCCTCTTTGGCTCCCTCCCCCCTCTTTGGCTCTCTCCCCCCCCCCCTCTTTGGCTCTCTCTCCCCCCTCTTTGGCTCTCTCTCCCCCCTCTTTGGCTCTATCCCCCCCTCTTTGGCTCTCTCCCCTCTTTTGCTCTCTCTCCACTTTGGCTCTCTCTCCTCTTAGGCTCTCTTTCCTCTTTGGCTCTCTCTCTCCCCCCTCTTTGGCTCCCCCCCTTTAGCTCTCTTCCCCTCCTTTGGCTCTCTCCCCCCCCCCTTTGGCTCTCCCCCCCTTTGGCTCTCTCCCCCCCCTCTTTGGCTCTCTCTCCCCCCTCTTTGGCTCTCTCTCCCCCCTCTTTGGCTCTCCCCCCTCTTTGGCTCTCTCTCCTCTTTTGCTCTCTCTCCTCTTTGGCTCTCTTTCCTCTTTGGCTCTCTCTCTCCCCTCTCTTTGGCTCCCCCCCCCCCTTTGGCTCTCTCCCCCCCCCCCTTTGGCTCTCCCCCCCCTCTTTGGCTGCCCCCCCCCTCTTTGGCTCTCTCCCCTCTTTTGCTCTCTCTCCTCTTTGGCTCTCTTTCCTCTTTGGCTCTCTCTCTCCCCCCCCTTTGGCTCTCTCCCCCCCCCCTTTGGCCCTTCTCCCCCCTCTCCTGCTCCCTATCTGGTTCTGTCTTGCCTCTCTGGCCACGCCCCCATTGCGGCACCCCGCCCGGCCACGCCTCATCACGGTAACACCCGCCGGTCACGCCCCTCGCGATGCCCGCCCATGCCCCTCGTGACACCCGACCACGCCCCTCATGATGCCCGGCCACGCCCCCATCACGACACTCCCGTCGGCCACGCTCCCTGACACTCCGCTTCAGCCTTTCTCTGTGCTGAGTGTCAGGATCTAAATGGCCAGGTATGTTTGTCACGTGCAGTCTCTACTGTGCATGACTGCATCTGACAAACATACTTGGCCATTTATTATATAGGATGAGCAAAGTTTAACGCTGCACTTTCCAGGAGTACATTTAAAGCAGAAAATTAGATTATAAATGCATTCATAAAAGAGTGAGGAGATTTGGACCATTGAGAAGTAGGACTGATTTTTCATGAGTAAGACATGCACAAAATAGCTATAAGAGATTAAATTACTATAGAGATGATGGTAACGTTGAAAAGAATGTTGTGTAAAGAAAAGTTAAGGGTGTGCATCAATTAGGGGTGAGTCGAAAGAAAGGGAGGACAGGAAGTGGGTTCATATATTAAATAGGTTATGTAGCAGTGGTAGCTGGAAATTGCTATAGGGCAAGCAAAAGTGTGTGTGGTTGCTTACAGAAGTGCAGTTAGGAAAACGTGTAATGCGATTTGGGTTTCGCACTTTAGGACTAGCACACGGCTAGATTTAGAGTTTTGTCGGTAAGGACCCGAAAAGCTAACGCCGGCTTTTTTCTGGCCGCACCATAAAAATAACTCTGGTATTGAGAGTCCACATAAAGGCTGCGTTAGGCTCCAAAAAAGGAGCGTAGAGCATATTTAACGCAGCTTCAACTCTCGATACCAGAGTTGCTTACGCAAGCGGCCAGCCTCAAAAACGTGCTTGTGCACGATTCCCCCATAGGAAACAATGGGGCTGTTTGAGCTGAAAAAAAAACTAACACCTGCAAAAAAGCAGCGTTCAGCTCCTAACGCAGCCCCATTGTTTGCTATGCGGAAACACTTCCTACGTCTGCACCTAACACTCTAACATGTACCCCGAGTCTAAACACCCCTAACCTTACACTTATTAACCCCTAATCTGCCGCCTCCGCTATCGCTGACCCCTGCATATTATTATTAACCCCTAATCTGCCGCTCCGTAAACCGCCGCTACTTACATTATCCCTATGTACCCCTAATCTGCTGCCCTAACATCGCCGAACCCTATATTATATTTATTAACCCCTAATCTGCCCCCCACAACGTCGCCTCCACCTGCCTACACTTATTAACCCCTAATCTGCCGAGCGGACCGCACCGCTATTATTATAAAGTTATTAACCCCTAATCCGCCTCACTAACCCTATAATAAATAGTATTAACCCCTAATCTGCCCTCCCTAACATCGCCGACACCTAACTTCAATTATTAACCCCTAATCTGCCGACTGGAGCTCACCGCTATTCTAATAAATGTATTAACCCCTAAAGCTAAGTCTAACCCTAACACTAACACACCCCTAAATTAAATATAATTTACATCTAACGAAATTAATTATCTCTTATTAAATAAATTATTCCTATTTAAAGCTAAATACTTACCTGTAAAATAAATCCTAATATAGCTACACTATAAATTATAATTATATTATAGCTATTTTAGGATTAATATTTATTTTACAGGTAAATTTGTAATTATTTTAACCAGGTACAATAGCTATTAAATAGTTAAGAACTATTTAATAGTTACCTAGTTAAAATAATAACAAAATTACCTGTAAAATAAATCCTAACCTAAGTTACAATTAAACCTAACAGTACACTATCATTAAATTAATTAAATAAAATATCTACAATTACCTACAATTAAACCTAACACTACACTATCAATACATTAATTAAATACAATATCTACAAATAACTACAATGAAATAAACTAACTAAAGTACAAAAAATAAAAAAGAACTAAGTTACAAAAAATAAAAAAATATTTACAAACATAAGGAAAATATTACAACAATTTTAAACTAATTACACCTACTCTAAGCCCCCTAATAAAATAACAAAGCCCCCCAAAATAAAAAATGCCCTACCCTATTCTAAATTACTAAAGTTCAAAGCTCTTTTACCTTACCAGCCCTGAACAGGGCCCTTTGCGGGGCATGCCCTAAGAAGTTCAGCTCTTTTGCCTGTAAAAAAAAACATACAATACCCCCCCCCAACATAACAACCCACCACCCACATACCCCTAATCTAACCCAAACCCCCCTTAAATAAACCTAACACTAAGCCCCTGAAGATCATCCTACCTTGTCTTCACCATACCAGGTTCACCGATCCGTCCTGGCTCCAAAATCTTCATCCAACCGAAGCGGGGGCTGGCAATCCATCTTCCGGCGGCTGAAGAGGTCCAGAAGAGGCTCCAAAGTCTTCATCCTATCCGGGAAGAAGAGTAGATCTGGACCGGCAACCATCATCTTCCAAGCGGCATCTTCTATCTTCATCCGATGAGGACCGGCTCCATCCTGAAGACCTCCACCGCGGACCCATCTTCATCCGGCGATGTCCAACTGAAGAATGACGGTTCCTTTAAGGGACGTCATCCAAGATGGCGTCCCTCGAATTCCGATTGGCTGATAGGATTCTATCAGCCAATCGGAATTAAGGTAGGAATATTCTGATTGGCTGATGGAATCAGCCAATCAGAATCAAGTTCAATCCGATTGGCTGATCCAATCAGCCAATCAGATTGAGCTCGCATTCTATTGGCTGTTCCGATCAGCCAATAGAATGCAAGCTCAATCTGATTGGCTGATTCCATCAGCCAATCAGAATATTCCTACCTTAATTCCGATTGGCTGATAGAATCCTATCAGCCAATCGGAATTCGATGGACGCCATCTTGGATGACATCCCTTAAAGGAACCGTCATTCTTCAGTTGGACGTCGCCGGATGAAGATGGGTCCGCGGTGGAGGTCTTTAGGATGGAGCCGGTCCTCATCGGATGAAGATAGAAGATGCCGCTTGGAAGATGATGGTTGCCGGTCCGGATCTACTCTTCTTCCCGGATAGGATGAAGACTTTGGAGCCTCTTCTGGACCTCTTCAGCCGCCGGAAGATGGATCGCCAGCCCCCGCTTGGGTTGGATGAAGATTTAGTGTTAGGTTTATTTAAGGGGGGTTTGGGTTAGATTAGGGGTATGTGGGTGGTGGGTTGTAATGTTGGGGGGGGTATTGTATGTTTTTTTTTACAGGCAAAAGAGCTGAACTTCTTGGGGCATGCCTCGCAAAGCGCCCTGTTCAGGGCTGGTAAGGTAAAAGAGCTTTGAACTTTAGTAATTTAGAATAGGGTAGGGCATTTTTTATTTTGGGGGGCTTTGTTATTTTATTAGGGGGCTTAGAGTAGGTGTAATTAGTTTAAAATTGTTGTAATATTTTTCTTATGTTTGTAAATATTTTTTTATTTTTTGTAATTTAGTTCTTTTTTATTTTTTGTACTTTAGTTAGTTTATTTCATTGTAGTTATTTGTAGGTATTGTATTTAATTTATTTATTGATAGTGTAGTGTTAGGTTTAATTGTAGGTAATTGTAGGTATTTTATTTAATTAATTTATTGATAGTGTAGTGTTAGGTTTAATTGTAACTTAGGTTAGGATTTATTTTACAGGTAAATTTGTAATTATTTTAACTATTTTAGCTATTAAATAGTTCTTAACTATTTAATAGCTATTGTACCTGGTTAAAATAAATACAAAGTTACCTGTAAAATAAATATTAATCCTAAAATAGCTATAATATAATTATAATTTATGTTGTAGCTATATTAGGATTTATTTTACAGGTAAGTATTTAGCTTTAAATAGGAATAATTTATTTAATAAGAGTTAATTAATTTCATTAGATTAAAATTATATTTAAGTTAAGGGGGTGTTAGTGTTAGGGTTAGACTTAGCTTTAGGGGTTAATACATTTATTAGAATAGGGGCGAGATTCGGTTGGCAGATTAGGGGTTAATAATTGAAGTTAGGTGTCGGCGATGTTAGGGAGGGCAGGTTAGGGGTTAATAAATATAATATAGGGGTCGGCGGTGTTAGGGGCAGCAGATTAGGGGTACATAGCTATAATGTAGCTGGCGGCTCTTTGCGGTCGGCAGATTAGGGGTTAATTATTGTAGGTAGGTGGCGGCGACGTTGTGGGGGGCAGGTTAGGGGTTAATAAATATAATATAGGGGTCGGCGATGTTAGGGCAGCAGATTAGGGGTACATAGGGATAATGTAGCTGGCGGCGGCATGCGGACGGCAGATTAGGGGTTAATAAGTGTAGGTAGCTGGCGGCGACGTTGTGGGGGGCAGATTAGGGGTTAATAAATATAATATAGGGGTCGGCGGTGTTAGGGGCAGCATATTAGGGGTACATAAGCATAACGTAGGTGGCGGTCGGCAGATTAGGGGTTAAAAAAATTTAATCGAGTTGCGGCTATGTGGGGGGGTCTCGGTTTAGGGGTACATAGGTAATTTATGGGTGTTAGTGTACTTTAGAGTACAGTAGTTAAGAGCTTTATGAACCGGCGTTAGCCCAGAAAGCTCTTAACTACTGACTTTTTTCTGCGGCTGGAGTTTTGTCGTTAGATTTCTAACGCTCACTTCAGACACGACTCTAAATACCGGAGTTAGAAAAATCCCATTGAAAAGATAGGATACGCAATTGACGTAAGGGGATCTGCAGTATGGAAAAGTTGCGGCTGAAAAGTGAGCGTTAGACCCTTTTTTGAGTGACTCCAAATACCGGAGGTAGCCTAAAACCAGCGTTAGGAGCCTCTAACGCTGGTTTTCACGGCTACCGCCAAACTCCAAATCTAGGCCATAGTGTTGAGTTGGAGCACATGAAGAATTAGTTATCTTAAAGTGTGTTCTTGAAATATTAAATATAAAATATTAAAAAATATAAATAATAATTAAAAAGTATTACAGATAGTGTTTTATATATATACTATGGATTCTTTTGAATTTGTTACAGTACCTAATGTTTTTTTAAGAATTATTATTATTTAATATTTAACATTTAATATTTTAATAACACACTTTAAGATACTAAATTCTTCATGTGCACTAACCCAACGCATTACGCAAACGCATTACGCATATTTTATAATCCTATATCCAAATTCCAAAATCTTAGATTTTAAAAATAATTAATTTAAATAATTTTTATAAAATAAAATTATCAAAAATTTGCATTATTCCCAACTTGTAAGTCACAATCTTCTCTGTCTCTGTTTTTTAATTGTTTTTTGTGTTCTAAAATGCAAAGAAAATATATTAATATAAAAGTTCCCACGGGAATAGGGCCCTCGATTCCTCCTGTATGTGTTTGTAAATTCTGTCCTGTCTCTTAGAAGTTTTATATTATTGTTTTACTTAAATGAACTGTATCCATGGACAGAGCTGCGGAATATGATGGCGCTTCATAAATAAAGTATAATAATAATAATAACAAATATTATCTTTCTGGTTACAGTATTGTACTATCTTTCTGAGGGTACTATGCTTAAAAAAGTATTAAGAAAGATTTAAAACTTTCTTTAGGTTGCACTTAAGCTGTATTATGACGTGATGATGATGTAAATATTGCCTAAATGACATGAGATATTGTTGCTTACACTTGGTTCCATCACCTCTCCAAAATGTCCCAATTTAAATTATGCAAATATTCCAAAATCCAAACCATTTCCAGTCCCAAGCAGTTTGGATTAAGGGTTTTCTAAGTGCATCTATACCTATATATCTGTATGAATAAAAATATAGAGGTTTAGGTATATGTATGTATGTGTATATATATATATATATATATATATATAAACACATACATTTATATGTACACACACATATTATATATATATATATATATATATATATATGCATACATACACATATTTAGACATGTATTTGTATGTATATATACAATATAGCTCTTTGCAGTCAAACACCTTGTCATATACCATATACCTTTGAGTCCTTATAACTTTTTAATATGAATCATTTCTAGCAGATAGTGTTTATGAGAGTAACTGTAATTTTCAATTAATTTATGTTATGTTTAGTGCTAATTAATTTTAATGCACTACTCTTTGCACAAGGTTTTCAGGCGTGTTAACCCGACTACTTTACTTTGAACTAATACGAGAGTTATTTCAGTCGCTCTCAAAAAGTCGATATCATTTGCGCACAACAGTTTAGCGCACAAAACATGAAATCTAGCCCTTTGTGTATATAGTAGGGTGAATATCTTTAAATACATGTGATTCAGCGGTGCTCAGTGTTCGAGAAGGTGAGATGCCTGGAGGAAAGATAATAACTGGAGTTTTCTGTGAATCACATGTGCTTAGTGTGCTTGAGAAAGTAATTGAAATAAATCTTTCATATGCCATTTTCATAAATAATATCCAAATGAATCATTTTGCAGGATTTACTTTCATATGCTGTATTGTCTAGGATCAGTTGCTGTAAAAACAGTTAATAGTGACCATGTTTGTTGTCAGTGGTGAGACTGAATTTATTCTACAAGACAGAGCACTTAAGTCAGTAAGATTTCCCACTAAAATCCCCTCCCAATGCCACCCCCACTTACTGAAACAATTTTTTTATGTGCCATGGAAGTACTTTATACATTTATATATGTAATATAATTCAAAAACTAAAAGCCAGATATACATATTTAGGAGCAGTGCCTACCTACTTTCCAAGACTTTTCAAGACCTATGTTATGCTAAAACTGCAAGAAGCAATGGAAAAGAAAATGATAGTCCCGCTCAAAGAAAATACATTACATTTATTCAGTGTCTATAATTCATTTCCTAAATGTATAATTTAAAGGCAGTGTTTCCATTTTCACACACACACACACACATATATATATATTTGATCTCTCTATTGTAATATGGTACATAATTAGTCTCAAAGTAAATCAGCCATATTGACTAGCCCAATAAATATTTTGACTCTGTGTTTAACAAGCAGATAATACATAGCAATGCATCAGCAGTTAGAGACACCATCCACTAGCAGAATTTACTGAGTAACATGATCTAAGTTTCTTTACTTTCAGCCCTAAGTACCTGAACAGTATTGCCTCAACGGTGGTACAAGTGTTCTTGTAGCCTTTTCCTACCACCACCCTCCTGTGTGCGAGCAGCACTGACCGGGCAGCCTTATCGCAGAAAAGGCGGGTGCCGACATCGGCCTTCCACGTGGCCGCAAATACATAGATCGGTGGTCCCTGTGGCATGTAGCTCGAGAGCGGAGCACTTCGGAGGCATACTGAAGGTGGAGTAGGGGTGCTGACTGGTCATCAAGGGCGACGGGATACCACAGATCTCAGCTGGAACTGGTAAGCAGTGGGCACCGATTAAGCCCCGCACACCATCGGAACATATTGAGCTCTAGGAGCAAGGGCCCCCCTCCCTAACAACTCTTGCACCAACAGAATTATAACTGACCTGACAGTAGATAACTGCTAAGGTGCTAGGTGGAAGAAAATAACCAGTCAGCTGGGACTACCGCTAAACCTTATTAGCCATAATAAGTTTCCTAATATAGGAGTTAATCACCCCTTCATATACAAGATACAAGCACCATACAGTACTAAGAAGTGCCTTCCCTAGTTATGCCTCATAAGAAAATTAAAAAAATGGAGAAGGGCACCACTACTAAAGCAATGGGCCATTACCTAAGGCTAGCTGACCAGGCCTTGCCCTTACAGCCTAACGTTACAGAAGACAGGCAGTTAATAACAACAGCCCAGGTACATGTATCTGATCAACTACCCACGGATAGTGATGTCGCAAACTTAAACATTTCGGTTCGCGAACGGCAGACTCGAACTTACTGTATTGTTCGCGAACCGGCGGACCACGCAAACCGCCATTGACTTCAATAGGCAGGCGAACTTTAAAACCCACAAGGACTCTTTCTGGCCACAATAGTGTTGGAAAAGTTGCTTCAAGGGTACTATCACCTGGACTGTGGCATGCTGGAGGGGGATCCATGTCAAAACTCCCATGGAAAATTACATAGTTTATGCAGAGTCTGCTTTTAACCCATAAAGGGCCTAAATCACCTAACATTAATAAATTGTTTGCAATAACCTGCTTTAAAACATCAGTTATGATGTCGTATCGATCAGGTAGTGTAAGGGTTACGCCCGCTTCACAGTGACAGACCAAACTCCAAGTGTAACGTACCGCAAACAACCGCAAACAGTCCATTTGCACAACCACGAGATAAATAGATTTGATAGATAGATACATAGATTACATAGCTCAATCAATGCAATATACATATGATCGATACAAATTACATAGATCAATAGATGCAATATACATTTGATAGATACGAATTACATAGATCAATAGATGCAATATCCATTTGATAGATACGAATGTTATCGATCCAAAGATGCAATATACATTTGATAGATACGAATTTCATCGATCAAAAGATGCAATATACATTTTATAGATACGAATTACATCGATCAATAGATGCAATATACATTTGATAGATACGATTGATAGTTAGATAGATTTGATAGATAAATAGATAGATTTGAAAGATATATAATTTCCCTGACAGAGTATAACAATAAGACATGCGGTCTGGGACCCGTGGTGTGTTAAGTAGTACTATTCTTAGCAGTTTACTACTACCTGTTACTCCCCCTATCGGGGGAGGTCTATATGGCCTGCATTTTTGGAACAGGGAGATAGAAGAAGATGATTGGTCTGTCCTCCTACTTCAAATTTGTCAAAAACACAAGTGGCTGTCTCAAAACAGTCCAGACACGAGATAGATAGATTTGATAGATAGATAGATAGATATACATAGATTGATAGTTAGATATAATCGATAGAAGATAAATAGATAGATTTGATAGATATATAATTACCCTGACAAAGTATAATAATTAAACATGAGGTCTGGGACCCATAGTAACAAGGTTGTGTTAAGTAGTACTATTCTTAGCACTTTAATCCCTGTTACTCCCCCTATCTGGGGAGGTCTATATGGCGTGCATGATTACCCTGACAAAGTATAACAACAAGACACGCGGTCTGGGACCCAGGATAACTAGGTTGTGTTAAGTAGTACTGTTCTTAGCAGTTTAATCCCTCTTACTCCCCCTATTGGGGGAGGTCTATATGGCCTGCATGATTACCCTGACAAAGTATAACAACAAAACATGCGGTCTGTGACCCATGGTAACTAGGTTGTGTTAAGTAGTACTATTCTTAGCACTTTAATCCCTGTTACTCCCCCTATCAGGGGAGGTGTATATGGCCTGCATGATTACCCTGACAAAATATAATAATAAGACATGCGGTCTGGGACCCATGGTAACTAGGTTGTGTTAAGTAGTACTGTTCTTAGCAGTTTAATCCCTCTTACTCCCCCTATTGGGGGAGGTCTATATGGCCTGCATGATTACCCTGACAAAGTATAACAACAAAACATGCGGTCTGGGACCCATGGTAACTAGGTTGTGTTAAGTAGTACTATTCTTAGCACTTTAATCCCTGTTACTCCCCCTATCGGGGGAGGTGTATATGGCCTGCATGATTACCCTGACAAAATATAATAATAAGACATGCGGTCTGGGACCCATGGTAACTAGGTTGTGTTAAGTAGTAATGTTCTTAGCAGTTTAATCCCTGTTACTCCCCATATCGGGGGAGGTCTTTATGGCCTGCATGATTTCCCTGACAAAATATAATAATAAAACATGCGTTCTGGGACCCATTGTAAGGTTGTATTAAGTAGTACTGTTCTTAGCATTTTAATACCTGTTACTCACCCTATCGGGGGAGGTCTATATGGCCTGCATGATTACCCTGACAAAGTATAACAAACAAACATGCGGTCTGTGACCCATGGTAAGGTTGTGTTAAGTAGTACTGTTCTTAGCATTTTAATACCTGTTACTCACCCTATCGGGGGAGGTCTATATGGCCTGCATGATTACCCTTACAAAATATAATAATAAAACATACGCTCTGGGACCCATGGTAAGGTTGTGTTAAGTAGTACTGTTCTTAGCATTTTAATACCTGTTACTCCCCCTATCGGGGGAAGGTCTATATGGCCTGCCTGATTATCCTGACAAAATATAGCAACAAGACATGCGGTCTGGGAACCACTGTTAATGTTAACTAGGTTGTGTTAAGTTGTACTATTCTTAGCACTTTAATACCTGTTACTCCCCCTATCAAGGGAGGTCTATATGGCCTGCATGATTACCCTGACAAAGTATAACAACCAAACATGCGGTCTGGGACCCTTGGTGGTACTGGTATAACTAGGTTTTCTTAAGTAGTACTATTCTTAGCAGTTTAATCCCTGTGATTGGTCTGTCCTCCTACTTCAAATTTGTCATAAACACAAGTGGCTGTCTCAAAACAGTCCGGACACAAGATAGATAGATAGGATAGATAGATTTACATAGATTGATAGTTAGATGGAATTGATAGAAGATAAATAGATAGATGTGTTAGATATATAATTACCCTGACAAAGTATAATAATTAAACATGGGGTCTGGGACCCATGGTAACTAGGTTGTGTTAAGTAGTACTGTTCTTAGCAGTTTAATCCCTCTTACTACCCCTATCGGGGGAGGTGTATATGGCCTGCATGATTACCCTG
This sequence comes from Bombina bombina, assembly GCF_027579735.1. Lineage (NCBI taxonomy): Eukaryota > Metazoa > Chordata > Amphibia > Anura > Bombinatoridae > Bombina > Bombina bombina. The sequence continues at coordinate 565,486,809 of NC_069504.1, forward strand.
ACAAAATATAATAATAAGACATGCGGTCTGGGACCCATGGTAACTAGGTTGTGTTAAGTAGTAATGTTCTTAGCAGTTTAATCCCTGTTACTCCCCATATCGGGGGAGGTCTTTATGGCCTGCATGATTTCCCTGACAAAATATAATAATAAAACATGCGTTCTGGGACCCATTGTAAGGTTGTATTAAGTAGTACTGTTCTTAGCATTTTAATACCTGTTACTCACCCTATCGGGGGAGGTCTATATGGCCTGCATGATTACCCTGACAAAGTATAACAAACAAACATGCGGTCTGTGACCCATGGTAAGGTTGTGTTAAGTAGTACTGTTCTTAGCATTTTAATACCTGTTACTCACCCTATCGGGGGAGGTCTATATGGCCTGCATGATTACCCTTACAAAATATAATAATAAAACATACGCTCTGGGACCCATGGTAAGGTTGTGTTAAGTAGTACTGTTCTTAGCATTTTAATACCTGTTACTCCCCCTATCGGGGGAAGGTCTATATGGCCTGCCTGATTATCCTGACAAAATATAGCAACAAGACATGCGGTCTGGGAACCACTGTTAATGTTAACTAGGTTGTGTTAAGTTGTACTATTCTTAGCACTTTAATACCTGTTACTCCCCCTATCAAGGGAGGTCTATATGGCCTGCATGATTACCCTGACAAAGTATAACAACCAAACATGCGGTCTGGGACCCTTGGTGGTACTGGTATAACTAGGTTTTCTTAAGTAGTACTATTCTTAGCAGTTTAATCCCTGTGATTGGTCTGTCCTCCTACTTCAAATTTGTCATAAACACAAGTGGCTGTCTCAAAACAGTCCGGACACAAGATAGATAGATAGGATAGATAGATTTACATAGATTGATAGTTAGATGGAATCGATAGAAGATAAATAGATAGATGTGTTAGATATATAATTACCCTGACAAAGTATAATAATTAAACATGCGGTCTGGGACCCATGGTAACTAGGTTGTGTTAAGTAGTACTGTTCTTAGCAGTTTAATCCCTCTTACTACCCCTATCGGGGGAGGTCTATATGGCTTGCATGATTACCTTAACAAAGTATAACAACAAAACATGCGGTCTGGGACCCATGGTAACTAGGTTGTGTGAAGTAGTACTATTCTTAGTACTTAGATAAATAGGATAGATAGATATACATAGATTGATAGTTAGATATAATTGATAGAAGATAAATAGATAGATTTGTTAGATATATAATTACCCTGACAAAGTATAATAATTAAACATGCGGTCTGGGACCCATGGAAACTAGGTTGTGTTAAGTAGTACTGTTCTTAGCAGTTTAATCCCTCTTACTACCCCTATCGGGGGAGGTCTATATGGCCTGCATGATTACCCTGACAAAGTATAACAACAAAACATGCGGTCTGGGACCCATGGTAACTAGGTTGTGTTAAGTAGTACTATTCTTAGCACTTTAATCCCTGTTTCTCCATCTATCGGAGGAGGTCTATATGGCCTGCCTGATTATCCTGACAAAATATAACAACAAGACATGAGGTCTGGGAACCACTGTTAACTAGGTTGTGTTAAGTTTTACTATTCTTAGCACTTTAATCCCTGTTACTCCCCCTATCAAGGGAGGTCTATATGGCCTGCATGATTAGCCTAACAAAGTACAACAACAAAACATGCGGTCTGGGACCCATGGTAACTAGGTTTACTTCAGTAGTACTGTTCTTAGCATTTTAATACCTGTTACTCCCCCTGTCGGGGGAGGTCTATATGGCCTGCCTGATTATCCTGACAAAATATAGCAACAAGACATGCGGTCTGGGAACCACTGTTAATGTTAACTAGGTTGTGTTAAGTTGTACTATTCTTAGCACTTTAATCCCTGTTACTCCCCCTATCAAGGGAGGTCTATATGGCCTGCATGATTACCCTGACAAAGTATAACAACCAAACATGCGGTCTGGGACCCATGGTGGTACTGGTATAACTAGGTTTTCTTAAGTAGTACTATTCTTAGCAGTTTAATCCCTGTGATTGGTCTGTCCTCCTACTTCAAATTTGTCAAAAACACAAGTGGCTGTCTCAAAACAGTCCGGACACAAGATAGATAGATAGGATAGATAGATTTACATAGATTGATAGTTAGATGGAATCGATAGAAGATAAATAGATAGATTTGTTAGATATATAATTACCCTGACAAAGTATAATAATTAAACATGCGGTCTGGGACCCATGGTAACTAGGTTGTGTTAAGTAGTACTGTTCTTAGCAGTTTAATCCCTCTTACTACCCCTATCGGGGGAGGTCTATATGGCTTGCATGATTACCTTAACAAAGTATAACAACAAAACATGCGGTCTGGGACCCATGGTAACTAGGTTGTGTGAAGTAGTACTATTCTTAGTACTTAGATAGATAGGATAGATAGATATACATAGATTGATAGTTAGATAGAATTGATAGAAGATAAATAGATAGATTTGTTAGATATATAATTACCCTGACAAAGTATAATAATTAAACATGCGGTCTGGGACCCATGGTAACTAGGTTGTGTTAAGTAGTAATGTTCTTAGCAGTTTAATCCCTGTTACTCCCCCTATCGGGGGAGGTCTTTATGGCCTGCATGATTTCCCTGACAAAATATAATAATAAAACATGCGTGCTGGGACCCATTGTAAGGTTGTATTAAGTAGTACTGTTCTTAGCATTTTAATACCTGTTACTCACCCTATCGGGGGAGGTCTATATGGCCTGCATGATTACCCTGACAAAGTATAACAAACAAACATGCGGTCTGTGACCCATGGTAAGGTTGTGTTAAGTAGTACTGTTCTTAGCATTTTAATACCTGTTACTCACCCTATCGGGGGAGGTCTATATGGCCTGCATGATTACCCTTACAAAATATAATAATAAAACATGCGCCCTGGAACCCATGGTAAGGTTGTGTTAAGTAGTACTGTTCTTAGCATTTTAATACCTGTTACTCACCCTATCGGGGGAGGTCTATATGGCCTGCATGATTACCCTTACAAAATATAATAATAAAACATACGCTCTGGGACCCATGGTAAGGTTGTGTTAAGTAGTACTGTTCTTAGCATTTTAATACCTGTTACTCCCCCTATCGGGGGAAGGTCTATATGGCCTGCCTGATTATCCTGACAAAATATAGCAACAAGACATGCGGTCTGGGAACCACTGTTAATGTTAACTAGGTTGTGTTAAGTTGTACTATTCTTAGCACTTTAATACCTGTTACTCCCCCTATCAAGGGAGGTCTATATGGCCTGCATGATTACCCTGACAAAGTATAACAACCAAACATGCGGTCTGGGACCCTTAGTGGTACTGGTATAACTAGGTTTTCTTAAGTAGTACTATTCTTAGCAGTTTAATCCCTGTGATTGGTCTGTCCTCCTACTTCAAATTTGTCATAAACACAAGTGGCTGTCTCAAAACAGTCCGGACACAAGATAGATAGATAGGATAGATAGATTTACATAGATTGATAGTTAGATGGAATCGATAGAAGATAAATAGATAGATGTGTTAGATATATAATTACCCTGACAAAGTATAATAATTAAACATGGGGTCTGGGACCCATGGTAACTAGGTTGTGTTAAGTAGTACTGTTCTTAGCAGTTTAATCCCTCTTACTACCCCTATCGGGGGAGGTCTATATGGCTTGCATGATTACGTTAACAAAGTATAACAACAAAACATGCGGTCTGGGACCCATGGTAACTAGGTTGTGTGAAGTAGTACTATTCTTAGTACTTAGATAAATAGGATAGATAGATATACATAGATTGATAGTTAGATATAATTGATAGAAGATAAATAGATAGATTTGTTAGATATATAATTACCCTGACAAAGTATAATAATTAAACATGCGGTCTGGGACCCATGGAAACTAGGTTGTGTTAAGTAGTACTGTTCTTAGCAGTTTAATCCCTCTTACTACCCCTATCGGGGGAGGTCTATATGGCCTGCATGATTACCCTGACAAAGTATAACAACAAAACATGCGGTCTGGGACCCATGGTAACTAGGTTGTGTTAAGTAGTACTATTCTTAGCACTTTAATCCCTGTTTCTCCATCTATCGGGGGAGGTCTATATGGCCTGCCTGATTATCCTGACAAAATATAACAACAAGACATGAGGTCTGGGAACCACTGTTAACTAGGTTGTGTTAAGTTTTACTATTCTTAGCACTTTAATCCCTGTTACTCCCCCTATCAAGGGAGGTCTATATGGCCTGCATGATTAGCCTAACAAAGTACAACAACAAAACATGCGGTCTGGGACCCATGGTAACTAGGTTTACTTCAGTAGTACTGTTCTTAGCATTTTAATACCTGTTACTCCCCCTATCGGGGGAGGTCTATATGGCCTGCCTGATTATCCTGACAAAATATAGCAACAAGACATGCGGTCTGGGAACCACTGTTAATGTTAACTAGGTTGTGTTAAGTTGTACTATTCTTAGCACTTTAATCCCTGTTACTCCCCCTATCAAGGGAGGTCTATATGGCCTGCATGATTACCCTGACAAAGTATAACAACCAAACATGCGGTCTGGGACCCATGGTGGTACTGGTATAACTAGGTTTTCTTAAGTAGTACTATTCTTAGCAGTTTAATCCCTGTGATTGGTCTGTCCTCCTACTTCAAACTTGTCAAAAACACAAGTGGCTGTCTCAAAACAGTCCGGACACAAGATAGATAGATAGGATAGATAGATTTACATAGATTGATAGTTAGATGGAATCGATAGAAGATAAATAGATAGATTTGTTAGATATATAATTACCCTGACAAAGTATAATAATTAAACATGCGGTCTGGGACCCATGGTAACTAGGTTGTGTTAAGTAGTACTGTTCTTAGCAGTTTAATCCCTCTTACTACCCCTATCGGGGGAGGTCTATATGGCTTGCATGATTACCTTAACAAAGTATAACAACAAAACATGCGGTCTGTGACCCATGGTAACTAGGTTGTGTGAAGTAGTACTATTCTTAGTACTTAGATAGATAGGATAGATAGATATACATAGATTGATAGTTAGATAGAATTGATAGAAGATAAATAGATAGATTTGTTAGATATATAATTACCCTGACAAAGTATAATAATTAAACATGCGGTCTGGGACCCATGGTAACTAGGTTGTGTTAAGTAGTACTGTTCTTAGCAGTTTAATCCCTCGTACTACCCCTATCGGGGGAGGTCTATATGGCCTGCATGATTACCCTGACAAAGTATAACAACAAAACATGCGGTCTGGGACCCATGGTAACTAGGTTGTGTTAAGTAGTACTATTCTTAGCACTTTAATCCCTGTTTCTCCCTCTATCGGGGGAGGTCTATATGGCCTGCCTGATTATCCTGACAAAATATAACAACAAGACATGAGGTCTGGGAACCACTGTTAACTAGGTTGTGTTAAGTTTTACTATTCTTAGCACTTTAATCCCTGTTACTCCCCCTATCAAGGGAGGTCTATATGGCCTGCATGATTAGCCTAACAAAGTACAACAACAAAACATGCGGTCTGGGACCCATGGTAACTAGGTTTACTTCAGTAGTACTGTTCTTATTAGTTTAATACCTGTTACAACCCCTAATGGTGGGAGGTCTATATGGCCTGCATGATTAGCCGCACCAAACAAAACAACAAGACATGTGGTCTTGGACTGGGACCCATGGCTAACTAGGTTGTGTAAAGTAATACTATTCTTAGCACTTTCATCCCTGTTACTTCCATACCTCTCGGTATGGAAGTAACATGGCCATCATGATTAGCCTAACAAAGTACAACAATAAAACCTGGGTTCTTAAAACCATGGTAAGTAGGTTTATTTCGGTAGTACTGTTCTTAGTAGTTTAATACCTGTTACAACCCCTAATGGTGGGAGGTCTATATGGCCTGCATGATTAGCCGGACCAAACAAAACAACAAGACATGCGGTCTTGGACTGGGACCCATGGCTAACTAGGTTGTGTAAAGTAGTACTATTCTTAGCACTTTCATCCCTGTTACTTCCATACCTCTCGGGGGAGGTCTACATGGCCATCATGATTAGCCTAACAAAGTACAACAATAAAACCTGGGCTCTTAAAACCATGGTAAGTAGGTTTATTTCGGTAGTACTGTTCTTATTAGTTTAATACCTGTTACAACCCCTAACGGTGGGAGGTCTATATGGCCTGAATGATTAGCCGGACTAAACAAAACAACAAGACATGCGGTCTTGGACTGGGACCCATGGCTAACTCGGTTGTGTAAAGTAGTACTATTCTTAGCACTTTCATCCCTGTTACTTCCATACCTCTCGGGGGAGGTCTACATGGCCATCATGATTAGCCTAACAAAGTACAACAATAAAACCTGGGCTCTTAAAACCATGGTAAGTAGGTTTATTTCGGTAGTACCAAATAAAACAACAAGACATGCGGTCTTGGACTGGGACCCATGGCTAACTCGGTTGTGTAAAGTAGTACTATTCTTAGCACTTTCATCCCTGTTACTGCCACCTCTCTGGGGAGGTCTACATGGCCATCATGATTAGCCTAACAAAGTAAAACAACAAAACATGTGGTCTGGGACCCATGGTAACTAGGTTGTGTTAAGTAGTACTGTTCTTATTAGTTTAATACCTTTTACAACCCCTAATGGTGGGAGGTCTATATGTCCTGCATGATTAGTCGCACCAAATAAAACAACAAGACATGGAGGCGGAGCTTGGCCGCACAGGGTAATGGCCGCAGAGTAGCATAGCTCTTAGGCCAAGATCCTCCAGAAAGGCACTTAATAGTCAGCAAGCAGGGTCACTATAACTGCAAAGCAACCGGAAAGGGACCCAAACAAGAGAGAACATTTGGAAAGCTCAGAAAGCCCATCGCCGCAATGCCAGAACCCCAGAAAGATACGTGAAGGCCGCAGATAGAACAGAGTGGCCGCCACGTGGAAGTTTGCAGAGTAAAGTGGATAGCGGGGTCAGAGTGAAATACGGTCAGCAGCTGGCATATAACAGATGGCTATACATCCCCACAAAACTTACAACATACCACCATAGATCCAAAGATCCGGAGTAGCGGAGAGGCGCATGGCACGCTAGCGTTAGCATTGAGCCCAGAGACCCGCAACAGTCACGTGGCCAGACGCCGGGAGAAGAGCAGGTAAAATTGAAGTGCGGTCAGAAGCTGGCACCCCGCTGGTAACCGCGGTTTAAAATAGAGCGGACCGGGAGTGAGAGCAGAGGAGGGCTGAGTCAATAGGCAGTAAAAAGGATCTAAGGTGCAACAAGAACGGTTGCATAATAATAATACAGTGTGCAGACAGGCCTAGATCCCTCAGCTACCACACTAACAAGCTCACAAACCTGCAGAGTAAAACACAGGTCAAAAGCAAACAAACAGTCTAAAATAAGGTACAATGCTCTTTATATACATAAACCTTTCAAACACATCAGTAGCAAAAGCAACTGCAATATAAAACAGAGACAGTTACACACAAGCCCTCTATTCACAGAAAGCCACAATCAAAGGTGTTTATTAAAATACAAGAACAGAAGGGGGGAGAAAAAAGAAGAAAAGAAAGGGAAAAGTGACATAAAATTCCTATAATTTAACAAGACAACTGCTGAACACAGATAAAGAACAGGAAGTTAGAAGGGAAACCTAAAAAGACACAACTTTGACTGAAAGAATCTGGCTGCAAGGTACAGCACAGCATTGCATAAGACAAGTAATCATCACCTGCAATAAAGCTAAAAATAAAAAATAAAAATATTCTTAGCAGAATAAAAACAGCAGAACACAAAACACCTACACAATATCTCACTATATCACAAGACAAGAAAGGATTTGAATAGTGGGCATGCCAGCAAAAAAAACAAAGACAGAAACTACAACAAAAGAAAATTAACCAATAGACAGCTCTGCACAGAGTAACGGACCAGCAGAAGAGATGGCGCAAATAAACAATCAGGCAGTAAGCTCACAGCAGGAAAGTAAAACGGGAGAAATCACAAAAGCTGACTTAATGCTCTTATCAACGAAAGATGATATTAAAACAGCAATGACCGACATCCGTGACATGTTCAATGAAATAAAAAAGGATATCAAGAAAGTTGAACGCAAAGTCTCCACACTAGAGGAAGGCCATAATATTGCAACGCAAGATATCCAGCATCTATCTCAATTGTCATACAACCAAGATGAAATCATACAGAACCTCATGGAAAAAGTAAAAGATCTGGACAACAGGGGGCACCGAAACAACCTAAGAATCAGAGGTGTGCCTGAAAGCATACAACCACCGGCGATCCCTGGCTACCTCCAAGATCTTTTTAGAACAGTAAAAGGTAACAACACATCACCTGACGTCATACTAGAACGGGCCCATAGGGCACTTAGACCAAAACCACCCTCCAAAGCGCCACCAAGGGACATAATTGTAAAATTCCTCAACTTCTTGGATAAAGAAGAAATACTAAAACATGCCAGGCAGAAAAACCAACTCACACATGCTGGAATAGCGATTCAAATATTTACTGATCTAAGCCCCACCACATTGCAAAAACGCAGAGACCTACAATTTGTGACGTCGGTATTGAGATCCCAGAAAATACCATATCGCTGGGGGTTCCCATGAGCCTCACAGCCACGAAAGGAGACAAGTCAGCAACGCTCCGCCACATAGATGACCTCTCATCATTCTGTGAAATACTACAGATACAAATTCCGACCCCCACAGATCAAGAAAACACAAGAACGCAAAGACAAGTGAGTCAAAGAGAAGAAGAAACTCTTAAGAACACATAGGGGGGTAGTTATCAAGCCGTCTACTTTTCTGGCTTCGCCGGCCCAATACGCCCGCCTAAGCTCGCCTACCTTCGCCGCCGCGGACCTGAAAAAATACGCCTAAGTTATCAAATAAAGCTGTCAAAAAGCCGCGGGGCGATGAGCAGCGGACTGTGACAGTTATCACTCATCCGATCTCGCTGCCCTTCGGCTTTTTCCCAGCTTTATTGCTAGCCTGTCACTAAGCACCCAAACTAAACTACACTGTTCTACCCCCTATACCGGCGCCCCCGGAGCCTCCCGCAACTCAATAAAGTTACTAACCCCTAAACCGCCGCTCCTAGACCCTACCGCAACTCTTATAAATGTATTAACCCCTAAACCGCCGCTCCCGGACACCGCTGCCACCTACAGTATACCTAGTAACCCCTATCCTGCCCCCCCTACACCGTCGCCCTCTATTATAAAATTATTAACCCCTATCCTGCTGATCCCGCACCTCTCCGCAACTAAATAAATAGTTTAACCCCTAAACCGCCGCTCCCTGAACCCGCCGCAACCTATATTAAACCTATTAACCCCTATCCTGCCCCCCCTACACCGTCGCCACCTATAATAAATTTAATAACCCCTAATCTGCCCCCCCTACACCGTCGCCACCTATAATAAATTTATTAACCCCTAATCTGCCCCCCACTACACCGCCGCCACTGTAATAAAATTATTAACCCCTAAACCTAAGTCTAACCCTAACCCTAACGCCCCCCTAACTTAAATATTAATTAAATAAATCTAAATAAATTAACTCTTATTAACTAAATGAATCCTATTTAAAACTAAATACTTACCTTTAAAATAAACCCTAATGTAGCTACAATATAAATAATAATTATATTGTAGCTATCTTAGGATTTATTTTTATTTTACAGGTACCTTTCAATTTATTTTAACCAGGTACAATAGCTATTAAATAGTTATTAACTATTTAATAGCTTACCTAGATAAAATAAAGAGAAATGTAACTGTGAAATAAATCCTAACTTAAGTTACAATTAAACCTAATACTACACTATCATTAAATTAATTAAATAAACTACCTACAAATAACTACAATTAAATACAATTGCATAAACTAAGTAAAGTAAAAAAAATAAAAAAAGCTAAGTTACAAAAAATAAAAAAATAAGTTACAAACATGTTAAAAATATTACAACAATTTTAAGCTACTTACACCTAATCTAAGCCCCCTAATAAAATAACAAACCCCCCCAAAATAAAAAAATGCCCTACCCTATTCTAAATTAAATAAATTTCAAAGCTCTTTTACCTTACCAGCCCTTAAAAGGGCCATTTGTGGGGGCATGCCCCAAAGAAAACAGTTCTTTTGCCTGTAAAAGAAAAATACAACCCCCCCCCAACATTAAAACCCACCACCCACATACCCCTAATCTAACCCAAACCCCCCTTACAAAAACCTAACACTAATCCCCTGAAGATCATCCTACCTTTAGTTGTCTTCACTCAGCCGAGCCACCGATGGAACTGAAGAGGACATCCGGAGCGGAAGAAGTTAATCCTCCAAGCGGCGCTGAAGAAATCTTCCATCCGATGAAGTCATCATCCAGGCGGCGCTGAAGAAAAGTCTTCGATCCGGCCGATGTCATCTTCAAAGAGGCGCTGAAGAGGTCTTCTATCCGGACGAAGTCATCTTCCAAGCCGGGTCTTGAATCTTCCTTCCGCCGACGCGGAATTACCTTCTTCACCGACGGACTACGACGAATGACGGCTCCTTTAAGGGACGTCATCCAAGATGGCGTCCCCTCAATTCCGATTGGCTGATAGGATTCTATCAGCCAATCGGAATTAAGGTAGGAAAATCTGATTGGCTGATGGAATCAGCCAATCAGATTCAAGTTCAATCCGATTGGCTGATCCAATCAGCCAATCAGATTGAGCTCGCATTCTATTGGCTGATCGGAACAGCCAATAGAATGCGAGCTCAATCTGATTGGCTGATTCCATCAGCCAATCAGATTTTTCCTACCTTAATTCCGATTGGCTGATAGAATCCTATCAGACAATCGGAATTGAGGGGACGCCATCTTGGATGACGTCCCTTAAAGGAGCCGTCATTCATCGTAGTCCGTCGGTGAAGAAGGTGGTTCCGCGTCGGCGGAAGGAAGATTCAAGACCCGGCTTGGAAGATGACATCGCCCGGATAGAAGACCTCTTCAGCGCCTCTTTGAAGATGACATCGGCCGGATAGAAGACTTTTCTTCAGCGCCGCTTGGAGGATTAACTTCTTCCGCTCCGGATGTCCTCTTCAGTTCCATCGGTGGCTCGGCTGAGTGAAGACAACTAAAGGTAGGATGATCTTCAGGGGATTAGTGTTAGGTTTTTGTAAGGGGGGTTTGGGTTAGATTAGGGGTATGTGGGTGGTGGGTTTTAATGTTGGGGGGGGTTGTATTTTTCTTTTACAGGCAAAAGAGCTGTTTTCTTTGGGGCATGCCCCCACAAATGGCCCTTTTAAGGGCTGGTAAGGTAAAAGAGCTTTGAAATTTATTTAATTTAGAATAGGGTAGGGCATTTTTTTTATTTTGGGGGGGTTTGTTATTTTATTAGGGGGCTTAGATTAGGTGTAAGTAGCTTAAAATTGTTGTAATATTTTTAACATGTTTGTAACTTATTTTTTTATTTTTTGTAACTTAGTTTTTTTTATTTTTTGTACTTTTGTTAGTTTATGTAATTGTATTTAATTGTAGTTATTTGTAGGTAGTTTATTTAATTAATTTAATGATAGTGTAGTATTAGGTTTAATTGTAACTTAAGTTAGGATTTATTTTACAGGTAATTTTGTATTTCTTTTAGCTAGGTAGTTATTAAATAGTTAATAACTATTTAATAACTATTCTAACTAGCTAAAATAAATACAAAGTTACCTGTAAAATAAATATAAATCCTAAGATAGCTATAATATAATTATTAATTATATTGTAGCTATCTTAGGGTTTATTTTACAGGTAAGTATTTATTTTTAAATAGGAATAATTTATTAAAGTATAGTGTAGTGTTAGGTGTAATTGTAACTTAGGTTAGGATTTATTTCACAGGTACATTTCTCTTTATTTTAGCTAGGTAAGCTATTAAATAGTTAATAACTATTTAATAGTTATTGTACATGGTTAAAATAAATTGAAAGTTACCTGTAAAATAAATATAAATCCTAAAATAGCTAGAATATAATTATTATTTATATTGTAGCTATATTAGGGTTTATTTTAAAGGTAAGTATTTAGTTTTAAATAGGATTCATTTAGTTAATAAGAGTTAATTTATTTAGATTTATTTAATTAATATTTAAGTTAGGGGGCGTTAGAGTTAGGGTTAGACTTAGGTTTAGGGGTTAATAATTTTATTACAGTGGCGGCGGCGTAGTGGGGGGCAGGATAGGGGTTAATAAATTTATTATAGGTGGCGACGGTGTAGGAGGGGCAGATTAGGGGTTAATAAATTTATTATAGGTGGCGACGGTGTAGGGGGGGCAGGATAGGGGTTAATACATTTAATATAGGTTGCGGCGGGTTCAGGGAGCGGCGGTTTAGGGGTTAATACATTTATTATAGTTGCGGTGGGCTCCGGGAGCGGCGGTTTAGGGGTTAATATGTATAGAGTAGCTTGCGGTGGGCTCCGGGAGCGGCGGTTTAGGGGGTAATAACTTTATTTAGTTGCGGCGGTGTAGGGGGGACAGATTAGTGGTGTTTAGACTCGGGGTACATGTTAGGGTGTTAGGTGTAGACAGCTCCCATAGAAATCAATGGGATGTCTGTCAGCAGCGAACTTGTACTTTCGCTATGGTCAGACTCCCATTGATTCCTATGGGATCCGCCGCCTCCAGGGGTGGCGGATTGAAAACCAGGTACGCTGGGCCGTAAAAGTGCCGAGCGTACTTGCTAGTTTTTTGATAACTAGCAAAAGTAGTGAGAATGTGCCGTACTTGTGTGCGGAACATCTGGAGTGACGTAAGAATCGATCTGTGTCGGACTGAGTCCGGCCGATCGATGCTTACGTCACAAAATTCTACTTTTGCCGGTCTCGAGCCTTTGATAACTAAGGCGTATCAGCCTCGCCACAAATACGCTGCGGAATTCCAGCGTATTTGAGGTTGACGGCTTGATAACTAGGCCCCAATATCTCAACAAGCAACTTCATCAACAAGACCCGCCATGCCATAGAGGACCCTAACATATGTGGTGGAAATCACTTGCAATGGACAGATAAGTATAATAAAGACATTGACTGTTTGTCATCTGCAAAATGTGTCCCCATATAGGTTTCCACCCTCAAAAAGCAAAGTTATTTGTATGATAGTGGAAAATTGATGTCTGAGACAGTAAAAACTGAATATATAACACAGAGTTAAAAAAAAAAAAAAAGTTACACTAAGTTTGACCCTTTATTACACCTTGCTGTTATACTTAATGTTTCAGTTTTATCTAAGTGCCACTGGAGGATATGGCCACAGCCCTCAAGTTTTGAACTAGAATTGAAAATACAGGATACTGTACTATTGATTTGTTTTTATATAATACAGATTGTTCTAATCACTTCGATTATATATATTTTATCTACCTTTTTTTTCTTCTTCTTTTTTCTCTTCCCTTTGTCTATATATATTCCATTTTCTTATTATTTTTCAAGTGCAGTGATTTATAATCAGTTATTGTTATTGAGTTTTTTATTTGCACACTTGTACCCTCCTTCCCTCCTGACCCTCCCATAGACTTATTATACCGACAACAATCTCTTACAACAGAGTAGGAGAAAACTATATCAGCCAGAGACCTGCGCTAACCAACTAATCACACTAACATAACAGCACTAAAACTTGTAATACACGACTCATTAAAGGAAAATGAACAAGACAAATCTAACACATCCTAAAATTCTTCGGGTCCAGCCAAAAAAAATGGAGTAGGGATATTGATTAGACAAAGCATTCCAATAGAAATAAAGCAAATAGAAAAAGATACAGAAGGGAGGTCACTTATATTAATAGGACTTCTATATGGACAACCCATTACCATTGTTAATGCCTACTTCCCAAACAAACAACAAGCCACTTTTATGCGCAAACTCTCAGGCAAAATATTAGATGTAGCTAAAGGAGTGGTGTTTCTGGGAGGAGACTTTAATGCCCCTCTCGACCCAAGGATGGATACATCCGAAGGCTCCACTAGTATAACAAAAAGAGACATTAAACAAATCAATGCCCAAATACAATCTCTAACATTGCACGACACGTGGCGCACATTGAATCCTACCACAAAAGATTACACCTTCTACTCTTTCCCGCACAAAATATACTCCAGAATCGATTACATTTTGACAGATTCTGTGGGACTCACGCTCATAAAAGACGTGACAATACACTCCTCTACATGGTCGGATCACGCTCCGGTGGTGTGCAAAATTGTATGGCCTAATGTCCCAGTAACACCATATATATGGAGATTAGAGGAAGGACTATTAGATCATCCCCTCATTCAAATTAACATAGAAAAAGCCTTGAAGGAATATTTCCAACTAAACACAACATTGGATACAACCTGGTCAACATTTGGGAAGCACATAAATGTGTGATAAGAGGGGAACTATTAAAACACAAAGCGAATCTTCTTAGACAACACAGAATAAAATATGATGCCCTTCTTACAGAACTGCAACACTTAGAAACTTCTCACAAACAAAACCCAAAAGACAACGGACTTTGTATACGGCTAAAAGAAGTAAGGTCAGAACTAAACACAGTATTACAAAAAGAACAGCAGAATAAAACATTAAAAATGCAACAAAGATACTATGACCAGGGAAATAAAGCGGGGAAGTTACTAGCCAGAATGTTGAAACGTAAACACTTAAAAACCCATATACGCAGAATAAAAACCAAGTCAGGTCAGCATAAACATGACAGCCTCTCAATGGTGGAGGAGTTCAACGCATACTACACATCTCTTTACAATATCTCAGCTAGCACAAATGAGAATAAAGCCTTAGCCAACAAAAGCCAAATCATAAATGATTATATTGCTAAAACACAATTACCTAAACTAGACAAAACTCAATCAGAAGCACTCGATGCGCCAATTAGTATCACAGAAGTCAAAATAGCAATTAAATCACTACCCACCGGGAAAAGCCCAGGCCCAGATGGGTTCAGCACAAAATACTATAAGAAATACATGCATATTCTAGCCCCTAAACTGGTATATCTATTCGATTCTATAGACAGCATGAAAGGCTTTCCAGCCTCGATGCTTGAAGCTCACATAACAGTACTGCCAAAACCCGGTAAAACACCGGACACGCCAGAGAATTTCAGACCTATCTCATTGCTGAATACTGATGTAAAGATCTATGCCAGAATACTGGCAAATAGGCTGAATAACTTCTTACCACAATTGATAGCTACAGACCAAGTAGGGTTTATACCAGGCAGGGAAGCAAGGGATAACACCCTCAAAATACTACAATTAACCGCCCTAGCCCAAAATACACACCAAGAACTAGCATTAGTCTCAACAGACGCGGAAAAGGCCTTTGACAGGGTGGACTGGGACTTTCTCAGAGCCACCCTGCGGGGCATGAACATAGGCGCAAATTTCATAGGAAAAATATTCTCACTATACACTAATCCAACGGCTAGAGTTAAAGCAAATTCGGTCCTCTCCAGACCCTTTAAAATAAACAATGGCACAAGACAGGGCTGCCCCCTTTCACCTATATTATTCGCAATCTCAATAGAGGCGCTTGCGTGTAGAATTAGAAATAATAGTGAAATACAAGGGGTACGCACCAAAGAGAGTGAATATAAATTGGCAATGTATGCAGACGATGTGCTGCTAACTTTAACAAACTTAGATAAGTCTTTACCAGCCCTCCTGAAGACTCTGGAGGAGTACGGCAAACTATCAAACTTCCACTTAAAAGAATATCTTATTCAAATACAACATAACATAGATCAATTCATATGGAACGGAATTAAGCCAAGGGTTCCTAGGAAAACATTATATATGACTAGAGACAATGGGGGTTTAGGACTCCCAGACATAACCAAATATAGACTAGCCATACTGATACAGAAGATAATAGATTGGAGCCATAACTCTGAATCCAAGCAATGGATCCAGATAGACAGAGAAATATTACAAACAGAGAATGTAGGCTGGCTAGCCTGGCTTCAGGCGAAATTCAGACCAAACATTATCCAAAAGCTTCCATTACTGGACGAAATCTTCACAGAGTGGTTAAAGATATTTAGAAATCATAAAAAAGCATCAGTTTCGGCTAAAACACAAGAGACAAACTTTAAATATCTAGCCCGCTGGTACCTCACTCCGGTGAGACTCCAAAAAATGTACAAGCAAGCCTCGAACTTATGTTGGAGAGGGTGTGGAGAGGTAGCTGATATGCATCATGTGTGGTGGGGCTGCGACAGAATTAGGCCCTTCTGGGACGATGTAATTAAACATATCAACAGCACACTGGACACGAACATCCCTGACAGTCCAAGCCTATTAATATACCACAACATGCCAAATTTTAAAGATGAGATAAAGCAAACATTGCTATTCATCATGCTCAACAGCGTGAAAGCACTTATTCCCCTAAACTGGAAATCTACAGAGATTCCAGATCTATCAACATGGAAGCAACAGGTAGAACAATAACTTGTCATGGAAAGATATCGCTTTCTTAAATTAGGCAAAATAGATACGCACTAATACATGACATTAAGTTGGAACGCACATAGGGACAGTGGTTGACACGAGGGACAGACACAATAGCAGCTCCCTCTGTCCGTTAATACAGAACCACAACCTAACCTCACACTAAAATCCTAGTAGTTGGAGAAGCACAATACATAGGTGTTGACAAAATCCAAGCAGACCTCTGGAAAACTGCTGAACAAGCATACTCGTTGGCCTGGTATATGTAGACTAACCACCCCCCCTTCCCTTCTTTCCCCTTCCCTTTACCCCACAAACGTGTATATATGTTTCTTTCTAAAATTGGTAGGGATCACAAACTCATGTGATATTTAAGTTAGTAGACGTGGAATGGTCTGAATAAAAAGGTTTAAATAATTGATAAACTACAAATAGATGGCCCACAATGGGACTGTACCATTTCACAGAGCATGCATAAGTATTGTATATTGAGCTCATATGTACATGATGATAGTCCTCCATCCCACCCGCCCAGTATCATATTATGGACGTATAGACTCTGGCCCAAAAGAGGCCAATCATCACAACAATGGGCATCTCTATTTGGAGATACAGACTTAATCGGGACTTGATTACTTCTATAGTTAGAGCCTTGTAATGTATACAATAAATGTTTTTGATGTTAAAAAAGAAAGTGGTTCAAATTGTAATAGGAGCCCAGTTTGTATCTTTGAAAGTCTTTTCAATAAAGCTTTTTTGAAAATTAAAAAAAAAAAAAAAAAAAAAAACAACAAGACATGCGGCCTTGGACTGGGACCCATGGCTAACTCGGTTGTGTAAAGTAGTACTATTATTAGCACTTTCACCGCTGTTACTCCCCCTATCGGGGGAGGTCTATATAGCCTGCATGATTACCCTCACCAAAATATAACAACAAGACGGTTGCGGTCAGGGAACCATGGTAAGGTTACTTCATTTTGCATAATCAAGTATACCAGTTGCAGACAGAGGTTCTGACCCTGCATTATGGCTGCACCTCTCCCTAAAAGAGGCATCTGTTACAGAGTCTGTGGGCATGTATGCAAAGAGCTGGCCTGCCTAAAAGGAGCAGCAAGGCAGTACAGGTCGTTCTCCTTCAGCCGTTTTATACGATGGCCCACGACCCTCAACAGGCACAACAGCATGAAACACCACATATGCCATCCTTTTGCACAATAGAGTACAGGTATGGCATTGATTTGCGGAACCCAGAGATAATTTAGAGGAACCGGGAATATTGAACAAAAAACATGCTTGGACACCTAGTACAGGTCGTTCTCCTTCCGCCTTTGTAGACGAGGGTCCAGGACCCTCCACAGACACAACAGCAGGAAACACCACCTATGCCATGCTTTTGAACAATAGAGTACAGGTATGGCATTGATTTTAGGAACACGGAGATAATTTTTAGGAACCGGGAAATTTAAAAAGAAACATGATTGGACACCCAGTACACTTCGTTCTCCTTCAGCCTTTTTATACAAGGGTCCCGGACCCTCAACAGAAACAACAGCAGGAAAGAGCACATATGCCATCCTTTTGAACAATAGAGTACAGGTACAGCATTGATTTTAGAAACCCAGAGATAATTTTTAGGAACCGGGAAATTGAACAAAAAAAATGATTGGACACCCAGTACACTTCGTTCTCCTTCAGCCTTTTTATAAGAGGGTCCAGGACCCTCAACAGAAACAACAGCAGGAAACACCACATATGCCATCCTTTAGAACAATAGAGTACAGGTATGGCATTGATTTTAGAAACCCGGAGATAATTTTTAGGAACCAGGAAATGTAAAAAGAAACATGATTGGACACCCAGTACACTTCGTTCTCCTTCAGCCTTTTTATACGAGGGTCCCGGGCCCTCAACAGAAACAACAGCAGGAAAGAGCACATATGCCATCCTTTTGAACAATAGAGTACAGGTTCGGCATTGATTTTAGAAACCCAGAGATAATTTTTAGGAACCGGGAAATTGAAAAAAAATAATGATTGGACACCCAGTACACTTCGTTCTTCTTCAGCCTTTTTATAAGAGGGTCCAGGACCCTCAACAGAAACAACAGCAGGAAACACCACATATGCCATCCTTTAGAACAATAGAGTACAGGTATGGCATTGATTTTAGAATCCCGGAGATAATTTTTAGGATCCGGGAAATTGAACAAAAAAAATTATTGGACACCCAGTACACGTCGTTCTCCTTCAGCCTTTTTATAAGAGGGTTCAGGACCCTCAACAGAAACAACAGCAGGAAAGAGGACATATGCCATCCTTTTGAACAATAGAGTACAGGTACAGCATTGATTTTAGAAACCCGGAGATCATTTTTAGGAACCGGGAAATTGAACAAAAAAAATGATTGGACACCCAGTACACTTCGTTCTCCTTCAGCCTGTTTAGAAGAGGCTCCAAGACCCTCAACAGAAACAACAGCAGGAATCACCACATATGCCATCCTTTAGAACAATAGAGTGCAGGTATGGCATTGTTTTTAGAAACCCGGAGATAATTTTTAGGAACCGGGAAATTGAACAAAAAACCATGCTTGGACACTCAGTACAGTACAGGTCATTCTCGTTCAGCCTTTTTATAAGAGGGTCCATGACCCTCAACAGAAACAACAGCAGGAAACACCACATATGCCATCCTTTTTCACAATAGGGTACAGGTATGGCATCCATTTTAGAAACCCGGAGATAATTTTTAGGAGCCGGGAGATTGAAAAAGATGCTTGGACAACCAATACACTTTGTTCTCCTTCAGCCTTTTTAGACGAGGGTCCCGGACCCTCAACAGAAACAACAGCAGGAAACACCACATATGCCATCCTTTTGCACAATAGATTACAGATATGGCATTGATTTGAGGAACCCGGAGATAATTTAGAGGAACCTGGAATATTGATAAAAAAAAACGTGCTTGGACACCCAGTACAGGTCGTTCTCCTTCAGCCTTTTTATACGACGGGCCACAACCCTCAACAGGCACAACAGCATGAAACACCACATATGCCATCCTTTTGCACAATATATTACAGATATGGCATTGATTTGAGGAACCCGGAGATAATTTAGATGAACCGGGAATATTGAACAAAAAACATGCTTGGACACCTAGTACAGGTCATTCTCCTTCAGCCTTTTTATACTATGGCCCACGACCCTCAACAGGCACAACAGCATGAAACACCACATATGCCACCCTTTTGCACAATCGAGTACAGGTATGGCATTGATTTGAGGAACCCGGAGATAATTTAGAGGAACCGGGAATATTGAACAAAAAATGTGCTTGGACACCCAGTACAGGTCGTTCTCCTTCAGCCTTTTTATACGATGGGCCACAACCCTCAACAGGCACAACAGCATGAAACACCACATATGGCATCCTTTTGCACAATAGAGTACAGGTATGGCATAGATGGAACCCGGAGATAATTGATGTTTGTAAAACAGTTAGAAAGTGCCCTAAAACCTTGTGGCTTGAACACTAGTTGTTGGCGGATAAGTCACGCAAGTCAGCCTGCATTATAAGAAAAAAAAAGCCAGCGTGTGTACCATTTGTAGCAGAAGGCAGCTCATCTCATCATCAGGCCTTTTTTACTCAAATGTATCGCCCAATGTTAGTCCCTTCGGGATCCATCCCTCATTCATTTTAATAAAGGTGAGATAGTCAAGACTTTTTTGACCTAGCCGACTCTTCTCAGTGACAAAACCTCCTGCTGCACTGAAGGTCCTTTCGGACAGGACACTTAAAGCGGGGCAGGCCAGAAGTTCAATTGCAAATTGGGATAGCTCAGGCCACAGGTCAAGCCTGCACACCCAGTAGTCAAGGGGTCCATTGCTCCTCAGAGTGTCGAGATCCGCAGTTAATGCTAGATAGTCTGCTACCTGTCGGTTGAGTCTTTCTCTGAGGCTGGATCCCGAAAGGCTCTGGCGATGCATAGGAGTTAAAAAGGTCTGCATGTCCTCCATCAACAAGACGTCAGGAAAGCGTCCTCTCCTTGCTGCCGTGGTCGTGGGAGGAGGAGGAGGATTACTTTCATCTCTTCCCCTGTTAGATTCCCATTGTGCTGTGACATCACCCTTATACGCTGTGTAAACCATAGTTTTTAATTTATTTTTAAAATGCTCCATCCTTTCCAACTTGCGGGAAATTGTAACATTTCAGGCACTTTATGCTTATACCGGGGGTCTAGTAGCGTGGACACCCAGTACAGGTCGTTCTCCTTCAGCTTTTTTATACGAGGGTCCCTCAACAGGCACGACAGCATGAAAGACCCCATTTGCACAAGGTTGGATGCCGAGCTAATCATGTCCCGTTCCTCGTCCTCACTGATGTCACTGAGGGTATCTTCTTCCCCCCAGCCACGTACAACACTACGGGTACCAAAGAGGTGACAACAACGAGCACCCTGGGATGCCTGTTGTGCTTGGTCTTCCTCCTCCTCAAAGCCACATTCCTCCTCTGACTCCTATTCCTCACAATCCTCTTCCTGCATTGCTGCAGGTCCAGCAAGCGATGCTGATAAGGCTGATTCTGGTGGTGATGGACACCACAACTCTTCCTCTTCCTCTTCACGCTCATCTACGGCCTGATCCAGCACTCTTCGCAGGGAACGCTACAGGAAGAAAACAAATGGTAGGATGTCGCTGATGGTACCTTCGGTGCGACTGACAAGGTTTGTCACCTCCTCAAAAGGACACATGAGCCTACAGGCAATGCGCATGAGCGTCCAGAATTTGGCAAAAAAATCCCCAGCTCCCCAGAGGCTGTCCTAGCACCCCGGTCATACAAATACTCATTAACAGCTTTTTCTTGTTGGAGCAGGTGGTCGAACATTAGGAGTGTTGAATTCCACCGTGTCGGGCTGTCGCAAATCAAGCGCCTCACTGGCAGGTTGTTTCGACGCTGGATATCGGACAAGTGCGCCATGGCCATGTAGGAACGCCTGAAATGGCCACACACCTTCCTGGCCTGCTTCAGGACATCCTGTAAGCCTGGGTATTTATGCACAAAGTGTTGTACAATCAAATTACACACATGTGCCATGCACGGCACATGTGTCAACTTGCCCAATTTCAATGCCGCCACCAAATTACTTCCATTGTCAGACAAAACCTTGCCAATCTCCAGTTGGTGCGGAGTCAGCCACTGATCCACCTGTGCGTTCAGGGCGGTCAGGAGTGCTGGTGCGGTGTGACTCTCCGCTTTCAGGCAAGTCAACCCCAAGACGGCGTGACACTGCCGTATCCGGGATGTTGAATAGTACCTGGGGAGCTGGGGAGGTGCCGTTGATGTGGAGCAAGAAACAGAAGCAGAAGAGGACTCAGCCGAGGAAGAGGTTATGGAAGAGGATGGAGTAGGAGGAGTAGAGGGGGTAGCAGCAGGCCTGCCTGCAAGTCGTGGCGGTGTCACCAACTCTTCTGCAGAGCCACGCATTCCATGCTTTTCAGACGTCAGCAGGTTTACCCAATGCGCAGTATAGGTGATATACCTGCCCTGACCATGCTTTGCAGACCAGCTATCCGTGGTCATATGGACCCTTGCCCCGAAGCTGTGTGCCAGACATGCCATAACTTCCTTTCGCACAATAGAGTACAGGTTTGGGATTGCCTTTTGTGAAAAGAAATTTCTGCCAGGTACCTTCCACTGCTGTGTCCCAATAGATACAAATTTTTTGAAAGCATCAGACTCCACCAGCTTGTATGGTAAAAGCTGGCGGGCTAAGAGTTCAGACAAGCCAGCTGTCAGACACCGGGCAAGGGGGTGACTTTGAGAAATTGGCTTCTTACGCTCAAACATATCCTTGACAGACACCTGAATGTGGGCAGATGACCAGGAACTGCTACGTAAGAGAGACTCAGTGGAGGATGGTTGAGAGGGGGCAAGGAGGACAGCAGTGGTTGACGTGGCTGAAGATGCTGGAGCAGGAGGAGGAGGGCGGCTTTGAGTTTGTGTGCTGCTTCTACTCATGTGTTCTTCCCATCGGCGTTTGTGATGTGAGACCATGTGCCTTCGCAAAGCAGTTGAACCTAGGTGGGTGTTGGACTTCCCACGACTCAGTTTCTTTTGGCACAGGTTGCAAATGGCATCACTGTTGTCAGAGGCAGACACACAAAAAAATGCCACACTGCTGAGCTCTGCGATGACGGCATTCTGGTGGTGGCAACAGCATGCGTTGATGGTCGTCGGCGTGCTGTTTGGCTGACCCCGGGTGACGATGCATGCTGTCTGACTGTGCCACTAGCTCCTTGAGACGACCTCCCCCTGCTTCCAACTCGTCTCCACCTCCTCCTCTCTGTCTCCCCATCTGAACTTTCCCCCTCTTCTTCTTCTCTTCTAGCAGGCACCCATATGACATCCACCGACACATCATCATCAACTGCTTCACTTGTATCTGACACATCAAGAAAGGAAGCAGCAGCGGGAACAACATCATCATCATCATCATCATCATCATCACACCGTACCTCCATGTCTGTAATGCTGCCTGACTGAGACATATCACTGTTATCTACATCCTCTGTCAATGATGGTTGTGCATCACTCATTTCTTCCAACTGATGTGTCAATAACTCCTGTGACAGATCAAGTGAAGCGGCTGTGGTGCTAGTGTTGGTGGTGGCGACAGGCGGGCGAGTGGCACTGGTCACTTTAGAGGTGCCCAAAGCACAGCTGGACGTAGATGGTACATCAAGTTTAGGAGGACTAGGAGCGGAAGCTGTTGAAGATTGGGTGTCCTGTGTTAGCCATTCAACTAGGTCCTCCTCTAACTTTTCGCGTCCCCCCTGGCACCCGGCGTCTAAACAATGTGCATATTTGTAGGGTCTAAAGGAATCACAGCACCACGACCACCTGTGGGGTGGCCTGCCTCTGCCTGTCATTTTTTTTAAAAATGTACACTTACAATACTATTAAACAAATTATGAGTGGTGGCACTGGGCAAGTGGGCACAGTATACGCTGTGAGCAGGAAACAAAAAAGCAGACTGATGTTTCACAATCCAAAAAGTTTTTTTTTTTTAATGTACACTTACACTACTATTAAACAAGAAGATATGAGTGGTGGCACAGAGGAATTAATCACAGTATATGCTTGCTGTGGGCCTGGCACACAGGCCTGATGGAAAATGAAATTAGATTAAACTTGCAATTAGCAAACTAATGTAAAAGTTTTTTTAATTTTTTTTAAATAATGTTAAACCAACAGGTATGAGTGGTTGCACAGAGCAATTAAGCACAGTATATGCTTGCGGTGGGCCTGGCACACAGGCCTGATGGAAAATGAAATTAGATTAAACTTGCAATTAGCAAACTAATGTAAAAGGTTTTTTTTTTTTTTTTTTAAATAATGTTAAACCAACAGGTATGAGTGGTTGCAAAGAGCAATTAATCACTGTATATGCTTGCGGTGGGCCTGGCACACAGGCCTGATGGAAAATGAAATTAGATTAAACTTGCAATTAGCAAACTAATGTAAATGTTTTTTTTTAGTTTTTTTTAAATAATGTTAAACCAACAGGTATGAGTGGTTGCAAAGAGCAATTAATCACAGTATATGCTTGCTGTTGGCCTGGCACACAGGCCTGATGGTAAATTAAATTAGATTAAACTTGCAATTAGCAAACTAATGTAAAAGTTTTTTTTATTTTAATTTAAAATAATGTTAAATCAACAAGTATTAGTGGTTGCACAGAGCAATTAATAACAGTATTTGCTTGCTGTAGGCCTGGCACACAGGCCTGATGGAAAATAAAATTAGATTAAACTTGCAATTAGCAAACTAATGTAAAAGTTTGTATTACTTTTTTTTAAATAATGTTAAAACAACAGGTATGAGTGGTTGCACAGAGCAATTAATCACATTATATGCTTGCAGTGGCCCTGGCACACAGGCCTGATGGAAAATGAAATTAGATTAAACTTGCAATTAGCAAACTAATGTAAAAGTTTTTTTTTATTTTTTTTTAAATAATGATAAACCAACAGGTATGAGTGGTTGCACAGAGCAATTAATCACAGTATATGCTTGCTGTTGGCCTGACACACAGGCCTGATGGTAAATGAAATTAGATTAAACTTGCAATTAGCAAACTAATGTAAAAGTTTTTTTATTTTAATTTAAAATAATGTTAAAACAAAAAGTATTAGTGGTTGCACAGAGCAATTAATAATAGTATATGCTTGCTGTAGGCCTGGCACACAGGCCTGATGGAAAATAAAATTAGATTAAACTTGCAATTAGCAAACTAATGTAAAAGTTTTTTTTACTTTTTTTTAAATAATGTTAAAACAACAGGTATGAGTGGTTGCACAGAGCAATTAATCACAGTACATGCTTGCAGTGGGCCTGGCACACAGGCCTGATGGAAAATGAAATTAGATTAAACTTGCAATTAGCAAACTAATGTTAAAGTTTTTTTTTAAAATTTAAAATAATGTTAAAACAACAAGTATTAGTGGTTGCACAGAGCAATTAATAACAGTTTATGCTTGCTGTAGGCCTGGCACACAGGCCTGATGGAAAATGAAATTAGATTAAACTTGCAATTAGCAAACTAATGTAAAAGTTTGTATTACTTTTTTTTAAATAATGTTAAAACAACAGGTATGAGTGGTTGCACAGAGCAATTAATCACAGTATATGCTTGCAGTGGCCCTGGCACACAGGCCTGATGGAAAATGAAATTAGATTAAACTTGCAATTAGCAAACTAATGTAAAAGTTTTTTTTAATTTTTTTTTAAATAATGATAAACCAACAGGTATGAGTGGTTGCACAGAGCAATTAATCACAGTATATGCTTGCTGTTGGCCTGGCACACAGGCCTGATGGTAAATGAAATTAGATTAAACTTGCAATTAGCAAACTAATGTAAAAGTTTTTTTATTTTAATTTAAAATAATGTTAAAACAAAAAGTATTAGTGGTTGCACAGAGCAATTAATAATAGTATATGCTTGCTGTAGGCCTGGCACACAGGCCTGATGGAAAATAAAATTAGATTAAACTTGCAATTAGCAAACTAATGTAAAAGTTTTTTTTACTTTTTTTTAACAACAGGTATGAGTGGTTGCACAGAGCAATTAATCACAGTATATGCTTGCAGTGGGCCTGGCACACAGGCCTGATGGAAAATGAAATTAGATTAAACTTGCAATTAGCAAACTAATGTAAAAGTTTTTTTTTTTTTTAATTTAAAATAATGTTAAAGCACCAGATATGAGTGGTGGCAGTGAGCAAGTTGGCACAATATATGCTGTGAGGCTCACACACAGGCTGGTGGCAGGCAGGCAAATGCAAAAAAAAAAAAAACCACTGGAGTTCTAGCCCTATGCAAAAAAATTATAAAACAGTTTTAGCCCTGAAAAGGGCTTTTTGGGGTGCTGTCCTTACAGCAGAGATCAGATGAGTCCTTCAGGACTTTAGTGGAGACTGAATAGACTAGCCTAGCTATCAATTTCCCAATAAAATCAGGAGCTGCAACAATAAACCTCCTCTCTCTTCAAAAGCTGCATCAGAATGATTCTAAAATGGCTGATGCCAGGGACCTGGGAGGGTCTGGAAGGTAGTGTCTGCTGCTGATTGGCTGTAATGTGTCTGCAGACTGTGAGATACAGGGTCAAAGTTTACTCAATTATGACGAATAGGGGGCGGATCAAACATCGCATATGTTCGCCCGCGGCGGCGAACGCGAACAAGCTATCTTCGCAGGGAACCGTTCGCGGGCGAACAGTTTGGGACATCACTAATGGTGAAACAAATAATTTACCTTTTCCTCCATTCCATGGGTTTGATGAACAGTTCAATCTTAATCTTCTTGGGAAGCTCGAGACCTGTTTAAAAAAAACAAACGGTTTACAAAAATATAAAAACATATCTAAATACTTTTATCAAAAAACACTCATTTAAAAATGATTTAACTAAAAAGAGATGGTGAAACAAATAACTTACCATTTCCTCCATTCCAAGGGTTTGATGAACAGTTCTATCTTAAACTCTTAGGAAACTCGAGACCTGTTTAAAAAAAAAAACTGTTTACAAAAATATAAAAACATATCTAAATACTTTTATAAAAAAACACTCATTTAAAAATGATTTAACTAAAAAGAGAAGGTGAAACAAATAACTTACCATTTCCTCCATTCCAAGGGTTTGATGAACAGTTCTATCTTAAACTTCTTGGGAAGCTCGAGACCTGTTTAAAAAAAAAATGTTTACAAAAATATAAAAACATATCTAAATACTTTTATCAAAAAACACTCATTTAAAAACAATTTAACCAAAATGAGATGGTGAAACAAATAACTTACCTTTTCCTCCATTCCATGGGTTTGATGAACAGTTCAATCTTAATCTTCTTGGGAAGCTCGAGACCTGTTTAAAAAAAAAAAAACGGTTTACAAAAATATAAAAACATATCTAAATAGGGTCTCCTGAAAGCCGGTAATATGATGGAAATAGGCTGTGACATTTACAAACTCTTGAAGTTGACAAGGGGAAGAATGACATCCATCTCACACACTTACAACACGCTCCAATCAAAAGTACATAAAGCTAACATCGAACACTTACAAACTGCCTGGGGGACCATGGTGGGACATGACATTACAGACAAATGTGTGGTGCAAAGCTTTGTGGAGGTGAGGGAGGCCTCGCTCTCAAACGACATAAGAGAATCACATACTAAACTAGTCCACAATGCATATATAACTCCCAAAATGTTCCACAAGTGGAAGAGGGATACACCAGGACTATGCCCGAAATGTTTCAACCCTAACCCAAACATCACACACATGATATGGAACTGCCCGAAGTTAACGAAATTCTGGGGCATGGTGCAGAGGTGGGTGGGAACGTGCACAGGGGAAAAAATTCATCTATCAACTGAGATGGTGATATTCCTAAACCATCAAACAAAGATACAGCAACACACAAGATTCATAAATAATGTAATTCTACACGCTAGAAAACTCATTCTGCAACACTGGATGTCGCAGACACCACCAAGCCTAACACAACTCAAAGAAACATTGAGAAAACAAATGATCTATGAGCAACTTGACACTCAGGGGGACATAACACGCAGAACAAAAAAATTAATGACCAAATGGGAGCCCCTCATTCTCACTCTAGACCCAACACACCAAAAACAAATAATTTACCCATTCAAAGACGCAGAGTACATACTGAATGCACAGCTACATGGAAAATGGAACATATTTACCTAAAAGACCAGACTCAGCAACCATAACGTGAGGTGGTACAGGGATAGATATACGGAGGAACCTGGGGTGGCACCCGGGGGGGAGGTCAGGAAAAAGGAAGGCTCTGAGGGGGAGGAAAATTGGTAGGATGGATAACAGAGAAAAGAGACGGAACTAGACTCAGTATCCTGAAGTTACGATACTAGTATGTTATCTTACATAATAATAATAGATTTGTGTTTTAATCTATCTCCGTTGGTGGAGATGGCAAACTAGGTGGTAAGAGAGTGGAAGTCCCTAAAGAAGAGGGAGGAGAATGGGACTTAAAGGAAAAAAAAAACATTGGAAAACTTAGATGCTAATGCAGTGATTAGACATGTTGTCATATTGTATTAAGCTGACTCATTTTGTAACTCTCATTGCTTGTCTATGTATTTGGCATTGAAAAAATAAAATATTAAAAAAAAAAAAAAACATATCTAAATACTTTTATCAAAAAACACTCATTTAAAAACAATTTAACCAAAATGAGATGGTGAAACAAATAACTTACCTCTTCCTCCATTCCAAGGGTTTGATGAACTGTTCTATCTTAAACTTCTTGGGAAGCTCGAGACCTGTTTAAAAAAAAAAACGGTTTACAAAAATATAAAAACATATCTAAATACATTTATCAAAAAACACACATTTAAAAACGATTTAACCAAAATAAGATGGTGAAACAAATAACTTACCTTTTCCTCCATTCCATGAACAGTTCAATCTTAATCTTCTTGGGAAGCTAGAGATCTGTTTAAAAAAAACAAACGGTTTACAAAAATATAAAAACATATCTAAATACATTTATCAAAAAACACTCATTTAAAAATGATTTAACTAAAAAGAGATGGTGAAACAAATAACTTACCTCTTCCTCCATTCCAAGGGTTTGATGAACTGTTCTATCTTAAACTTCTTGGGAAGCTCGAGACCTGTTTAAAAAAAACAAACGGTTTACAAAAATATAAAAACATATCTAAATACAATTATCAAAAACACTCATTTAAAAACAATTTAACCAAAATGAGATGATGAAACAAATAACTTACCTCTTCCTCCATTCCAAGGGTTTGATGAACTGTTCCATCTTAAACTTCTTTGAAAGCTCGAGACCTGTTTAAAAAAAACAAACGGTTTACAAAAATATAAAAACATATCTAAATACTTTTATCAAAAAACACTCATTTAAAAACGATTCAACCAAAATGAGTTAGTGAAACAAATAACTTACCTCTTCCTCCATTCCAAGGGTTTGATGAACTGTTCTATCTTAAACTTCTTGGGAAGCTTGAGACCTGTTTAAAAAAAACAAACGGTTTACAAAAATATATAAACATATCTAAATACAATTATCAAAAAACACTCATTTAAAAACAATTTAACCAAAATGAGATGATGAAACAAATAACTTACCTCTTCCTCCATTCCAAGGGTTTGATGAACTGTTCCATCTTAAACTTCTTTGAAAGCTCGAGACCTGTTTAAAAAAAACAAACGGTTTACAAAAATATAAAAACATATCTAAATACTTTTATCAAAAAACACTCATTTAAAAACGATTCAACCAAAATGAGTTAGTGAAACAAATAACTTACCTCTTCCTCCATTCCAAGGGTTTGATGAACTGTTCTATCTTAAACTTCTTGGGAAGCTCGAGACCTGTTTAAAAAAAAAAACGGTTTACAAAAATATAAAAACATATCTAAATACATTTATCAAAAAACACTCATTTAAAAACGATTCAACCAAAATGAGTTAGTGAAACAAATAACTTACCTCTTCCTCCATTCCATGGGTTTGATGAACAGTTCAATCTTAATCTTCTTGGGAAGCTCGAGACCTGTTTAAAAAAAAAAAAGGTTTACAAAAATATAAAATATATCTAAATACTTTTATAAAAAAACACTCATTTAAAAATGATTTAACCAAAATGAGATGGTGAAACGAATAACTTACCTCTTCCTCCATTCCATGGGTTTGATGAACAGTTCAATCTTAATCTTCTTGGGAAGCTCGAGACCTGTTTTAAAAAAAAATGGATTACAAAAATATAAAATATATCTAAATACTTTTATCAAAAAACACTCATTTAAAAACAATTTAATAAAATGAGATGGTGAAACAAATAACTTACCTCTTGCTTCATTCCATGGGTTTGATGAACAGTTCAATCTTAAACTTCTTGGGAAGCTCGAGACCTGTTTAAAAAAAACAACGGTTTAAAAAAAATATAAAAACATATCTAAATACTTTTATCAAAAAACACTCATTTAAAAACGATTTAACCCAAATGAGATGGTGAATCAAATAACTTACCTCTTCCTCCATTCCAAGGGTTTGATGAACAGTTCTATCTTAAACATCTTGGGAAGCTCGAGACCTGTTTAAAAAAAAAAACGTTTATAAAATATAAAAACATATCTAAATACTTTTATCAAAAAACACTCATTTAAAAACGATTTAACCAAAATGAGATGGTGAAACAAACAACTTACCTCTTCCTCCATTCCAAGGGTTTGATGAACTGCTCCATCTTAAACTTCTTTGGAAGCTCGAGACCTGTTTAAAAAAAACAAACGGTTTACAAAAATATAAAAACATATCTAAATACTTTTATCAAAAAACACTCATTTAAAAATTATTTAACTAAAAGAGATGGTGAAACAAATAACTTACCTCTTCCTCCATTCCAAGGTTTTGATGAACGGTTCTATCTTAAACTTCTTGGGAAGCTCGAGACCTGTTTAAAAAAAAAAAGGTTTACAAAAATATAAAATATGTCTAAATACTTTTATAAAAAAACACTCATTTAAAAACGATTTTACCAAAATGAGATGGTGAAACAAATAACTTACCTCTTCCTCCATTCCATGGGTTTGATGAACAGTTCAATCTTAATCTTCTTGGTAAGCTCGAGACCTGTTTAAAAAAAAATGGTTTACAAAAATATAAAAAATATCTAAATACTTTTATCAAAAAACACTCATTTAAAAACGATTTAACCAAAATGAGATGGTGAAACAAATAACTTACCTCTTCCTCCATTCCAAGGGTTTGATGAACTGTTCTATCTTAAACTTCTTGGGAAGCTCGAGACCTGTTTAAAAAAATAAACGGTTTACAAAAATATAAAAACATATCTAAATACTTTTATCAAAAAACACTCATTTAAAAACAATTTAACCAAAATGAGATGGTGAAACAAATAACTTACCTCTTCCTCCATTCCAAGGGTTTGATGAACTGTTCTATCTTAAACTTCTTGGGAAGCTCGAGACCTGTTTTAAAAAAAAAACAGTTTACAAAAATATAAAAACATATCTAAATACTTTTATAAAAAACACTCATTTAAAAACAATTTAACCAAAATGAGATAGTGAAACAAATAACTTACCTCTTCCTCCATTCCATGGGTTTGATGAACAGTTCAATCTTAATCTTCTATGGAAGCTTGAGACCTGTTTAGAAAAAAAAAATGGTTTATAAAAATATAAAATATATCTAAATACTTTTATAAAAAACACTCATTTAAAAACGATTTAACCAAAATGAGATGGTTAAACAAATAACTTACCTTTTCCTCCATTCCATGGGTTTGATGAACAGTTCAATACTAATCTTCTTGGGAAGCTCGAGACCTGTTTAAAAAAAACAAACGGTTTACAAAAATATAAAAACATATCTAAATACTTTTATCAAAAAACACTCATTTAAAAATGATTTAACCAAAATGAGAAGGTGAAACAAATAACTTACCTCTTCCTCCATTCCAAGGCCTTGATGAACTGTTCTATCTTAAACTTCTTGGGAAGCTCGAGACCTGTTTAAAAAAAAAAACGGTTTACAAAAATATAAAAACATATCTAAATACTTTTATCAAAAAACACTAATTTAAAAACAATTTAACCAAAATGAGATGATGAAACCAATACCTTACCTCTTCCTCCATTCCATGAGTTTGATGAACAGTTCAATCTTAATCTTCTTGGGAAGCTCGAGACCTGTTTTAAAAAAAAAAAACGGTTTACAAAAATATAAAATATATCTAAATACTTTTATAAAAAAACACTCATTTAAAAACGATTTACCCAAAATGAGATGGTGAAACAAATAACTTACCTTTTCCTTCATTCCAGGGGTTTGATGAACAGTTCTATCTTAAACTTCTTGGGAAGCTCGAGACCTGTTTAAAAAAAAACAATGTTTACAAAAATATAAAAACATATCTAAATACTTTTATCAAAAAACACTAATTTAAAAACAATTTAGCCAAAATGAGATGGTGAATAGTGATGTCGCGAACTGAAAATTTTCCGTTCCGCAACTGTTCGTGAACGGGCAAACCGGGCGAACCGCCATTGACTTCAATAGGCAGGCAAATTTTTTTTTTTTTAAAACTTTATTTATAATCCAGATCCATCACAACATGGAAGTCACAGTATGTAATACATCAGAATTTACATTTTAAGATACAGAAAGGGAATTCGACGACCCTCCTCCCCCACAGTCCGGGGGAAAGAGCCTTCCCCAAGTAAGATATCTCCATACTGAGATGTTAATCTGGTTTTTTCCATTTTTTTATAAAGCATCAAGTAACTAATACAAACCATAAACAGTAAACAATCCTATCAAATCAAATCGAATCGGGTCCTTCCACTCCGGGGGGGGGGGATAGGGATAGAGTTTGGGGAGGGGGGGGGGGACTGAGCTCCCTGGCACTTATGTCAAAGAGAATTTAAAGGCTACTACGAAGCTATGCGTATGTGGTCAGGTTGGCTGAGGGGGGGGGGCGACAGAGAAAGACACCAGTTCCCTCTCAGATTTTCCTCCATGATAAATGTTGAATTGCGAAAGGGATAAAGTATTCTATGTCTTACTTGTGAAGAGATGTACAGAAAATAAGGTTCCCATTTATATATATAAGATTTTATTCTTTTATCAAGATCTCCCTGTACGTCCGCCTGCTCCACCAAAACCTGAGTGTGTATTGCCCCCAACAGTTTCTTGAAGGGTGGGGCCTTATCCCTTACCCAATACTGCATGATTAGTCGCCTAGAGAGCAGAATCACAGAGTTCAGAAATTTCTGATGTTGGGATGTAATCCCCAGGTCTGTCAGAAAAATAATGGTGGAGGGAGTTAAAGCTATCTCTTGCTGGAGTACCCTTTGGAGCCAAAACTGAACTTTACCCCACAGTCTTTTTATTTTGGGGCAGTCCCATATTAAGTGTGTGAGATCAGGTGATGCAAAGGAGCACTTGTTACACTTATCTACTGCCTGAGGGGCCCACCTTAGTCTTAGTTTAGGGAGGATATATGCCTGATGTATTAGTTTAGTGTGTGCCTCTCTAGAATAAGCTGAAAGGGTAGCTGCTCTTACTCTCTGAAAGCTATCTTCGATCTCTTGTGCCGTAATCTGTATGTCTCTTGTCCCTTGCCATTTGTTGTGTATTGTTTGAAGGACAGGTTGTTCTAAGTGACTTGTGATTTCGTTATATATGCGGGTTATGGAATATGATCCTTGTTTCGTCATGCGGACTAGTCTGTCCACGCCAGAACTTACTTTAGTAAGCCGATTATCTGAGATGAGAGCCCTGACAAAGTGCCTACACTGAAAATATGCGAACATGGTATCAGCGGGGATAGCAAAGGTTTCTCTCAGTTCCTGGAAAGGGAGAACCTGAAGCGTGTTAGGATTGATAAATTGTGCAATAGAGGTCAGGCCAGAGGCCCTCCATTTCTGAAAGGCCCTGGTGGTGAAACCAGGTATGAACGTAGGGTTTCCCTGTATGGGCAGATATTTGGTCACTTTGTGATCACTACCCCAGAATCGGCATAGCTTGTGCCATGCTCTCAACGGGTCTCTAAACAGTATGTTCTGAGAAATGTGATGAAGTAAGGCAGACAAGGTAGAGTGTGGGAGGTAGGCCAAGTTCAGCGGTGACGCACAGTCCGCCTCTACAGCATGGCTGAAGTATTCAGATCCGGCCAACCAGCCAAGCACCAGCTTAGTTAGTGTTGCCAAATTGTACCACTGTATGTTCGGAAACCTAAGTCCCCCCACCTCCAGTGGCATAGAGAGTCTGGTTGTGTTGATCCTATGCTTTTTTTGGTTCCACACAAAGGAGGCAAAAGTAGAAGAGATTACCTGTATGTCCTTGTTGTGGAGCAGAAGAGGGAGCATTTGCAAGGGGTACAAGATTTTTGGTAGTATTACCATTTTCAATAAATAAATTCTACCATGAAGGGAGAGGGGAAGACCCCTCCAACCTCGGATGGTGTTCTGTGAACTAAGTATAACTTTTGGGATATTAAGTTGATAAATCTTTGTGGGGTCTACATGTAAGTGAATCCCCAGATACTTAAAAGACCCATCCGTGACCTTGAGACTCGTGTTCTGTAGGGAGCTGCCTCCCTGGTTTTGAAGCCAAGTGACTTCAGATTTGTCTTCGTTTATTTTGTATCCAGTAAAGGTACCAAATTTTGTCATTACTTGTAGTATTTGAGGAACATTAAGATCAGGGTTGCTAATATACAACAAGAGGTCATCAGCAAACAATGAGATATGTAGACACTGTGCGTGTAGTTTAAGGCCAGCACAGTGTTGTCGGATATAGCAAGCCAGCGGCTCAATGGCAAGATCGAATAGGAGCGGGGACAGTGGGCAACCTTGCCTTGTGCCCCTTTCTAGCTTAAAGGAAGGGGAGAGACCACCATTGATAATGATGGATGCCGAGGGTGAATTATATAGTCTACGTACAGCATCCAAGAAGTGGCCTGTGATACCAAAGTTAATAAGCGTAGTGTATAAGTGATCCCACTCCACCCTATCGAATGCCTTCTCGGCGTCGACAGAGAGGAAGCAGGCATCCTGTAGTGAGGCATCTGACCGGTTATGTCGGGCTTGATGGTATTGTGCTATGACTGCCAGTGCTTTGCGTAAATTGATAACTGATGATCGGTGTTTGACAAAACCCGTCTGGTCTGGGTGAACCAGCAGTGGCAGAACATCTGCCAGCCGATTAGCGAGGATTTTGGTCATTAACTTATAGTCCCCATTTAATAAAGAAATCGGCCTATAAGAAGACGGCAGAGTCGAATCTCTATCTGGTTTGGGAATGACGCATATGTTAGCATCGGTAAATCTAGAGTCCGGTACAGACTTCCCTGCTAAGTAGTCTAAAAAAAGCTTTGCCAAAGTGGGCGCTATCGCCGGGCATAAGATTTTATAATATTCTGCGGGGAGACCGTCCGGTCCCGCCGCCTTCCCTAGTTTGATGCTTCGTATGGTATTCACAACTTCTTGTATTTGGATAGGGGCATTAAGCGTAGCCAATTGTTCCTGGGTCATGGTGGGGACGGTGACATTGCGCCAGAATGACTGTTTATTATGTTCTGATATGTCCTGCTTAGTGTATAGTTTAGTGTAGTATGACACAAACTCTTTCATAATCGTAGGGGTGTCATTACAAAGGCCCTTATCTGTAATGATTGCTGGAATGTTAGATCTAGGGGTGACCACTTTGACCATGTTTGCCATTATTTTCCCTGCCTTGTTCCCGTACCTGTAGAATCGTCCCTGCCTGTGCAATGTGTGTATGTTATCTACCATTTGGATATGGGTGTCTCTTTCTTGCTTCAGGTTGTAATAGTGCTGCCTCGATTGGCTGGTCGGGTGTTGCAGATATGTATTATATGCATCTGTGAGATTTCTTAGCATTTGATCAGTGAGCCTCTTAGCCTGTTTCTTATGATGTGAAGTGTATGCTGTAATTCTCCCCCTTAGCACAGCCTTTGAGGCATGCCAAAAGAGATCCGTGTTGTCGTGGTGTTGGGCGTTATCTGCATCATAGTCTATCCAGTATGCAAGTAAGTTTTGGCGGAAATCTACATTGTTGTAAAGATGAGAGGGAAACCTCCATGTTTTGTGTAAATTATCGGCGGGGGTAAAGTCCAGCACCAGTGTGATAGGGGCGTGATCTGATATGGTGATGGGTTGTATTTTAGTAGAGGGTATAAAAGGGGTGAGAGCAGGAGACGTGAGGAAGTAGTCAATCCTGGACAATGTGTGGTGTGATTTAGACATACAGGTGTAGTCCCTAACCTCTGGATTACGCAATCTCCATAAATCAACCAATCCCAAGCCTTCCTTAAGCCTTAAAGTAATTTTAGATTCAATTTTCTGTCGCTGAGAGCCCTGTTTTATGCTAGAGGGTTGTGAGGGGTTTATAAATCTATCGAGAGGGGATAGTTGGGCCATGTTGTAGTCCTCTCCCATGAGGATTTGAGAGCTATTACGTTTAGTTAGGAGTGATTGAATCTGGGACCAAAAGTGGGGAGAGAGACTATTCGGCCCATAGACACTGCAAAGTGTATAGGTTTTGGAAGATACATGCAAGCTAGTGATGATATACCTTCCCTGCACGTCGATATGTGTATCTGTAAGCACTATTGGTAACCCTTTCCTGACCAGTATCGCTACCCCCTTTTTTCTGCCTGTCGTTGGCGTGTTTATAACTTGACCTACCCATCTAACCTTCAGCTTAGCGTGCTCTTCCTGTGTCAAGTGGGTCTCTTGCAACAGGGCAATATCTGCGTGGATTGAGTTGAGGTAGTGGAGTATCTTGCTTCTTTTAGCTGGAGAGGTAATACCTCCAACATTCCAAGATACTACATTATAGCGCCGCGCCATTGTCTAATGAAAGTATGGAATGTTCCCGCAGCTCTGCTATTCTAAGGTGCGGTCTGTGGAGCAGGCGGATCAGTAGGATAAAACATGGGTACCTTAAGGTATGTGGAAAAATGTGGTATGGGGAGGGCATGATATCAATTTGTGCCAGGGAGTTGTACTCACGAATCAGCCAGATGGGAGAGAGTCGGGAAGCCAAACCAGAAGGTTTCCATATGTCAAGGATTGCATGGTGTGGGGACCCCCCAGAGTGGAGGAGCATTTGTTGCTGGAGGCAGAGACACAAAAGCATTAGTGCATCACATAACATTGACACTGTAGGCAAAACACATAAACATAACAGACAAGTTCCACCCAGAAACCAGCAGACTTCATCAGCCTGAGAAAGCGGTTGGAGACCCTGCTTTATCATAAGAGTATCCTGGTAGCAGGCTTGGCACCTAACAAAGAGTATGTCAATCTCAGCATAAACATAAACATCCCTAAGGACACATGTAATAGTAACAAAAAGAGAGAAAGAAATGGTTAGGCAAACATGGGCTAGGAACCTGAAATATCTCTCCGTTACGGTTAAGGGGGAGTGGGGTTCTACTTGGCTGGGAGTACTGTAATTAGAATTAAAGCCACTTTGGGCCTTTTCCCAGGCTGTTTGAATATTGGGTATAGAAGGTTTAAAGCAAGGGAAGGGAAGCTTGCGAGCCCTGTTAGAGGATAGGGACCCCATGCATGGCTTAGTTTTAAAACCTGGGAGGAGAAAAAATGCTATCCCTCTACCTTTATGTGGGGAGGGGGTTAGTGTCAAACCTGGGAGACAAAAAGCATAAATTACTGTCTTCGAAAATGCATGCAAAACATAACTTGTAACACAAAACAAGATAACAGTGAGGAACCAAACCAGTATCTCCCCAAAATGTATAAGTTTGGTCTTCATGAACCAAGAAGTGGGAGAATGTATATGCCCCCATAGCATAGTTCCTGGGAGTTTCTGCAGTTCCCACATGAGCCTTTCATGCAGTTCAGTATGCCTGAGTTTAGTCCCAGTTACTCTTTCTGCCACTGGGCATGTTGCAGCACTCCATCCCTCCATTATGTAACGGAGAGCTTGGAGAAAATTGAGGCTGAAAAGAAATTCTTCTATGTTCAGTGTACATCTCGTTGGTCGTCTTTATCTTTATCAAGGTATGCTTGCAGATCTTTGGGGGAACTGAAAAACTTGGGACCAGCTGGTGTTTGCAGTCTTAATTTAGCAGGATATAGCAGTGAAGCCTGTCTCCCCTCCTTGTGAAGTCGAGAGCACAGTGGAGCGAATTCTTTCCGGAGTTTGGTAACCTCTGCAGAAAAGTCCTGAAAAATCAATATTTTCTTTCCTTCAAAAATCAAATCTCCCGTATGAGCCCTATAAGCTCGCAATAGTGCGAGTTTTTCCTGGTAGTTGAGGCACTTATAAATCACTTGGCGTGGGCGAGAATTTAAAGTCTCAAGGCCTCTATCCGGGCCTATGCGATGGGCTCGCTCTATGTCAAGGGGTAAGTGATCTGGGTTCATTTTCAGCAGTTTAGGGATGGTTAAAGCGGTAAACTCAAGCAAATCTTTGTTTTACACTGTTTCAGGTACACCCACCATTCGGAGATTGTTCCTCCGACTCCGATTTTCGAGGTCGTCTACCTTTTCTTGCAAGATTTGGTTTTGGCGTTGTAGCTGCCTTTCTTGTCTGTCTTCTACATCTGACACACGCTGCTCCACGTGGGACATTCTGGTAGAGAATTGGCGTATTTCGCTGATCAATGTATCTACCCCAGCCTGAAGGGACTCCATCTTTGGTAGAAAGAAGGACTTGAGTTCCTGGAGGAGAGCAGAGGAGTCAGATGTGATCACATGTGAGGATTTGGGAGAGGGTGGGGATTCAGTATGTAATTCTGGTGCAGGCCTCTTCTTATCTGCTTGCTTATGCCTGGATGTCATTTTGACAGCCAGTGTGTTTGATACAGGCTTGAAGTAATGATCTAGCTTCATGCAAACCTTGCACTAATTTGCTTACAGTATAGACAAAGTTCTCTTGTTAAGAGTGTGAGAGTCCTCTAAGTGGCAGCATCAGCCCACGTATCAGCAAGCCAAAAGGAACAAACTCCCCTTCAGTGATCTTAACACAAGTGTTTCATGAGACAACCATTTTTTTTATTCTGTTGTTAGTAAACGTTCAGCATAATATGTCATATGTTTCACAATAAATGCTTTGAAACAATGTCCCGTTGATTGTATGATACTTCTTTTATTGTGAGCTGTATAGTCCAGACAGAAGAAGTGTTCCCAACCTCCCACAAATGTAAGTCTTTAGGGGTGTACCTCTGATAAAAAACTTCTGAATGTGCGTGTATCAGGTTTTACACGGTCTCCTGCATGTATCAATACCTCCGTTCTTGCACCTGCTATGTTTATACACTGCTTGTGGGGCTAAGATGCATTCAGTAGGGCTTGTACTCACT
This sequence comes from Bombina bombina, assembly GCF_027579735.1. NCBI lineage: Eukaryota > Metazoa > Chordata > Amphibia > Anura > Bombinatoridae > Bombina > Bombina bombina. The sequence continues at coordinate 565,525,822 of NC_069504.1, forward strand.
CCCTCCGGTAACATACAGCGGCGAAGAATGTCCCTTGGTAGCCGGGTAGCAGCCGGTTCCAATGTGATGCTAGCGTGGGCCGCACTCCAAGATGGCGCCCGCGGTTTGCGCTTCGTTGCGCACTTTCGTTCCTTCCAGGGACTAGGGCGATATTCGGCCCTTCACACTTTCTGGTCCGTTGGGGCTAGGGTCCAGATAATACCCCAACAAGGATGGCGTGTGTGGGTAGCAGGGACCGGCAGCTTTTTGGCTTAAACGAAGCACAATCTGAGGAGCTCTTTCACTATGCTGCCGGTCTGTAGCTCCGCCCACCGGAAGTCAATAGGCAGGCAAATTTTAGGGACTCTTTCTGGCCACAATAGTGATGGAAAAGTTGATTCAAGGGTACTAACACCTGGACTGTGGCATGCCGGAGGGGGATCCATGGCAAAACTCCCACGTAAAATTACATAGTTGATGCAGAGTCTGGTTTTAATCCATAAAGGGCATAAATCACCTAACATTCCTAAATTGTTTGGAATAACGTTCTTTAAAACATCAGGTATGATGTTGTATCGATCAGGTAGTGTAAGGGTTACACCCGCTTCACAGTGAAAGACCAAACTCCCCGTTTAACGCACCGCAAACAATCGCAAACAGTCCATTTGCACAACCACGAGATAGATAGATTTGATAGATAGATAGATAGATAGATACATAGATTAAATAGATAGATCGATAGATGCAATATACATTTGATAGATATGATAGATAGATAGATTTGATAGATAAATAGATAGATTTGATAGATATATAATTTCCCAGACAGAGAATTACAAGACTTGCGGTCTGGGACCCATGGTATGGTTCCCAGAGGCAGTTGCGGCGCCAGGGGACGTGTATATGGCATGGATTTTATGAACCGGGAGATGGAAAAAGATGCTTGGTCGGTCCTCCTACTTCAAATTTGGGGCACTGCGCGTGCCATCTACTGTGCCACCAGATATAAGTGGTGTGTTAAGTAGTACTATTCTGATCATTTTAATCCCTGTTACGCTCCCTATCAGGGGACGTGTATATGGCATGGATTTTAGAAACCGGGAGATGGAAAAAGATGCTTGGTCGGTCCTCCTACTACAGATTTGGGGCACTGCGCGTGCAATCGTAGCCGGACTTTTAGCCGACGGACATTTGGCCGACGGACATTTGGCCGAAACACAAGTGGCTCTCACAAAACAGTCCGGCCACGAGATAGATAGATTTGATAGATAGATAGATAGATACATAGATTAGATAGATAGATCAATAGATGCAATATACATTTGATAGATACGATAGATAGATAGATAGATAGATTTGATAGATAAATAGATAGATTTGATAGATAGATAATTTCCCAGACAGAGAATAACAAGTCTGGGACGCATGTAAGGTTCCCAGAGGCAGTTGCGGCGCCAGGGGACGTGTATATGGCATGGATTTTAGGAACCGGGAGATGGAAAGAGATGCTTGGTCGGTCCTCCTACTTCAAATTTGGGGCACTGCGTGTGCAATCATAGCAGGACTTTTAGCCGACGGACATTTGGCCGAAACACAAGTGGCTGTCACAAAACGGTCCAGCCACGATAGATAGATTTGATAGATAGATACATAGATTAGATAGATAGATCAATAGATACAATATACATTTGATAGATACGATAGATAGATAGATTTGATAGATAGATAGATTTGATAGATATATAATTTCCCAGACAGAGAATTACAAGACGTGCGGTCTGGGACCCATGGTAAGGTTCCCAGAGGCAGTTGCGGCGCCAGGGGACGTTTATATGGCATGGATTTTAGGAACCGGGAGATGGAAAAAGATGCTTGGTCGGTCCTCCTACTTCAAATTTGGGGCACTGCGCATGCAATCTACTGTGCCACCAGATATGAGTGGTGTGTTAAGTAGTACTATTCTGATCAGTTTAATCCCTGTTACGCCCCCAATCAGGGGACGTGTATATGGCATGGATTTTAGGAACCGGGAGATTGAAAAAGATGCTTGGTCAGTCCTCCTACTTTAAATATGGGGCACTGCGCATGCAATCGTGGCCGGACTTTTAGCCGACGGACATTTGGCCAACGGACATTTTGGCCGAAACACAAGTGGCTCTCACAAAACAGTCCGGCCACGATATATAGATTTGATAGATAAATAGATAGATTTGATAGATAATTTCCCAGACAGAGAATAACAAGACGTGCGGTCTGGGACCCATGGCAAGGTTCCCAGAGGCAGTTGCGGCACCAGGGGACGTGTATATGACATGGATTTTAGGAACCGGGAGATGGAAAAAGATGCTTGGTCGGTTCTCCTACTTCAAATTTGGGGCACTGCGCGTGCAATCTACTGTGCCACCAGATATGAGTGGTGTGTTAAGTAGTACTATTCTGATCAGTTTAATACCTGTTACGCCCCCTATCAGGGGACGTGTATATGGCATGGATTTGAGGAACCGGGAGATGGAAAAAGATGCTTGGTCGGTCCTCCTACTTCAAATTTGGGGCACTGCGCATGCAATCTACTGTGCCACCAGATATGAGTGGTGTGTTAAGTAGTACTATTCTGATCAGTTTAATACCTGTTACGCCCCCTATCAGGGGACGTGTATATGGCATGGATTTTAGGAACCGGGAGATGGAAAAAGATGCTTGGTCGGTCCTCCTACTTCAAATTTGGGGCACTGCGCGTGCAATAGTGGCCGAACTTTTAGCCGACGGACATTTGGCTGACAGACATTTGGCCGACGGACATTTGGCCGAAACACAAGTGGCTGTCACAAAACAGTCCGGCCACGATAGATAGATTTGATAGATAGATACGTAGATTAGATAGATAGATCAATAGATGCAATATACATTTGATAGATACAATAGATAGATAGATTTGATAGATAAATAGATAGATTTGATAAATATATAATTTCCCAGACAGATAATTACAAGACGTGCGGTCTGGGACCCATGGTAAGTTTCCCAGAGGCAGTTGCGGCGCCAGGGGACGTGTATATGGCATGGATTTTAGGAACCGGGAGATGGAAAAAGATGCTTGGTCGGTCCTCCTACTTAAAATTTGGGGCACTTTGTGTGCAATCTACTGTGCCACCAGATATGAGTGGTGTGTTAAGTAGTACTATTCTGATCAGTTTAATACCTGTTATGCCCCCTATCAGGGGACGTGTATGTGGCATGGATTTTAGGAACCGAGAGATGGAAAAAGATGCTTGGTCGGTCCTCCTACTACAAATTTGGGGCACTGCGCAAGCAATCGTGGCCGGACTTTTAGCCGACGGACATTTGACCGAAACACAAGTGGCTGTCACAAAACAGTCCGGCCACGAGATAGATAGATTTGATAGATAGATAGATAGATAGATAGATAGATAGATAGATTAGATAGATAGATCAATAGATGCAATATACATTTGATAGATACGATAGATAGATAGATAGATAGATAGATAGATAGATAGATAGATGATAGATAGATAGATTTGACAGATAAATAGATAGATTTGATAGATAGATAGATAGATAGATAATTTCCAAGACAGAGAATTACAAGTCTGGGACGCATGTAAGGTTCCCAGAGGCAGCTGCGGCGCCAGGGGACGTGTATATGGCATGGATTTTAGGAACCGGGAGATGGAAAAAGATGCTTGGTTGGTCCTCCTACTTCAAATTTGGGGCACTGCGCGTGCAATCTACTGTGCCACCAGATATGAGTGGTGTGTTAAGTAGTACTATTCTGATCATTTTAATCCCTGTTACGCCCCCTATCAGGGGACGTGTATATGGCATGGATTTTAGGAACCGGGAGATGGAAAAAGATGCTTGGTCGGTCCTCCTACTACAAATTTGGGGCACTGCGCGTGCAATCGTGGCCGGACTTTTAGCCGACGGACATTTGGCCGACGGACATTTGGCCGAAACACAAGTGGCTGTCACAAAACAGTCCGGCCACGATAGATAGATTTGATAGATAGATACATAGATTAGATAGATAGATCAATAGATGCAATATACATTTGATAGATACGATAGATAGATAGATAGATTTAATAGATAAATAGATAGATTTGATAGATATATAATTTCCCAGAGAGAGAATTACAAGACGTGCGGTCTGGGACCCATGGTAAGGTTCCCAGAGGCAGTTGCGGCGTCAGGGGACGTGTATATGGCATGGATTTTAGGAACCGGGAGATGGAAAGAGATGCTTGGTCGGTCCTCCTACTTCAAATTTGGGGCACTGCGCGTGCAATCTACTGTGCCACCAGATATGAGTGGTGTGTTAAGTAGTACTATTCTGATCAGTTTAATCCCTGTTACGCCCCCAAACAAGGGGACGTGTATATGGCATGGATTTTAGGAACCGGGAGATGGAAAAAGATGCTTGGTCGGTCCTCCTACTTCAAATTTGGGGCACTGCGCGTGCAATCTACTGTGCCACCAGATATGAGTGGTGTGTTAAGTAGTACTATTCTGATCAGTTTAATCCCTGTTACGCCCCCAATCAGGGGACGTGTATATGGCATGGATTTTAGGAACCGGGAGATGGAAAAAGATGCTTGGTCAGTCCTCCTACTTCAAATTTGGGGCACTGCGCGTGCAATCGTGGCCGGACTTTTAGCCGACGGGCATTTGGCCGACAGACATTTTGGCCGAAACACAAGTGGCTCTCACAAAACAGTCCGGCCACGAAAGATAGATTTGATAGATAGATACATAGATTAGATGGAGAGATCAATAGATGCAATATACATTAGATAGATACAATAGATCGATAGATAGATAGATGATAGATAGATAGATAGATAGATAGATAGATAGATAGATTTGATAGATAAATAGATAGATTTGATAGATAGATAATTTCCCAGACAGAGAATAACAAGACGTGCGGTCTGGGACCCATGGCAAGGTTCCCAGAGGCAGTTGCGGCACCAGGGGACGTGTATATGGCATGGATTTTAGGAACCGGGAGATGGAAAAAGATGCTTGGTTGGTCCTCCTACTTCAAATTTGGGGCACTGCGCTTGCAATCTACTGTACCACCAGATATGAGTGGTGTGTTAAGTAGTACTATTCTGATCAGTTTAATACCTGTTACGCCCCCTATCAGGGGACGTGTATATGGCATGGATTTTAGGAACCGGGAGATGGAAAAAGATGCTTGGTCGGTCCTCCTACTTCAAATTTGGGGCACTGCGCGTGCAATCGTGGCCGGGCATTTAGCCGACAGACATTTGGCCGACAGACATTTGGCCGATGGACATTTGGCCGAAACACAAGTGGCTGTCACAAAACAGTCCGGCTACGATAGATAGATTTGATAGATAGATACATAGATTAGATAGATAGATAAATAGATGCAATATACATTTGATAGATACGATAGATAGATTTGATAGATAAATACATAGATTTGATAGATATATAATTTCCCAGACAGAGAATTACAAGACGTGCGGTCTGAGACCCATGGTAAGGTTCCCAGAGGCAGTTGCGGCGCCAGGGGACGTGTATATTGCATGGATTTTAGGAACCGAGATGGAAAAAGATGCTTGGTCGGTCCTCCTACTTCAAATTTGGGGCACTGCGCGTGCAATCTACTGTGCCACCAGATATGAGTGGTGTGTTAAGTAGTTCTATTCTGATCAGTTTAATCCCTGTTATGACCCCTATCAGGGGATATGTATATGGCATGGATTTTAGGAACCGGGAGATGGAAAAAGATGCTTGGTCGGTCCTCCTACTTCAAATTTTGGGCACTGAACGTGCAATCGTGGCCGGACTTTTAGCCGACGGACATTTGGCCGACGGACATTTGGCCGAAACACAAGTGGCTCTCACAAAAAAAAAGTCCGGCCACGATAGATAGATTTGATAGATAGATACATAGATTAGATAGATAGATCAATAGATGCAATATACATTTGATAGATACGATAGATAGATAGATAGATAGATAGATAGATAGATAGATGATAGATAGATAGATTTGATAGATAAATAGATAGATTTGATAGATAGATAATTTCCCAGACAGAGAATTACAAGACGTGCGGTCTGGGACCCATGATAAGGTTCCCAGAGGCAGTTGCGGCGCCAGGGGACGTGTATATGGCATGGATTTTAGGAACCGGGATATGGAAAGAGATGCTTGGTCGGTCCTCCTACTTCAAATTTGGGGCACTGCGCGTGCAATCTACTGTGCCACCAGATATGAGTGGTGTGTTAAGTAGTACTATTCTGATCAGTTTAATAGCTGTTACGCTCCCTATCAGGGGACGTGTATATGGCATGGATTTTAGGAACCGGGAGATGGAAAAAGATGCTTGGTCGGTCCTCCTACTTCAAACCGAGAGATGGAAAAAGATGCTTGATCGGTCCTCCTACTTCAAATTTGGGGCACTGCGCGTGCAATCGTTGTCTGACTTTTAGCCGACGGACATTTGGCCGACGGACATTTTGCCGACGGACATTTGGCCGAAACACAAGTGGCTGTCACAAAACAGTCCAGCCACGAGATAGATTTGATAGATAGATAGATAGTTTAGATAGATAGATCAATAGATGCAATATACATTTGATAGATATGATAGATAGATAGATAGATAGATAGATAGATAGATAGATGATAGATAGATTTGATAGATAAATAAATAGATTTGATAGATAGATAGATTGATAGATAATTTCCCAGACAGAGAATTACAAGTCTGGGACCCATGGTAAGGTTCCCAGAGGCAGTTGCGGCGCCAGGGGACGTGTATATGGCATGGATTTTAGGAACCGGGAGATGGAAAAAGATGCTTGGTCGGTCCTCTTACTTCAAATTTGGGGCACTGCGCATGCAATCTACTGTGCCAATATGAGTGGTGTGTTAAGTAGTACTATTCTGATCATTTTAATCCCTGTTACGCCCCCTATCAGGGGACGTGTATATGGCATGGATTTTAGGAACCGGGAGATGCAAAAAGATGCTTGGTCGGTCCCCCTACTTCAAATTTGGGGCAAGGCGCGTGCAATCGTGGCCGGACTTTTAGCCGACGGATATTTGGCCGACGGACATTTGGCCGACAGACATTTGGCCGAAACACAAGTGGCTGTCACAAAACAGTCCGGCCACGATAGATAGATTTGATAGATACATAGATTATATAAATAGATCAATAGATGCAATATACATTTGATAGATACGATAGATAGATAGATAGATTTGATAGATAAATAGATAGATTTGATAGATATATAATTTCCCAGACAGAGAATTACAAGACGTGCGGTCTGGGACCCATGGTAAGGTTCCCAGAGGCAGTTGCGGCGCCAGGGGACGTGTATATGGCATGGATTTTAGAAACCAGTAGATGGAAAAAGATGCTTGGTCGGTCCTCCTACTTCAAATTTGGGGCACTACGCATGCAATCTACTGTGCCACCAGATATGAGTGGTGTGTTAAGTAGTATTATTCTGATCAGTTTAATCCCTGTTACGCCCTCTATCAGGGGACGTGTATATGGCATGGATTTTAGGAAACGGGAGATGGAAAAAGATGCTTGGTCTGTCCTCCTACTTCAAATTTGGGGAACTGCGCGTGCAATCGTGGCCGGAATTTTAGCCGACGGACATTTGGCCGACGGACATTTCGCCGAAACACAAGTGGCTGTCACAAAACAGTCCGGCCACGAGATAGATTTGATAGATAGATAGATACATAGATTAGATAAATAGATCAATAGATGCAATATACATTTGATAGATACGATAGATAGATTTGATAGATAAATAGATAGATTTGATAAATATATAATTTCCCAGACAGAGAATTACAAGACGTGCGGTCTGAGACCCATGGTAAGGTTCCCAGACGCAGTTGCGGCACCAGGGGACGTGTATATGGCATGGATTTTAGGATCCGGGAGATGGAAAAAGATGCTTGGTCGGTTCTCCTACTTCAAATTTGGGGCACCTCGCATGCAATCTACTGTGCCACTAGATATGAGTGGTGTGTTAAGTAGTACTATTCTGATCAGTTTAATACCTGTTACGCCCCCTATCAGGGGACGTGTATATGGCATGGATTTGAGGAACCGGGAGATGGAAAAAGATGCTTGGTCGGTCCTCCTACTTCAAATTTGGGGCACTGCGCATGCAATCTACTGTGCCACCAGATATGAGTGGTGTGTTAAGTAGTACTATTCTGATCAGTTTAATACCTGTTACGCCCCCTATCAGGGGACGTGTATATGGCATGGATTTTAGGAACCGGGAGATGGAAAAAGATGCTTGGTCGGTCCTCCTACTTCAAATTTGGGGCACTGCGCGTGCAATAGTGGCCGAACTTTTAGCCGACGGACATTTGGCTGACAGACATTTGGCCGACGGACATTTGGCCGAAACACAAGTGGCTGTCACAAAACAGTCCGGCCACGATAGATAGATTTGATAGATAGATACGTAGATTAGATAGATAGATCAATAGATGCAATATACATTTGATAGATACAATAGATAGATAGATTTGATAGATAAATAGATAGATTTGATAAATATATAATTTCCCAGACAGATAATTACAAGACGTGCGGTCTGGGACCCATGGTAAGTTTCCCAGAGGCAGTTGCGGCGCCAGGGGACGTGTATATGGCATGGATTTTAGGAACCGGGAGATGGAAAAAGATGCTTGGTCGGTCCTCCTACTTAAAATTTGGGGCACTTTGTGTGCAATCTACTGTGCCACCAGATATGAGTGGTGTGTTAAGTAGTACTATTCTGATCAGTTTAATACCTGTTATGCCCCCTATCAGGGGACGTGTATGTGGCATGGATTTTAGGAACCGAGAGATGGAAAAAGATGCTTGGTCGGTCCTCCTACTACAAATTTGGGGCACTGCGCAAGCAATCGTGGCCGGACTTTTAGCCGACGGACATTTGACCGAAACACAAGTGGCTGTCACAAAACAGTCCGGCCACGAGATAGATAGATTTGATAGATAGATAGATAGATAGATAGATAGATAGATTAGATAGATAGATCAATAGATGCAATATACATTTGATAGATACGATAGATAGATAGATAGATAGATAGATAGATAGATAGATGATAGATAGATAGATTTTTCAGATAAATAGATAGATTTGATAGATAGATAGATAGATAGATAATTTCCAAGACAGAGAATTACAAGTCTGGGACGCATGTAAGGTTCCCAGAGGCAGCTGCGGCGCCAGGGGACGTGTATATGGCATGGATTTTAGGAACCGGGAGATGGAAAAAGATGCTTGGTTGGTCCTCCTACTTCAAATTTGGGGCACTGCGCGTGCAATCTACTGTGCCACCAGATATGAGTGGTGTGTTAAGTAGTACTATTCTGATCATTTTAATCCCTGTTACGCCCCCTATCAGGGGACGTGTATATGGCATGGATTTTAGGAACCGGGAGATGGAAAAAGATGCTTGGTCGGTCCTCCTACTACAAATTTGGGGCACTGCGCGTGCAATCGTGGCCGGACTTTTAGCCGACGGACATTTGGCCGACGGACATTTGGCCGAAACACAAGTGGCTGTCACAAAACAGTCCGGCCACGATAGATAGATTTGATAGATAGATACATAGATTAGATAGATAGATCAATAGATGCAATATACATTTGATAGATACGATAGATAGATAGATAGATAGATAGATAGATTTAATAGATAAATAGATAGATTTGATAGATATATAATTTCCCAGAGAGAGAATTACAAGACGTGCGGTCTGGGACCCATGGTAAGGTTCCCAGAGGCAGTTGCGGCGCCAGGGGACGTGTATATGGCATGGATTTTAGGAACCGGGAGATGGAAAGAGATGCTTGGTCGGTCCTCCTACTTCAAATTTGGGGCACTGCGCGTGCAATCTACTGTGCCACCAGATATGAGTGGTGTGTTAAGTAGTACTATTCTGATCAGTTTAATCCCTGTTACGCCCCCAAACAAGGGGACGTGTATATGGCATGGATTTTAGGAACCGGGAGATGGAAAAAGATGCTTGGTCGGTCCTCCTACTTCAAATTTGGGGCACTGCGCGTGCAATCTACTGTGCCACCAGATATGAGTGGTGTGTTAAGTAGTACTATTCTGATCAGTTTAATCCCTGTTACGCCCCCAATCAGGGGACGTGTATATGGCATGGATTTTAGGAACCGGGAGATGGAAAAAGATGCTTGGTCAGTCCTCCTACTTCAAATTTGGGGCACTGCGCGTGCAATCGTGGCCGGACTTTTAGCCGACGGGCATTTGGCCGACAGACATTTTGGCCGAAACACAAGTGGCTCTCACAAAACAGTCCGGCCACGAAAGATAGATTTGATAGATAGATACATAGATTAGATGGAGAGATCAATAGATGCAATATACATTAGATAGATACAATAGATCGATAGATAGATAGATGATAGATAGATAGATAGATAGATAGATTTGATAGATAAATAGATAGATTTGATAGATAGATAATTTCCCAGACAGAGAATAACAAGACGTGCGGTCTGGGACCCATGGCAAGGTTCCCAGAGGCAGTTGCGGCACCAGGGGACGTGTATATGGCATGGATTTTAGGAACCGGGAGATGGAAAAAGATGCTTGGTTGGTCCTCCTACTTCAAATTTGGGGCACTGCGCTTGCAATCTACTGTACCACCAGATATGAGTGGTGTGTTAAGTAGTACTATTCTGATCAGTTTAATACCTGTTACGCCCCCTATCAGGGGACGTGTATATGGCATGGATTTTAGGAACCGGGAGATGGAAAAAGATGCTTGGTCGGTCCTCCTACTTCAAATTTGGGGCACTGCGCGTGCAATCGTGGCCGGGCATTTAGCCGACAGACATTTGGCCGACAGACATTTGGCCGATGGACATTTGGCCGAAACACAAGTGGCTGTCACAAAACAGTCCGGCTACGATAGATAGATTTGATAGATAGATACATAGATTAGATAGATAGATAAATAGATGCAATATACATTTGATAGATACGATAGATCGATAGATAGATAGATGATAGATAGATAGATAGATAGATAGATAGATAGATTTGATAGATAAATACATAGATTTGATAGATATATAATTTCCCAGACAGAGAATTACAAGACGTGCGGTCTGAGACCCATGGTAAGGTTCCCAGAGGCAGTTGCGGCGCCAGGGGACGTGTATATTGCATGGATTTTAGGAACCGAGATGGAAAAAGATGCTTGGTCGGTCCTCCTACTTCAAATTTGGGGCACTGCGCGTGCAATCTACTGTGCCACCAGATATGAGTGGTGTGTTAAGTAGTTCTATTCTGATCAGTTTAATCCCTGTTATGACCCCTATCAGGGGATATGTATATGGCATGGATTTTAGGAACCGGGAGATGGAAAAAGATGCTTGGTCGGTCCTCCTACTTCAAATTTTGGGCACTGAACGTGCAATCGTGGCCGGACTTTTAGCCGACGGACATTTGGCCGACGGACATTTGGCCGAAACACAAGTGGCTCTCACAAAAAAAAAGTCCGGCCACGATAGATAGATTTGATAGATAGATACATAGATTAGATAGATAGATCAATAGATGCAATATACATTTGATAGATACGATAGATAGATAGATAGATAGATTTGATAGATAAATAGATAGATTTGATAGATAGATAATTTCCCAGACAGAGAATTACAAGACGTGCGGTCTGGGACCCATGATAAGGTTCCCAGAGGCAGTTGCGGCGCCAGGGGACGTGTATATGGCATGGATTTTAGGAACCGGGATATGGAAAGAGATGCTTGGTCGGTCCTCCTACTTCAAATTTGGGGCACTGCGCGTGCAATCTACTGTGCCACCAGATATGAGTGGTGTGTTAAGTAGTACTATTCTGATCAGTTTAATAGCTGTTACGCTCCCTATCAGGGGACGTGTATATGGCATGGATTTTAGGAACCGGGAGATGGAAAAAGATGCTTGGTCGGTCCTCCTACTTCAAACCGAGAGATGGAAAAAGATGCTTGATCGGTCCTCCTACTTCAAATTTGGGGCACTGCGCGTGCAATCGTTGTCTGACTTTTAGCCGACGGACATTTGGCCGACGGACATTTTGCCGACGGACATTTGGCCGAAACACAAGTGGCTGTCACAAAACAGTCCGGCCACGAGATAGATTTGATAGATAGATAGATAGTTTAGATAGATAGATCAATAGATGCAATATACATTTGATAGATATGATAGATAGATAGATAGATAGATAGATAGATGATAGATAGATTTGATAGATAAATAAATAGATTTGATAGATAGATAGATTGATAGATAATTTCCCAGACAGAGAATTACAAGTCTGGGACCCATGGTAAGGTTCCCAGAGGCAGTTGCGGCGCCAGGGGACGTGTATATGGCATGGATTTTAGGAACCGGGAGATGGAAAAAGATGCTTGGTCGGTCCTCTTACTTCAAATTTGGGGCACTGCGCATGCAATCTACTGTGCCAATATGAGTGGTGTGTTAAGTAGTACTATTCTGATCATTTTAATCCCTGTTACGCCCCCTATCAGGGGACGTGTATATGGCATGGATTTTAGGAACCGGGAGATGCAAAAAGATGCTTGGTCGGTCCCCCTACTTCAAATTTGGGGCAAGGCGCGTGCAATCGTGGCCGGACTTTTAGCCGACGGATATTTGGCCGACGGACATTTGGCCGACAGACATTTGGCCGAAACACAAGTGGCTGTCACAAAACAGTCCGGCCACGATAGATAGATTTGATAGATACATAGATTATATAAATAGATCAATAGATGCAATATACATTTGATAGATACGATAGATAGATAGATAGATTTGATAGATAAATAGATAGATTTGATAGATATATAATTTCCCAGACAGAGAATTACAAGACGTGCGGTCTGGGACCCATGGTAAGGTTCCCAGAGGCAGTTGCGGCGCCAGGGGACGTGTATATGGCATGGATTTTAGAAACCAGTAGATGGAAAAAGATGCTTGGTCGGTCCTCCTACTTCAAATTTGGGGCACTACGCATGCAATCTACTGTGCCACCAGATATGAGTGGTGTGTTAAGTAGTATTATTCTGATCAGTTTAATCCCTGTTACGCCCTCTATCAGGGGACGTGTATATGGCATGGATTTTAGGAAACGGGAGATGGAAAAAGATGCTTGGTCTGTCCTCCTACTTCAAATTTGGGGAACTGCGCGTGCAATCGTGGCCGGAATTTTAGCCGACGGACATTTGGCCGACGGACATTTCGCCGAAACACAAGTGGCTGTCACAAAACAGTCCGGCCACGAGATAGATTTGATAGATAGATAGATACATAGATTAGATAAATAGATCAATAGATGCAATATACATTTGATAGATACGATAGATAGATTTGATAGATAAATAGATAGATTTGATAAATATATAATTTCCCAGACAGAGAATTACAAGACGTGCGGTCTGAGACCCATGGTAAGGTTCCCAGACGCAGTTGCGGCACCAGGGGACGTGTATATGGCATGGATTTTAGGATCCGGGAGATGGAAAAAGATGCTTGGTCGGTTCTCCTACTTCAAATTTGGGGCACCTCGCATGCAATCTACTGTGCCACTAGATATGAGTGGTGTGTTAAGTAGTACTATTCTGATCAGTTTAATCCCTGTTACGCCCCCTATCAGGGGACGTGTATATGGCATGGATTTTAGGAACCAGGAGATGGAAAAAGATGCTTGGTCAGTCCTCCTACTTCAAATTTGGGGCACTGCGCGTGCAATCGTGGACGACTTTTAGCCGACGGGCATTTGGCCGACGGACATTTTGGCCGAAACACAAGTGGCTCTCACAAAACAGTCCGGCCACAATAGATAGATTTGATAGATAGATTCATAGATTAGATGGATAGATCAATAGATGCAATATACATTAGATAGATACAATAGATAGATAGATAGATTTGATAGTTAAATAGATAGATTTGATAGATAGATAATTTCCCAGACAGAGAATAACAAGATGTGCGTCTGGGACCCATGGCAAGGTTCCCAGAGGCAGTTGCGGCACCAGGGGACGTGTATATGGCATGGATTTTAGGAACCGGGAGATGGAAAAAGATGCTTGGTCGGTCCTCCTACTTCAAATTTGGGTCACTGCGCGTGCAATCTACTGTACCACCAGATATGAGTGGTGTGTTAAGTAGTACTATTCTGATCAGTTTAATACCTGTTACGCCCCCTATCAGGGGACGTGTGTATGGCATGGATTTTAGGAACCGGGAGATGGAAAAAGATGTTTGGTCGGTCCTACTACTTCAAATTTGGGGCACTGCGCATGCAATCGTGGCCAGACGTTTAGCCGATGGACATTTGGCCTACAGACATTTGGCCGACGGACATTTGGCCGAAACACAAGTGGCTGTCACAAGACAGTCCGGCCACGATAGATAGATTTGATAGATAGATACATAGATTAGATAGATAGATCAATAGATGCAATATACATTTGATAGATACGATAGATAGATAGATAGATTTGATAGATAAATAGATACATTTGATAGATATATAATTTCCCAGACAGAGAATTACAAGACGTGCATCTGGGACCCATGGTAAGGTTCCCAGAGGCAGTTGCGGCACCAGGAGACATGTATATGGCATGGATTTTAGGAACCGGGAGATGGAAAAAGATGCTTGGTCGGTCCTCCTACTTCAAATTTGGGGCACTGCGAGTGGCATCTACTGTGCCACCAGATATGAGTGGTGTGTTAAGTAGTACTATTCTGATCATTTTAATCCCTGTTACGCCCCCTATCAGGGGACGTGTATATGGCATGGATTTTAGGAACCGGGAGATGGAAAAAGATGCTTGGTCGGTCCTCCTTCTTCAAATTTGGGGCACTGCGCGTGCAATCGTGGCCAGACTTTTAGCCGACGGACATTTGGCCGACGGATATTTGGCCGAAACACAAGTGGCTGTCAAAAAACAGTCCGGCCATGATATATAGATTTGACAGATACATATATAGATTAGATAGATAGATCAATAGATGCAATATAAATTTGATAGATACGATAGATAGATTTGATAGATAAATAGATAGATTTGATAGATATTTAATTTCCCAGACAGAGAATTGCGGTCTGTGACCCATGGTAAGGTTCCCAGAGGCAGTTGCGGTGCCAGGGGACGTGTATATGGCATGGATTTTAAGAACCGGGAGATGGAAAAAGATGCTTGGTCGGTCCTTCTACTTCAAATTTGGGGCACTGAGCATGCAATCTACTGTGCCACCAGTTATGAGTGGTGTGTTAAGTAGCACTATTCTGATCAGTTTAATCCCTGTTACGCCCCCAATCAGGGGACGTGTATATGGCATGGATTTTAGGAACCGGGAGATGGAAAAAGATGCTTGGTCAGTCCTCCTACTTCAAATTTGGGGCACTGCGTGTGCAATCGTAGCCGGACTTTTAGCCGATGGACATTTGGCCGATGGACATTTTGGCCGAAACACAAGTGGCTCTCACAAAACAGTCTGGCCACGATAGATATATTTGATAGATAGATACATAGATTAGATAGATAGATCAATAGATGCAATATACATTTGATAGATACAATATATAGATAGATAGATTTGATAGATAGATAATTTCCCAGACAGAGAATAACAAGAAGTGCGGTCTGGGACCCATGGCAAGGTTCCCAGAGGCAGTTGCGGCACCAGGGGACGTGTATATGGCATGGATTTTAGGAACCGGGAGATGGAAAAAGATTCTTGGTCGGTCCACCTACTTCAAATTTGGGGCACTGCGCGTGCAATCTACTGTGCCACCAGATATGAGTGGTGTGTTTAGTAGTACTATTCTGATCAGTTTAATACCTGTTACGCCTCCTATCAGGGGACGTGTATATGGCATGGATTTTAGGAACCGGGAGATGGAAAAAGATGCTTGGTCGGTCCTCCTACTTCAAATTTGGGGCACTGCGCGTGCAATCGTGGCCGGACTTTTAGCCAACGGACATTTGGCCGACAGACATTTGGCCGACGGACATTTGGCCGAAACACAAGTGGCTGTCACAAAACAGTCCGGCCACGATAGATAGATTTGATAGATAGATACATAGACTAGATAGATCAAAAGATGCAATATGCACTTGATAGATACGATAGATAGATAGATAGATAGATAGATAGATTTGATAGATAAATAGATAGATTTGATAGATATATAATTTCCCAGACAGAGAATTACAAGACGTGTGGTCTGGGACCCATGGTAAGGTTCCCAGAGGCAGTTGCGGCGCAAGGGGACGTGTATATGGCATGGATTTTAGGAACCGAGATGGAAAAAGATGCTTGATCGGTCCTCCTGCTTCAAATTTTGGGCACTGCGCGTGCAATCTACTGTGCCACCAGATATGAGTGGTGTGTTAAGTAGTACTATTCTGATCAGTTTAATCCCTGTTACGCCCCCTATCAGGGGACGTGTATATGGCATGGATTTTAGGAACCGGGAGATGGAAAAAGATGCTTGGTCGGTCCTCCTACTACAAATTTGGGGCACTGCACGTGCAATCGTGGCCGGACTTTTAGCCGACGAACATTTGGCCGATGGACATTTGGCCGAAACACAAGTGGCTCTCACAAAACAGTCCGGCCACGATAGATAGATTTGATAGATAGATAGATAGATAGATAGATAGATAGATAGATAGATAGATACATAGATTAGATAGATAGATCAATAGATGCAATATACATTTGATAGATATGATAGATAGATTTGATAGATAAATAGATAGAATTGATAGATAGATAATTTCCAATACAGTGAATTACAAGACGTGCGGTCTGGGACCCATGATAAGGTTCCCAGAGGCAGTTGCGGCGCCAGGGGACGTGTATATGGCATGGATTTTAGGAACCGGGAGATGGAAAAAGATGCTTGGTCGGTCCTCCACCTTCAAATTTGGGGCACTGCGCGTGCAATCTACTGTGCCACCAGATATGAATGGTGTGTTAAGTAGTACTATTCTTGTCAGCCGCTTTGGAATCAGTCCGGGATGCAACCCAACTGCTAGCGTGAATAGAAAGCACACGCTAGCACACTGAGAAATATCCAGGACGTGACCCACTCAGGAAACAGATGAGAAAGATTACAAAAAATAATAGTTGCTCCAGAATGCAGGGAAACCACAAAGGAAAAAACGTCCCTTTAAGCAGGTCAAAGAATATAAAGGAAATGCTCTTATTTGCAGCTTAGAAAAAAGTTCATCATTAGCAGGCTTGTAACAAAGTTCCCTTTTGCAGCTTTGAAAAGTAAATGTCCCTTTAAGCAGGTTATAACAAAACAGAAAGTCAAAGTTCTCCTTTGCAGTTTGTAAAAGAAAATGTCCCTTTAAGCAGGTTTTTATTAATCAAAGAAATGATTGTGGAATAAGGCAAAAGCAAGGTCAGGCAGGCAGAGGTCGGCATCCAAACATAAGCAAAAAGGGTTAAGACAAAAGGCTTGGTCAGACAGGCAGAAGTCGGTATCCAAATATCAGCAAAAGGGTTAAGGCAAAAGGCTTGGTCAGACAGGCAGAAGTCGGTATCCAAATATCAGCAAAAGGGTTAAGGCAAAAGGCTTGGTCAGACAGGCAGAAGTCGGTATCCAAATATCAGCAAAAGGGTTAAGGCAAAAGGCTTGGTCAGGCAGGCAGAAGTCGGTATCAGGAAAACAGATTTTGACAAGGTACTCACAAACTCCAAGGGAAACAAACAAACGGGCCCCGATTCAGATCTCCCGCCGTGGTTTAAAGGCAGGAGCGGCAACGTCATCAGAGGGGTGTGTCGAGAAAGCGTCATGTTGCTAAGCAACGTGACGTCAGTCACACAGAGGAGATCCAGGAGCCGCGGCGACACGGCAATGAACGGACGAAATCATGACAGCACCCCCCTCCTCAAGGACCCCTCCGGGGGACAGGACCAGGCCTATCAGGATGAGTCTTGTGGAAGGTCTTGATCAAAGTAGGAGCATTTACTTGATGAGCCGGTTCCCAAGAACGTTCTGTGACTGGATAACCTTTCCAATGAATGAGATAATACAATTTCTTGCCACGCAACTTGGAATCTAGAATATGGCTGATCTCAAACTCAGGGTGTCCATGCACAAATAACGGTGGAGGTTTAGAAAAAGGCTTAGAATACCTGTTAGTCATCACAGGTTTTAAAAGAGAAACATGGAATACCGGATGGACTTTGAGAGTCTTGGGTAAAGCCACCCGATAAGCAGTAGAACACACCTGACCCAGTATTCGGAAAGGACCCACGTATCGTGGTCCCAATTTGTTAGAAGGTTGTTTCAGGCGAAGAAATCGAGAGGAAATCCAAACTTTATCACCAGGGCGATATTTGGGAGCTTTCTTCCGTCGAAGGTCTGAAAAGAACTTGTAACGTCTAGAAGTTACAGAAAGAATACGATGTATTTTTTGCCAGTGTCGAGTTAATCTTCGGGCTGTAAGATCAGAAGCAGGATTCACTGTGGAGGAAGTATGCAAAGGAAATG
Source organism: Bombina bombina (assembly GCF_027579735.1). Taxonomy (NCBI): domain Eukaryota; kingdom Metazoa; phylum Chordata; class Amphibia; order Anura; family Bombinatoridae; genus Bombina; species Bombina bombina. The sequence continues at coordinate 565,544,421 of NC_069504.1, forward strand.
TTCTGGGCTGATATCCGTAAGCTGCATGAAAAGGAGAAGTCTGAAGGGAGGAATTGTACCGGGCATTATGAGCCAATTCAGCCAAAGGAAGGTAAGAAGTCCAGTTAGAGTGATAATGATCCACATAATGTCTAAGATATGTTTCAAGACACTGGTTTACTCTTTCAGTCTGGCCATTCGATTGTGGGTGGTGAGAAGTAGAGAGAGATATAGTAGTTCCAAAATGTTTACAAAGTGACCTCCAAAATCGAGAAACAAACTGTACCCCTCTATCTGAAACAATATCTAGAGGAAATCCATGGATTCTTACAATATGGGAAATAAAAAGTTCAGAGAGTCTTTTGGCAGATGGTAATCCTGGTAAGGGTACAAAATGGGCAGTCTTAGTGAACCTGTCGACCACCACCCAGATAGTATTGTTTCCAGCGGACAAGGGAAGGTCGGTAATGAAGTCCATGGATACATGAGTCCAAGGCTGGTGAGGTATAGGCAATGGTTGGAGCAATCCTGAAGGAAGTTGGCGTGGAGTTTTGTTCATGGCACATTGTGTGCATACTGAGACGTAATCCTTCACATCTTGAGAGAGAGTAGGCCACCAGACATGTTGTTTGAGGTTTCGAGTGGTAATACTGATGCCAGGATATCCAGAAAGAGGACTATCATGAGCCCAAAATAAAATCTTGGAACGAAGGCGTTCAGGAACAAAGAGTAAACCATCGGGAGGTTTACAGGACAAAGGAAGATTCCCTTGAGCCGACTGTAATTCTTGTAACCAGGAAGTTGTTAACTGGGCTATGACTTCATGAGGTTGGAGAATGGTACCAGACTCAGGAACTGGGGAATCTTGAAATTGTCTGGAAAGGGCGTCTGGTTTAATATTTTTTGAACCAGGTATGTAAGACAAATTATAGTGAAACCGGGAGAAGAATAATGACCAGCGTGCTTGCCTGGAATTCAATCGTTTGGCTGTTTGGAGATACAGAAGGTTCTTATGATCAGTGAGTATAGTAAATGGCAAAGAAGTACCTTCCAGCCAATGTCTCCATTCATCCAATGCCAGTTTGATGGCAAGCAACTCTTTGTTCCCTACGTCATAGTTAAATTCAGAAGGAGTGAATTTTTTAGAGAAGAAAGCAACTGGATGAATCTTTCCAGTCTCTGGTATTCGTTGAGACAGAACAGCTCCAGCAGCAACAGAGGAAGCATCAACTTCCAGGATAAATTGAAACTCAGGATTTGGATGACGGAGAATAGGTGCAGAGGAAAAAGCTTCTTTGAGAGACTCAAAAGCTTCTATAGCCTCAGGAGACCATTTTTTACAGTTTTGTCCTTTTCTAGTGAGAGCAGTAAGAGGAGAAGTAATAGTAGCAAAATTCTTGATGAACTTCCTGTAGTAGTTGGCGAAGCCTAGAAAACGTTGTAAAGCCTTCAAAGAATCAGGTCTAGGCCAATCCAAAATGGCAGAAAGTTTAGTAGGGTCCATTTCAAATCCAGATGCCGATATTACATAACCCAGAAAGGGTATGGATTTTTGATGGAAAGAACATTTCTCCAATTTAGCAAACAGATGGAATTCTCTTAAACGTTGAAGTACTTTCTTGACGTGGTGCACATGATCTTGGTGATTCTGAGAAAAAATTAAGATGTCGTCAAGGTATATGATGACAAAAATATTCAAAAAATCACGAAAGATCTCGTTTACAAAATGTTGAAAAACCGCCGGAGCATTGCATAGCCCGAAGGGCATGACCAAATATTCATAATGCCCAAATCGAGTGTTAAAGGCAGTCTTCCACTCATCTCCTTTGCGTATACGGATCAGATTGTATGCACCACGTAGGTCGAGTTTGGTGAATATGGTCGCTCCCTGAAGATAAGTAAAAAGTTCAGGAATAAGGGGTAGAGGATAACTGTTCTTGATGGTAATCTGATTTAATCCTCGATAATCAATACAGGGTCTTAATCCGCCATCCTTTTTTCCTACAAAAAAGAAACCAGCCCCTACAGGGGAAGAGGAGGGTCGAATAAATCCTCTAGCCAGATTGTCTTTAATATATTCTTCCAAAGCCATGTTTTCTGGTTTAGAAAGTGGATATGTCTTGCCTCGAGGATAGGCAGCCCCGGGAAGGAGATCAATGGGACAATCAAAAGGGCGGTGAGGAGGAAGACGTTCAGCTTCTTTTTTGGAGAAAACATCCACAAAGTCATGATAAGGCATAGGTAAGGAGTCTGGAGTTTCAACTGTGAGAGCAATAGAGAGTGGTAACTTGATAATCTTTTGAAGACATTTAGTCTGGCATGTAGATCCCCAGGAAGTGAGTTCACCGAAAGTCCAAGAAAAAATGGGATTGTGAATTTGGAGCCAGGGTAATCCCAAGATAATAGGAAATTGTGGAGTGGGGATGACATCAAAACAAATTGTCTCGGAATGAAGTATTCCTACGGTGAGGAGTAAGGGTTGAGTAGAAAACTGAATATATCCAGAACCCAAAGGATCTCCACTGACCGTAGAGACTGAAATGGAATACTCCTTCTTTATTAAGGGTATAGAGTGAGTAGAGACGAATGAAGAGTCAATGAACACTCCTCCAGCACCAGAATCAATTAGAGCTTGGGTATAAATCTTCTTATGTCCAATTAGAAGGGTTACTGGAACAAAGAGTTTCTTGTATAGGGAATGGCAACTGTTTTGGCTTAACTCAGTTCCCTGGACTAGAGTTAAGCCCTGGCTTTTACTGGCCTAGTAGGACAATCCCTTAATAAATGCCCTTTAAGGCCACAGTACAGACATAAGCCAAGAGTCCGTCTTCTCAAGCGTTCAGTCTCAGTTAATTTTATACTTCCCACTTCCATGGGTTCAGCCTGATCAGTAGTAGGAGAGACTGGAGTGACTGGATTAGAAAAACGAGGAGCCAAACGAAAAGGAGTTCGAGTTGAAGACCTCTGTGTTCTATCCTTTTCTTGTTGGCGTTCACGAAACCTGGCGTCGAGACTGATACAGAGATTTATTAAGGCTTCTAAGGACTCTGGAAGTTCACGATACACCAATTCATCCTTGAGACGCTCAGAAAGTCCTTTACGGAAAGCGGCTCTGAGTGCTCCCTGATTCCAAGTGGTTTCAGAGGCAAGGGTGCGGAACTCAATAGCGTATTGAGAGACTGGTTGATTACCTTGACGTAAATCCAGGAGAGTGGCTTCAGCAGCGGATGACCTTCCAGGTTTATCGAATACATTTGAGAACATAGATAGAAATGTATCAACATCCAAAAGTATAGGATCATTCTTTTCTAGCAAAGGTGATACCCAAGCCAAGGCTTTTCCTTTCATTAAGGAAATAAGAAATGTGATTCTAGAAGAGGGAGTAGCAAAAAGAGTAGGGCTATTTCGGAAATGAAGACGGCATTGATTCAGAAAGCCTCTACATTCTTCAGGATTCCCATCATATTTATCCGGAAGAGGTATCCTGGGACTTAATTGTACCTGAGACTGATTGTTAGGAATCGAAGGAGGTAATGCCTCAATAGGATTAGGATTGGGATTAGGATTGGGAGGTGCGGTAGCAACCAAATTTTGTAATAGAGCAGTTATTTGATCAAGTTTAGTGTCCAGAGACTGCAAGTGAGTGGCATGAGATCCCAAGAGCTGTCCCTGGTGAGCCACGGCCATGGATAATTCAGTGGGGTCCATTTTTATGGCCCGTTTGTAATGTCAGCCGCTTTGGAATCAGTCCGGGATGCAACCCAACTGCTAGCGTGAATAGAAAGCACACGCTAGCACACTGAGAAATATCCAGGACGTGACCCACTCAGGAAACAGATGAGAAAGATTACAAAAAATAATAGTTGCTCCAGAATGCAGGGAAACCACAAAGGAAAAAACGTCCCTTTAAGCAGGTCAAAGAATATAAAGGAAATGCTCTTATTTGCAGCTTAGAAAAAAGGTCCTCATTAGCAGGCTTGTAACAAAGTTCCCTTTTGCAGCTTTGAAAAGTAAATGTCCCTTTAAGCAGGTTATAACAAAACAGAAAGTCAAAGTTCTCCTTTGCAGTTTGTAAAAGAAAATGTCCCTTTAAGCAGGTTTTTATTAATCAAAGAAATGATTGTGGAATAAGGCAAAAGCAAGGTCAGGCAGGCAGAGGTCGGCATCCAAACATAAGCAAAAAGGGTTAAGACAAAAGGCTTGGTCAGACAGGCAGAAGTCGGTATCCAAATATCAGCAAAAGGGTTAAGGCAAAAGGCTTGGTCAGACAGGCAGAAGTCGGTATCCAAATATCAGCAAAAGGGTTAAGGCAAAAGGCTTGGTCAGACAGGCAGAAGTCGGTATCCAAATATCAGCAAAAGGGTTAAGGCAAAAGGCTTGGTCAGGCAGGCAGAAGTCGGTATCAGGAAAACAGATTTTGACAAGGTATTCACAAACTCCAAGGGAAACAAACAAACGGGCCCCGATTCAGATCTCCCGCCGTGGTTTAAAGGCAGGAGCGGCAACGTCATCAGAGGGGTGTGTCGAGAAAGCGTCATGTTGCTAAGCAACGTGACGTCAGTCACACAGAGGAGATCCGGGAGCCGCGGCGACACGGCAATGAACGGACGAAATCATGACAATTCTGATCAGTTTAATCCCTGTTACGCCCCCAAACAAGGGGACGTGTATATGGCATGGATTTTAGAAACCGGGAGATGGAAAAAGATGCTTGGTCGGTCCTCCTACTTCAAATTTGGGGCACTGCGCGTGCAATCTACTGTGCCACCAGATATGAGTGGTGTGTGAAGTAGTACTATTCTGATCAGTTTAATACCTGTTACGCCCCCTATCAGGGGACGTGTATATGGCATGGATTTTAGGAACCGGGAGATGGAAAAAGGTGCTTGGTCGGTCCTCCTACTTCAAATTTGGGTCACTGCGCGTGCAATCGTGGCCAGACTTTTAGCTGACGGACATTTGGCTGACAGACATTTGGCCGACGGACATTTGGCCAAAACACAAGTGGCTGTCACAAAACAGTCCGGCCACGATATATAGATTTGATAAATACATACATAGATTAGATAGATAGATCAATAGATGCAATATACATTTGATAGATACGATAGATAGATAGATAGATAGATAGATAGATAGATAGATAGATAGATAGATAGATAGATAGATTTGAAAGATAAATAGATAGATTTGATAGATATATAATTTCCCAGACAGAGAATTACAAGACGTGCGGTCTGAGACCCATGGTAAGGTTCCCAGAGGCAGTTGCGGTGCCAGGGGACGTGTATATGGCATGGATTTTAGGAACTGGGAGATGGAAAATGATGCTTGGTCGGTCCTCCTACTTCAAATTTGGGGCACTGCGCATGCAATCTACTGTGCCACCAGATATGAGTGGTGTGTTAAGTAGTACTATTCTGATCAGTTTAATCCCTGTTATGCCCCCAATCAGGGGACGTGTATATGGCATGGATTTTAGGAACCGGGAGATGGAAAAAGATGCTTGGTCAGGCCTCCTACTTCAAATTTGGGGCACTGCGCGTGCAATCTACTGTACCACCAGATATGAGTGGTGTGTTAAGTAGTACTATTCTGATCAGTTTAATACCTGTTACGCCCCCTATCAGGGGACGTGTATATGGCATGGATTTTAGGAACCGGGAGATGGAAAAAGATGCTTGGTCGGTCCTCCTACTTCAAATTTGGGGCACTGCGCATGCAATCGTGGCAGGGCATTTAGCCGACAGACATTTGGCCGACAGACATTTGGCCGATGGACATTTGGCCGAAACACAAGTGGCTGTCACAAAACAGTCCGGCTACGATAGATAGATTTGATAGATAGATACATAGATTAGATAGATAGATAAATAGATGCAATATACATTTGATAGATACGATAGATAGATTTGATAGATAAATAGATAGATTTGATAGATATATAATTTCCCAGACAGAGAATTACAAGACGTGCGGTCTGAGACCCATGGTAAGGTTCCCAGAGGCAGTTGCGGCGCCAGGGGACGTGTATATTGCATGGATTTTAGGAACCGAGATGGAAAAAGATGCTTGGTCGGTCCTCCTACTTCAAATTTGGGGCACTGCGCGTGCAATCTACTGTGCCACCAGATATGAGTGGTGTGTTAAGTAGTTCTATTCTGATCAGTTTAATCCCTGTTATGACCCCTATCAGGGGATATGTATATGGCATGGATTTTAGGAACCGGGAGATGGAAAAAGATGCTTGGTAGGTCCTCCTACTACAAATTTTGGGCACTGAACGTGCAATCATGGCCGGACTTTTAGCCGACGGACATTTGGCCGACGGACATTTGGCCGAAACACAAGTGGCTCTCACAAAAAAAAAGTCTGGCCACGATAGATAGATTTGATAGATAGATACATAGATTAGATAGATAGATCAATAGATGCAATATACATTTGATAGATACGATAGATAGATAGATAGATAGATAGATTTGATAGATAAATAGATAGATTTGATAGATAGATAGATAGATAGATAATTTCCCAGACAGAGAATTACAAGACGTGCGGTCTGGGACCCATGATAAGGTTCCCAGAGGCAGTTGCGGCGCCAGGGGACGTGTATATGGCATGGATTTTAGGAACCGGGATATGGAAAGAGATGCTTGGTCGGTCCTCCTACTTCAAATTTGGGGCACTGCGCGTGCAATCTACTGTGCCACCAGATATGAGTGGTGTGTTAAGTAGTACTATTCTGATCAGTTTAATAGCTGTTACGCTCCCTATCAGGGGACGTGTATATGGCATGGATTTTAGGAACCGGGAGATGGAAAAAGATGCTTGGTCGGTCCTCCTACTTCAAACCGGGAGATGGAAAAAGATGCTTGATCGGTCCTCCTACTTCAAATTTGGGGCACTGCACGTGCAATAGTTGTCTGACTTTTAGCCGACGGACATTTGGCCGACGGACATTTGGCCGACGGACATTTGGCCGAAACACAAGTGGCTGTCACAAAACAGTCCGGCCACGAGGTAGATTTGATAGATAGATAGATAGTTTAGATAGATAGATCAATAGATGCAATATACATTTGATAGATATGATAGATAGATAGATAGATAGATAGATAGATAGATAGATAGATAGATAGATTGATAGATAATTTCCCAGACAGAGAATTACAAGTCTGGGACCCATGGTAAGGTTCCCAGAGGCAGTTGCGGCGCCAGGGGACGTGTATATGGCATGGATTTTAGGAACCGGGAGATGGAAAAAGATGCTTGGTCGGTCCTCTTACTTCAAATTTGGGGCACTGCGTGTGCAATCTACTGTGCCAATATGAGTGGTGTGTTAAGTAGTACTATTCTGATCATTTTATTCCCTGTTACGCCCCCTATCAGGGGACGTGTATATGGCATGGATTTTAGGAACCGGGAGATGGAAAAAGATGCTTGGTCGGTCCCCCTACTTCAAATTTGGGGCAAGGCGCGTGCAATCGTGGCCGGACTTTTAGCCGACGGATATTTGGCCGACGGACATTTGGCCGACAGACATTTGGCCGAAACACAAGTGGCTGTCACAAAACAGTCCGGCCACGATAGATAGATTTGATAGATACATAGATTATATAAATAGATCAATAGATGCAATATACATTTGATAGATACGATAGATAGATAGATTTGATAGATAAATAAATAGATTTGATAGATATATAATTTCCCAGACAGAGAATTACAAGACGTGCGGTCTGGGACCCATGGTAAGGTTCCCAGAGGCAGTTGCGGCGCCAGGGGACGTGTATATGGCATGGATTTTAGAAACCAGGAGATGGAAAAAGATGCTTGGTCGGTCCTCCTACTTCAAATTTGGGGCACTACGCATGCAATCTACTGTGCCACCAGATATGAGTGGTGTGTTAAGTAGTATTATTCTGATCAGTTTAATCCCTGTTACGCCCTCTATCAGGGGACGTGTATATGGCATGGATTTTAGGAAACGGGAGATGGAAAAAGATGCTTGGTCTGTCCTCCTACTTCAAATTTGGGGAATTAAGCGTGCAATCGTGGCCGGAATTTTAGCCGACGGACATTTGGCCGACGGACATTTCGCCAAAACACAAGTGGCTGTCACAAAACAGTCCGGCCACGAGATAGATTTGATAGATAGATAGATACATAGATTAGATAAATAGATCAATAGATGCAATATACATTTGATAGATACGATAGATAGATTTGATAGATAAATAGATAGATTTGATAAATATATAATTTCCCAGACAGAGAATTACAAGACGTGCGGTCTGAGACCCATGGTAAGGTTCCCAGAGGCAGTTGCGGCACCAGGGGACGTGTATATGGCATGGATTTTAGGATCCGGGAGATGGAAAAAGATGCTTGGTCGGTTCTCCTACTTCAAATTTGGGGCACTGCGCATGCAATCTACTGTGCCACCAGATATGAGTGGTGTGTTAAGTAGTACTATTCTGATCAGTTTAATCCCTGTTACGCCCCCAATCAGGGGACGTGTATATGGCATGGATTTTAGGAACCAGGAGATGGAAAAAGATGCTTGGTCAGTCCTCCTACTTCAAATTTGGGGCACTGCGCGTGCAATCGTGGCCGGACTTTTAGCCGACGGGCATTTGGCCGACGGACATTTTGGCCGAAACACAAGTGGCTCTCACAAAACAGTCCGGCCACAATAGATAGATTTGATAGATAGATTCATAGATTAGATGGATAGATCAATAGATGCAATATACATTAGATAGATACAATAGATAGATAGATAGATAGATAGATAGATTTGATAGATAAATAGATAGATTTGATAGATAGATAGATAATTTCCCAGACAGAGAATAACAAGATGTGCGTCTGGGACCCATGGCAAGGTTCCCAGAGGCAGTTGCGGCACCAGGGGACGTGTATATGGCATGGATTTTAGGAACCGGGAGATGGAAAAAGATGCTTGGTCGGTCCTCCTACTTCAAATTTGGGTCACTGCGCGTGCAATCTACTGTACCACCAGATATGAGTGGTGTGTTAAGTAGTACTATTCTGATCAGTTTAATACCTGTTACGCCCCCTATCAGGGGACGTGTGTATGGCATGGATTTTAGGAACCGGGAGATGGAAAAAGATGTTTGGTCGGTCCTACTACTTCAAATTTGGGGCACTGCGCGTGCAATCGTGGCCAGACGTTTAGTCGATGGACATTTGGCCGACAGACATTTGGCCGACGGACATTTGGCCGAAACACAAGTGGCTGTCACAAGACAGTCCGGCCACGATAGATAGATTTGATAGATAGATACATAGATTAGATAGATAGATCAATAGATGCAATATACATTTGATGGATACGATAGATAGATAGATAGATTTGATAGATAAATAGATACATTTGATAGATATATAATTTCCCAGACAGAGAATTACAAGACGTGTGATCTGGGACCCATGGTAAGGTTCCCAGAGGCAGTTGTGGCGCCAGGAGACGTGTATATGGCATGGATTTTAGGAACCGGGAGATGGGAAAAGATGCTTGGTCGGACCTCCTACTTCAAATTTGGGGCACTGCGCGTGCAATCTACTGTGCCACCAGATATGAGCGGTGTGTTAAGTAGTACTATTCTGATCATTTTAATCCCTGTTACGCCCCCTATCAGGGGTACGTGTATATGACATGGATTTTAGGAACCGGGAGATGGAAAAAGATGCTTGGTCGGTCCTCCTACTTAAAACCGGGAGATGGAAAAAGATGCTTGATCGGTCATCCTACTTCAATTTTGGGGCACTGCGCGTGCAATCGTGTTCGGACTTTTAGCCGATGGACATTTGGCCGACGGACATTTGGCCGACGGACATTTGGCCGAAACACAAGTGGCTGTCACAAAACAGTCCGGCAAAGAGATAGATAGATTTTATAGATAGATAGATACATAGATTAGATAGATAGATCAATAGATGCAATATACATTTGATAGATATGATAGATAGATAGATAGATAGATATAGATAGATAGATAGATAGATAGATAGATAGATTTGATAGATAAATAGATAGATTTGATAGATAGATAGATAATTTCCCAGACAGAGAATTACAAGTCTGGGACCCATGGTAAGGTTCCCAGATGCAGTTGCGGCGCCAGGGGACATGTATATGGCATGGATTTTAGGAACCGAGAGATGGAAAAGATGCTTGGTCGGTCCTCTTACTTCAAATTTGGGGCACTGCGAGTGGCATCTACTGTGCCACCAGATATGAGTGGTGTGTTAAGTAGTACTATTCTGATCATTTTAATCCCTGTTACGCCCCCTATCAGGGGACGTGTATATGGCATGGATTTTAGGAACCGGGAGATGGAAAAAGATGCTTGGTCGGTCCTCCTTCTTCAAATTTGGGGCACTGCGCGTGCAATCGTGGCCAGACTTTTAGCCGACGGACATTTGACCGATGGATATTTGGCCGAAACACAAGTGGCTGTCAAAAAACAGTCCGGCCATGATATATAGATTTGACAGATACATATATAGATTAGATAGATAAATCAATAGATGCAATATACATTTGATAGATACGATAGATAGATTTGATAGATAAATAGATAGATTTGATAGATATATAATTTCCCAGACAGAGAATTACAAGACGTGCGGTCTGGGACCCATGGTAAGGTTCCCAGAGGCAGTTGCGGTGCCAGGGGACGTGTATATGGCATGGATTTTAGGAACCGGGAGATGGAAAAAGATGCTTGGTCGGTCCTTCTACTTCAAATTTGGGGCACTGAGCATGCAATCTACTGTGCCACCAGTTATGAGTGGTGTGTTAAGTAGCACTATTCTGATCAGTTTAATCCCTGTTACGCCCCCAATCAGGGGACGTGTATATGGCATGGTTTTTAGGAACCGGGAGATGGAAAAAGATGCTTGGTCGGTCCTCCTACTTCAAATTTGGGTCACTGCGCGTGCAATCTACTGTACCACCAGATATGAGTGGTGTGTTAAGTAGTACTATTCTGATCAGTTTAATACCTGTTACGCCCCCTATCAGGGGACGTGTGTATGGCATGGATTTTAGGAACCGGGAGATGGAAAAAGATGTTTGGTCGGTCCTACTACTTCAAATTTGGGGCACTGCGCGTGCAATCGTGGCCAGACGTTTAGTCGATGGACATTTGGCCGACAGACATTTGGCCGACGGACATTTGGCCGAAACACAAGTGGCTGTCACAAGACAGTCCGGCCACGATAGATAGATTTGATAGATAGATACATAGATTAGATAGATAGATCAATAGATGCAATATACATTTGATGGATACGATAGATAGATAGATAGATTTGATAGATAAATAGATACATTTGATAGATATATAATTTCCCAGACAGAGAATTACAAGACGTGCATCTGGGACCCATGGTAAGGTTCCCAGAGGCAGTTGTGGCGCCAGGAGACGTGTATATGGCATGGATTTTAGGAACCGGGAGATGGAAAAAGATGCTTGGTCGGACCTCCTACTTCAAATTTGGGGCACTGCGCGTGCAATCTACTGTGCCACCAGATATGAGCGGTGTGTTAAGTAGTACTATTCTGATCATTTTAATCCCTGTTACGCCCCCTATCAGGGGACGTGTATATGACATGGATTTTAGGAACCGGGAGATGGAAAAAGATGCTTGGTCGGTCCTCCTACTTAAAACCGGGAGATGGAAAAATATGCTTGATCGGTCATCCTACTTCAATTTTGGGGCACTGCGCGTGCAATCGTGTTCGGACTTTTAGCCGATGGACATTTGGCCGACGGACATTTGGCCGACGGACATTTGGCCGACGGACATTTGGCCGACGGACATTTGGCCGAAACACAAGTGGCTGTCACAAAACAGTCCGGCAAAGAGATAGATAGATTTTATAGATAGATAGATACATAGATTAGATAGATAGATCAATAGATGCAATATACATTTGATAGATATGATAGATAGATAGATAGATAGATAGATTTGATAGATAAATAGATAGATTTGATAGATAGATAATTTCCCAGACAGAGAATTACAAGTCTGGGACCCATGGTAAGGTTCCCAGATGCAGTTGCGGCGCCAGGGGACATGTATATGGCATGGATTTTAGGAACCGGGAGATGGAAAAGATGCTTGGTCGGTCCTCTTACTTCAAATTTGGGGCACTGCGAGTGGCATCTACTGTGCCACCAGATATGAGTGGTGTGTTAAGTAGTACTATTCTGATCATTTTAATCCCTGTTACGCCCCCTATCAGGGGACGTGTATATGGCATGGATTTTAGGAACCGGGAGATGGAAAAAGATGCTTGGTCGGTCCTCCTTCTTCAAATTTGGGGCACTGCACGTGCAATCGTGGCCAGACTTTTAGCCGACGGACATTTGACCGATGGATATTTGGCCGAAACACAAGTGGCTGTCAAAAAACAGTCCGGCCATGATATATAGATTTGACAGATACATATATAGATTAGATAGATAGATCAATAGATGCAATATACATTTGATAGATACGATAGATAGATTTGATAGATAAATAGATAGATTTGATAGATATATAATTTCCCAGACAGAGAATTACAAGACGTGCGGTCTGGGACCCATGGTAAGGTTCCCAGAGGCAGTTGCGGTGCCAGGGGACGTGTATATGGCATGGATTTTAGGAACCGGGAGATGGAAAAAGATGCTTGGTCGGTCCTTCTACTTCAAATTTGGGGCACTGAGCATGCAATCTACTGTGCCACCAGTTATGAGTGGTGTGTTAAGTAGCACTATTCTGATCAGTTTAATCCCTGTTACGCCCCCAATCAGGGGACGTGTATATGGCATGGTTTTTAGGAACCGGGAGATGGAAAAAGATGCTTGGTCAGTCCTCCTACTTCAAATTTGGGGCACTGCGTGTGCAATCGTGGCCGGACTTTTAGCCGATGGACATTTGGCCGATGGACATTTTGGCCGAAACACAAGTGGCTCTCACAAAACAGTCCGGCCACGATAGATATGTTTGATAGATAGATACATAGATTAGATAGATAGATCAATAGATGCAATATACATTTGATAGATACAATAGATACATAGATAGATTTGATAGATAAATAGATAGATTTGATAGATAGATAGATAATTTCCCAGACAGAGAATAACAAGAAGTGCGGTCTGGGACCCATGGCAAGGTTCCCAGAGGCAGTTGCGGCACCAGGGGACGTGTATATGGCATGGATTTTAGGAACCGGGAGATGGAAAAAGATTCTTGGTCGGTCCACCTACTTCAAATTTGGGGCACTGCGCGTGCAATCTACTGTGCCACCAGATATGAGTGGTGTGTTTAGTAGTACTATTCTGATCAGTTTAATACCTGTTACGCCCCCTATCAGGGGACGTGTATATGGCATGGATTTTAGGAACCGGGAGATGGAAAAAGATGCTTGGTCGGTCCTCCTACTTCAAATTTGGGGCACTGCGCGTGCAATCGTGGCCGGACTTTTAGCCAACGGACATTTGGCCGACAGACATTTGGCCGACGGACATTTGGCCGAAACACAAGTGGCTGTCACAAAACAGTCCGGCCACGATAGATAGATTTGATAGATAGATACATAGACTAGATAGATCAAAAGATGCAATATACACTTGATAGATACGTTAGATAGATAGATAGATAGATAGATAGATTTGATAGATAAATAGATAGATTTGATAGATATATAATTTCCCAGACAGAGAATTACAAGACGTGTGGTCTGGGACCCATGGTAAGGTTCCCAGAGGCAGTTGCGGCGCAAGGGGACGTGTATATGGCATGGATTTTAGGAACCGAGATGGAAAAAGATGCTTGATCGGTCCTCCTGCTTCAAATTTGGGGCACTGCGCGTGCAATCTACTGTGCCACCAGATATGAGTGGTGTGTTAAGTAGTACTATTCTGATCAGTTTAATCCCTGTTACGCCCCCTATCAGGGGACGTGTATATGGCATGGATTTTAGGAACCGGGAGATGGAAAAAGATGCTTGGTCGGTCCTCCTACTACAAATTTGGGGCACTGCACGTGCAATCGTGGCCGGACTTTTAGCCGACGGACATTTGGCCGATGGACATTTGGCCGAAACACAAGTGGCTCTCACAAAACAGTCCGGCCACGATAGATAGATTTGATAGATAGATAGATAGATAGATACATAGATTAGATAGATAGATCAATAGATGCAATATACATTTGATAGATATGATAGATAGATTTGATAGATAAATAGATAGAATTGATAGATAGATAGATAATTTCCAATACAGTGAATTACAAGACGTGCGGTCTGAGACCCATGGTAAGGTTCCCAGAGGCAGTTGCGGCACCAGGGGACGTGTATATGGCATGGATTTTAGGATCCGGGAGATGGAAAAAGATGCTTGGTCGGTTCTCCTACTTCAAATTTGGGGCACTGCGCATGCAATCTACTGTGCCACCAGATATGAGTGGTGTGTTAAGTTGTACTATTCTGATCAGTTTAATCCCTGTTACGCCCCCAATCAGGGGACGTGTATATGGCATGGATTTTAGGAACCAGGAGATGGAAAAAGATGCTTGGTCAGTCCTCCTACTTCAAATTTGGGGCACTGCGCGTGCAATCGTGGCCAGACTTTTAGCCGACGGGCATTTGGCCGACGGACATTTTGGCCAAAACACAAGTGGCTCTCACAAAACAGTCCGGCCACAATAGATAGATTTGATAGATAGATTCATAGATTAGATGGATAGATCAATAGATGCAATATACATTAGATAGATACAATAGATAGATAGATAGATAGATAGATAGATAGATAGATAGATAGATAGATAGATAGATAGATTTGATAGATAAATAGATAGATTTGATAGATAGATAGATAATTTCCCAGACAGAGAATAACAAGATGTGCGTCTGGGACCCATGGCAAGGTTCCCAGAGGCAGTTGCGGCACCAGGGGACGTGTATATGGCATGGATTTTAGGAACCGGGAGATGGAAAAAGATGCTTGGTCGGTCCTCCTACTTCAAATTTGGGTCACTGCGCGTGCAATCTACTGTACCACCAGATATGAGTGGTGTGTTAAGTAGTACTATTCTGATCAGTTTAATACCTGTTACGCCCCCTATCAGGGGACGTGTGTATGGCATGGATTTTAGGAACCGGGAGATGGAAAAAGATGTTTGGTCGGTCCTACTACTTCAAATTTGGGGCACTGCGCGTGCAATCGTGGCCAGACGTTTAGTCGATGGACATTTGGCCGACAGACATTTGGCCGACGGACATTTGGCCGAAACACAAGTGGCTGTCACAAGACAGTCCGGCCACGATAGATAGATTTGATAGATAGATACATAGATTAGATAGATAGATCAATAGATGCAATATACATTTGATAGATACGATAGATAGATAGATAGATTTGATAGATAAATAGATACATTTGATAGATATATAATTTCCCAGACAGAGAATTACAAGACGTGCATCTGGGACCCATGGTAAGGTTCCCAGAGGCAGTTGTGGCGCCAGGAGACGTGTATATGGCATGGATTTTAGGAACCGGGAGATGGAAAAAGATGCTTGGTCGGACCTCCTACTTCAAATTTGGGGCACTGCGCGTGCAATCTACTGTGCCACCAGATATGAGCGGTGTGTTAAGTAGTACTATTCTGATCATTTTAATCCCTGTTACGCCCCCTATCAGGGGACGTGTATATGACATGGATTTTAGGAACCGGGAGATGGAAAAAGATGCTTGGTCGGTCCTCCTACTTAAAACCGGGAGATGGAAAAAGATGCTTGATCAGTCATCCTACTTCAATTTTGGGGCACTGCGCGTGCAATCGTGTTCGGACTTTTAGCCGATGGACATTTGGCCGACGGACATTTGGCCGACGGACATTTGGCCGACGGACATTTGGCCGACGGACATTTGGCCGAAACACAAGTGGCTGTCACAAAACAGTCCGGCAAAGAGATAGATAGATTTTATAGATAGATAGATACATAGATTAGATAGATAGATCAATAGATGCAATATACATTTGATAGATATGATAGATAGATAGATAGATAGATAGATAGATAGATAGATAGATAGATAGATAGATAGATAGATAGATAGATAGATAGATAGATAGATTTGATAGATAAATAGATAGATTTGATAGATAGATAATTTCCCAGACAGAGAATTACAAGTCTGGGACCCATGGTAAGGTTCCCAGATGCAGTTGCGGCGCCAGGGGACATGTATATGGCATGGATTTTAGGAACCGGGAGATGGAAAAGATGCTTGGTCGGTCCTCTTACTTCAAATTTGGGGCACTGCGAGTGGCATCTACTGTGCCACCAGATATGAGTGGTGTGTTAAGTAATACTATTCTGATCATTTTAATCCCTGTTACGCCCCCTATCAGGGGACGTGTATATGGCATGGATTTTAGGAACCGGGAGATGGAAAAAGATGCTTGGTCGGTCCTCCTTCTTCAAATTTGGGGCACTGCGCGTGCAATCGTGGCCAGACTTTTAGCCGACGGACATTTGGCCGATGGATATTTGGCCGAAACACAAGTGGCTGTCAAAAAACAGTCCGGCCATGATATATAGATTTGACAGATACATATATAGATTAGATAGATAGATCAATAGATGCAATATACATTTGATAGATACGATAGATAGATTTGATAGATAAATAGATAGATTTGATAGATATATAATTTCCCAGACAGAGAATTACAAGACGTGCGGTCTGGGACCCATGGTAAGGTTCCCAGAGGCAGTTGCGGTGCCAGGGGACGTGTATATGGCATGGATTTTAGGAACCGGGAGATGGAAAAAGATGCTTGGTCGGTCCTTCTACTTCAAATTTGGGGCACTGAGCATGCAATCTACTGTGCCACCAGTTATGAGTGGTGTGTTAAGTAGCACTATTCTGATCAGTTTAATCCCTGTTACGCCCCCAATCAGGGGACGTGTATATGGCATGGTTTTTAGGAACCGGGAGATGGAAAAAGATGCTTGGTCAGTCCTCCTACTTCAAATTTGGGGCACTGCGTGTGCAATCGTGGCCGGACTTTTAGCCGATGGACATTTGGCCGATGGACATTTTGGCCGAAACACAAGTGGCTCTCACAAAACAGTCCGGCCACGATAGATATGTTTGATAGATAGATACATAGATTAGATAGATAGATCAATAGATGCAATATACATTTGATAGATACAATAGATAGATAGATTTGATAGATAAATAGATAGATTTGATAGATAGATAGATAATTTCCCAGACAGAGAATAACAAGAAGTGCGGTCTGGGACCCATGGCAAGGTTCCCAGAGGCAGTTGCGGCACCAAGGGACGTGTATATGGCATGGATTTTAGGAACCGGGAGATGGAAAAAGATTCTTGGTCGGTCCACCTACTTCAAATTTGGGGCACTGCGCGTGCAATCTACTGTGCCACCAGATATGAGTGGTGTGTTTAGTAGTACTATTCTGATCAGTTTAATACCTGTTACGCCCCCTATCAGGGGACGTGTATATGGCATGGATTTTAGGAACTGGGAGATGGAAAAAGATGCTTGGTCGGTCCTCCTACTTCAAATTTGGGGCACTGCGCGTGCAATCGTGGCCGGACTTTTAGCCAACGGACATTTGGCCGACAGACATTTGGCCGACGGACATTTGGCCGAAACACAAGTGGCTGTCACAAAACAGTCCGGCCACGATAGATAGATTTTATAGATAGATACATAGACTAGATAGATCAAAAGATGCAATATACACTTGATAGATACGATAGATAGATAGATAGATAGATAGATAGATAGATAGATAGATTTGATAGATAAATAGATAGATTTGATAGATATATAATTTCCCAGACAGAGAATTACAAGACGTGTGGTCTGGGACCCATGGTAAGGTTCCCAGAGGCAGTTGCGGCGCAAGGGGACGTGTATATGGCATGGATTTTAGGAACCGAGATGGAAAAAGATGCTTGATCGGTCCTCCTGCTTCAAATTTGGGGCACTGCGCGTGCAATCTACTGTGCCACCAGATATGAGTGGTGTGTTAAGTAGTACTATTCTGATCAGTTTAATCCCTGTTACGCCCCCTATCAGGGGACGTGTATATGGCATGGATTTTAGGAACCGGGAGATGGAAAAAGATGCTTGGTCGGTCCTCCTACTACAAATTTGGGGCACTGCACGTGCAATCGTGGCCGGACTTTTAGCCGACGGACATTTGGCCGATGGACATTTGGCCGAAACACAAGTGGCTCTCACAAAACAGTCCGGCCACGATAGATAGATTTGATAGATAGATAGATAGATAGATAGATACATAGATTAGATAGATAGATCAATAGATGCAATATACATTTGATAGATATGATAGATAGATTTGATAGATAAATAGATAGAATTGATAGATAGATAATTTCCAATACAGTGAATTACAAGACGTGCGGTCTGGGACCCATGATAAGGTTCCCAGAGGCAGTTGCGGCGCCAGGGGACGTGTATATGGCATGGATTTTAGGAACCGAGAGATGGAAAAAGATGCTTGGTCGGTCCTCCACCTTCAAATTTGGAGCACTGCGCGTGCAATCTACTGTGCCACCAGATATGAATGGTGTGTTAAGTAGTACTATTCTGATCAGTTTAATACCTGTTACGCCCCCTATCAGGGGACGTGTATATGGCATGGATTTTAGGAACCGGGAGATGGAAAAAGATTCTTGGTCGGTCCTCCTACTTCAAACCGAAAGATGGAAAAAGATGCTTGATCGGTGCTCCTACTTCAAATTTGGGGCACTGCGCGTGCAATCGTGCTCGGACTTTTAGCTGACGGACATTTGTCCGACGGACATTTGTCCGACGGACATTTGGCTGAAACACAAGTGGCTGTCAAAAAACAGTCCGGCCATGAAATATATAGATTTGACAGATACATATATAGATTAGATAGATAGATCAATAGATGCAATATACATTTGATAGATACGATAGATAGATTTGATAGATAAATAGATAGATTTGATAGATATATAATTTCCCAGACAGAGAATTAAAAGACGTGCGGTCTGGGACCCATGGTAAGGTTCCCAGAGGCAGTTGCGGTGCCAGGGGACATGTATATGGCATGGATTTTAGGAACCGGGAGATGGAAAAAGATGCTTGGTCGGTCCTTCTACTTCAAATTTGGGGCACTGAGCATGCAATCTACTGTGCCACCAGTTATGAGTGGTGTGTTAAGTAGCACTATTCTGATCAGTTTAATCCCTGTTACGCCCCCAATCAGGGGACGTGTATATGGCATGGATTTTAGGAACCGGGAGATGGAAAAAGATGCTTGGTCAGTCCTCCTACTTCAAATTTGGGGCACTGCGTGTGCAATCGTGGCCGGACTTTTAGCCGATGGACATTTGGCCGATGGACATTTTGGCCGAAACACAAGTGGCTCTCACAAAACAGTCCGGCCACGATAGATATATTTGATAGATAGATACATAGATTAGATAGATAGATCAATAGATGCAATATACATTTGATAGATACAATAGATAGATAGATAGATAGATAGATAGATAGATAGATTTGATAGATAAATAGATAGATTTGATAGATAGATAGATAATTTCCCAGACAGAGAATAACAAGAAGTGCGGTCTGGGACCCATGGCAAGGTTCCCAGAGGCAGTTGCGGCACCAGGGGACGTGTATATGGCATGGATTTTAGGAACCGGGAGATGGAAAAAGATTCTTGGTCGGTCCACCTACTTCAAATTTGGGGCACTGCGCGTGCAATCTACTGTGCCACCAGATATGAGTGGTGTGTTTAGTAGTACTATTCTGATCAGTTTAATACCTGTTACGCCCCCTATCAGGGGACGTGTATATGGCATGGATTTTAGGAACCGGGAGATGGAAAAAGATGCTTGGTCGGTCCTCCTACTTCAAATTTGGGGCACTGCGCGTGCAATCGTGGCCGGACTTTTAGCCAACGGACATTTGGCCGACAGACATTTGGCCGACGGACATTTGGCCGAAACACAAGTGGCTGTCACAAAACAGTCCGGCCACGATAGATAGATTTGATAGATAGATACATAGACTAGATAGATAAAAAGATGCAATATACACTTGATAGATACGATAGATAGATAGACAGATTTGATAGATAAATAGATAGATTTGATAGATATATAATTTCCCAGACAGAGAATTACAA
Source organism: Bombina bombina (assembly GCF_027579735.1). Classification (NCBI taxonomy): domain Eukaryota; kingdom Metazoa; phylum Chordata; class Amphibia; order Anura; family Bombinatoridae; genus Bombina; species Bombina bombina. The sequence goes on from NC_069504.1 coordinate 565,564,677, forward strand.
GACGTGTGGTCTGGGACCCATGGTAAGGTTCCCAGAGGCAGTTGCGGCGCAAGGGGACGTGTATATGGCATGGATTTTAGGAACCGAGATGGAAAAAGATGCTTGATCGGTCCTCCTGCTTCAAATTTGGGGCACTGCGCGTGCAATCTACTGTGCCACCAGATATGAGTGGTGTGTTAAGTAGTACTATTCTGATCAGTTTAATCCCTGTTACGCCCCCTATCAGGGGACGTGTATATGGCATGGATTTTAGGAACCGGGAGATGGAAAAAGATGCTTGGTCGGTCCTCCTACTACAAATTTGGGGCACTGCACGTGCAATCGTGGCCGGACTTTTAGCCGACGGACATTTGGCCGATGGACATTTGGCCGAAACACAAGTGGCTCTCACAAAACAGTCCGGCCACGATAGATAGATTTGATAGATAGATAGATAGATACATAGATTAGATAGATAGATAGATCAATAGATGCAATATACATTTGATAGATATGATAGATAGATTTGATAGATAAATAGATAGAATTGATAGATAGATAATTTCCAATACAGTGAATTACAAGACATGCGGTCTGGGACCCATGATAAGGTTCCCAGAGGCAGTTGCGGCGCCAGGGGACGTGTATATGGCATGGATTTTAGGAACCGGGAGATGGAAAAAGATGCTTGGTTGGTCCTCCACCTTCAAATTTGGGGCACTGCGCGTGCAATCTACTGTGCCACCAGATATGAATGGTGTGTTAAGTAGTACTATTCTAATCAGTTTAATACCTGTTACGCCCCCTATCAGGGGACGTGTATATGGCATGGATTTTAGGAACCGGGAGATGGAAAAAGATTCTTGGTCGGTCCTCCTACTTCAAACCGAAAGATGGAAAAAGATGCTTGATCGGTGCTCCTACTTCAAATTTGGGGCACTGCGCGTGCAATCGTGCTCGGACTTTTAGCCGACGGACATTTGTCCGACGGACATTTGTCCGACGGACATTTGGCTGAAACACAAGTGGGTGTCACAAAACAGTCCAGCCATGAGATAGATAGATTTGATAGATAGATAGATAGATAGATAGATACATAGATTAGATAGATAGATCAATAGATGCAATATACATTTGATAGATATGATAGATAGATAGATATAGATAGATAGATAGATAGATAGAATGATTTGATAGATAAATAGATAGATTTGATAGATAAATAATTTCCCAGACAGAGAATTACAAGTCTGGGACCCATGGTAAGGTTCCCAAAGGCAGTTGCAGCGCCAGGGGACGTGTATATGGCATGGATTTTAGGAACCGGGAGATGGAAAATGATGCTTGGTCGGTCCTCCTACTTCAAATTTGGGGCACTGCGCGTGCAATCGTGGCCGGACTTTTAGCCAACGGACATTTGGCCGACAGACATTTGGCCGACGGACATTTGGCCGAAACACAAGTGGCTGTCACAAAACAGTCCGGCCACGATAAATAGATTTGATAGATAGATACATAGACTAGATAGATAAAAAGATGCAATATACACTTGATAGATACGATAGATAGATAGATAGACAGATTTGATAGATAAATAGATAGATTTGATAGATATATAATTTCCCAGACAGAGAATTACAAGACGTGTTGTCTGGGACCCATGGTAAGGTTCCCAGAGGCAGTTGCGGCGCAAGGGGACGTGTATATGGCATGGATTTTAGGAACCGAGATGGAAAAAGATGCTTGATCGGTCCTCCTGCTTCAAATTTGGGGCACTGCGCGTGCAATCTACTGTGCCACCAGATATGAATGGTGTGTTAAGTAGTACTATTCTAATCAGTTTAATACCTGTTACGCCCCCTATCAGGGGACGTGTATATGGCATGGATTTTAGGAACCGGGAGATGGAAAAAGATTCTTGGTCGGTCCTCCTACTTCAAACCGAAAGATGGAAAAAGATGCTTGATCGGTGCTCCTACTTCAAATTTGGGGCACTGCGCGTGCAATCGGGCTCGGACTTTTAGCCGACGGACATTTGTCCGACGGACATTTGTCCGACGGACATTTGGCTGAAACACAAGTGGGTGTCACAAAACAGTCCAGCCATGAGATAGATAGATTTGATAGATAGATAGATACATAGATTAGATAGATAGATCAATAGATGCAATATACATTTGATAGATATGATAGATAGATAGATAGATAGATAGATAGATAGATAGATAGATAGATAGATAGATAGATAGATAGATAGATAGATAGATATAGATAGATAGATAGAATGATTTGATAGATAAATAGATAGATTTGATAGATAAATAATTTCCCAGACAGAGAATTACAAGTCTGGGACCCATGGTAAGGTTCCCAAAGGCAGTTGCAGCGCCAGGGGACGTGTATATGGCATGGATTTTAGGAACCGGGAGATGGAAAATGATGCTTGGTCGGTCCTCCTACTTCAAATTTGGGGCACTGCGCGTGCAATCTACTGTGCCTCCAGATATGAGTGGTGTGTTAAGTAGTACTATTCTGATCATTTTAATCCCTGTTACGCCCCCTATCAGGGGACGTGTATATGGCATGGATTTTAGGAACCGGGAGATGGAAAAAGATGCTTGGTCGGTCCTCCTACTTCAAATTTGGGGCACTGCACGTGCAATCTACTGTGCCACCAGATATGAGTGGTGTGTTAAGTAGTACTATTCTGATCAGTTTAATCCCTGTTACGCCCCCTATCAGGGGACGTGTATATGGCATGGATTTTAGGAACCGGGAGATGGAAAAAGATGCTTGGTCGGTCCTCCTACTTCAAATTTGGGGCACTGCGCGTGCAATCGTGGCCGGACTTTTAGCCGACGGACATTTGGCCAACGGACATTTTGGCCGAAACACAAGTGGCTCTCACAAAACAGTCCGGCCATGATAGATAGATTTGATAGATAGATAGATACATAGATTAGATAGATAGATCAATAGATGCAATACACATATGATAGATACGATAGATAGATAGATAGATAGATAGATAGATTTGATAGATAGATAGATAGATAGATACATAGATTAGATAGATAGATCAATAGATGCAATAAACATTTTATAGATACGATAGATAGATTTGATAGATAAATAGATAGATTTGATAGATATATAATTTCCCAGACAGAGTTTTACAACACGTGCATTCTGGGACCCATGGTAAGGTTCCCAGAGGCAGTTGCGGCGCCAGGGGACGTGTATATGGCATGGATTTTAGGAACTGGGAGATGAAAAAAGATGCTTGGTCGGTCCTCCTACTTCAAATTTGGGGCACTACACATGCAATCTACTGTGCCACCAGATATGAGTGGTGTCTTAAGTAGTACTTTTCTGATCAGTTTAATCCGGGAGATGGAAAAAGATGCTTGGTCGGTCCTCCTACTTCAAATTTGGGGCACTGCGCATGGAATCTACTGTGCCACCAGATATGAGTGGTGTGTTAAGTAGTACTATTCTGATGAGTTTAATACCTGTTATGCCCCCTATCAGGGGACGTGTATATGGCATGGATTTTAGGAACCGGGAGATGGAAAAAGGTGCTTGGTCGTCGTCCTACTTCAAATTTGGGGCACTGCGCGTGCAATTGTGGCCGGACTTTTAGCCGACGGACATTTGGCCGATGGACATTTGGCCGAAACACAAGTGGCTGTCACAAAACAGTCCGGCCACGAGATAGATAGATTTGATAGATAGATACATAGATTAGATAGATAGATCAATAGATGCAATATACATTTGATAGATACGATAGATAGATTTGATAGATAAATAGATAGATTTGATAGATATATAATTTCCCAAACAGAGAATTACAAGACGTGCGGTCTGGGACCCATGGTAAGGTTCCCAGAGGCAGTTGCGGCGCCAGGGGACGTGTATATGGCATGGATTTTATGAACCGGTAGATGGAAAAATATGCTTGGTCGGTCCTCCTACTTCAAATTTGGGGCACTTCGCCTGCAATCTACTGTGCCACCAGATATGAGTGGTGTGTTAAGTATTACTATTCTGATCAGTTTAATAACTGTTACGCCCCCTATCAGGGGACGTGTATATGGCATGGATTTTAGGAACCGGGAGATGGAAAAAGATGCTTGGTCGGTCCTCCTACTACAAATTTGGGCACTGCGCGTGCAATCATGGGCGGACTTTAGCCGACGGACATTTGGCCGACGGACATTTGGCCGAAACACAAGTGGCTGTAGCAAAACAGTCCGGCCACGAGATAGATAGATTTGATAGATGATAGATAGATAGATAGATAGATAGATCAATAGATGCAATATACATTTGATAGATATGATAGATAGATAGATAGATAGATTTGATAGATAAATAGATAGATTTGATAGATAGATAATTTCCCAGACAGAGAATTACAAGTCTGGGACGCATGTAAGGTTCCCAGAGGCAGTTGTGGCGCCAGGGGACGTGTATGTGGCATGGATTTTAGGAACCCGGAGATGGAAAAAGATGCTTGGTCTGTCCTCCTACTTCAAATTTGGGGCACTGCGCGTGCAATCTACTGTGCCACCAGATATGAGTGGTGTGTTAAGTAGTACTATTCTGATCAGTTTAATCCCTGTTACGCCCCCTATCAGGGGACGTGTATATGGCATGGATTTTAGGAACCGGGAGATGGAAAAAGATGCTTGGTCGGTCCTCCTACTTCAAACCGGGAGATGGAAAAAGATGCTTGGTCGCTCCTCCTACTTCAAATTTGGGGCACTGCGCGTGCAATCGTGGCCGGACTTTTAGCCAACGGACATTTGGCCGACAGACATTTGGCCGACGGACATTTGGCCGAAACACAAATGGCTGTCACAAAACAGTCCGGCCACGATAGATAGATACATAGACTAGATAGATCAAAAGATGCAATATACATTTGATAGATACGATAGATAGATAGATAGATAGATAGATAGATAGATGTGATAGATAAATAGATAGATTTGATAGATATATAATTTCCCAGACAGAGAATTACAAGACATGTTGTCTGAGACCCATGGTAAGGTTCCCAGAGGCAGTTGCGGCGCAAGGGGACGTGTATATGGCATGGAAAAAGATGCTTGGTAGGTCCTCCTACTTCAAATTTGGGGCACTGCGCGTGCAATCTACTGTGTCACCAGATATGAGTGGTGTGTTAAGTAGTACTATTCTGATCAGTTTAATCCCTGTTACGCCCCCTATCAGGGGACGTGTATATGGCATGGATTTTAGGAACCGGGAGATGGAAAAAGATGCTTGGTCGGTCCTCCTACTACAAATTTGGGGCACTGCACGTGCAATCGTGGCCGGACTTTTAGCCGACGGACATTTGGCCGACGGACATTTGGCCGAAACACAAGTGGCTCTCACAAAACAGTCCGGCCACGATAGATAGATTTGATAGATAGATACATAGATTAGATAGATAGATCAATAGATGCAATATACATTTGATAGATATGATAGATTTGATAGATAAATAGATAGAATTGATAGATAGATAATTTCCAATACAGTGAATTACAAGACGTGCGGTCTGGGACCCATGATAAGCTTCCCAGAGGCAGTTGCGGCGCCAGGGGACGTGTATATGGCATGGATTTTAGGAACCGGGAGATAGAAAAAGATGCTTGGTCGGTCCTCCACCTTCAAATTTGGGGCATTGTGCGTGCAATCTACTGTGCCACCAGATATGAGTGGTGTGTTAAGTAGTACTATTCTGATCAGTTTAATACCTGTTACGCCCCCTATCATGGGACGTTTTCTATGGCATGGATTTTAGGAACCGGGAGATGGAAAAAGATTCTTGGTCGGTCCTCCTACTTCAAACCGAAAGATGGAAAAAGATGCTTGATCAGTCCTCCTACTTCAAATTTGGGGCACTGCGCGTGCAATCGTGCTCGGACTTTTAGCCGATGGACATTTGTCCGACGGACATTTGGCTGAAACACAAGTGGCTGTCACAAAACAGTCCGGCCATGAGATAGATAGATTTTATAGATAGATAGATAGATAGATAGATAGATTAGATAGATAGATCAATAGATGCAATATACATTTGATAGATATGATAGATAGATAGATAGAATGATTTGATAGATAAATAGATAGATTTGATAGATAAATAATTTCCCAGACAGAGAATTACAAGTCTGGGACCCATGGTAAGGTTCCCAAAGGCAGTTGCAGCGCCAGGGGACGTGTATATGGCATGGATTTTAGGAACCGGGAGATGGAAAATGATGCTTGGTCGGTCCTCCTACTTCAAATTTGGGGCACTGCACGTGCAATCTACTGTGCCACCAGATATGAGTGGTGTGTTAAGTAGTACTATTCTGATCATTTTAATCCCTGTTACGCCCCCTATCAGGGGACGTGTATATGGCATGGATTTTAGGAACCGGGAGATGGAAAAAGATGCTTGGTCGGTCCTCCTACTACAAATTTGGGGCACTGCGCGTACAATCGTGGCCAGACTTTTAGCCGACGGACATTTGGCTGACGGACATTTGGCCAAAACACAAGTGGCTGTCACAAAACAGTCCGGCCACGATAGATAGATTTGATAGATAGATACATAGATTAGATAGATAGATCAATAGATGCAATAAACATTTTATAGATACGATAGATAGATTTGATAGATAGATAAATAGATAGATTTGATAGATATATAATTTCCCAGACAGAGTTTTACAACACGTGCGTTCTGGGACCCATGGTAAGGTTCCCAGAGGCAGTTGCGGCGCCAGGGGACGTGTATATGGCATGGATTTTAGGAACCGGGAGATGAAAAAAGATGCTTGGTCGGTCCTCCTACTTCAAATTTGGGGCACTACGCATGCAATCTACTGTGCCACCAGATATGAGTGGTGTGTTAAGTAGTACTTTTCTGATCAGTTTAATCCCTGTTACGCCCCCTATCAGGGGACGTGTATATGGCATGGATTTTAGGAACCGGGAGATGGAAAAAGATGCTTGGTCGGTCCTCCTACTTCAAATTTGGGGCACTGCGCGTGCAATCGTGGCCGGACTTTTAGCCGTCGGACATTTTGGCCAAAGCACAAGTGGCTCTCACAAAACAGTCCGGCCATGATAGATAGATTTGATAGATAGATAGATAGATAGATAGATACATAGATTAGATAGATAGATCAATAGATGCAATACACATATGATAGATACGATAGATAGATAGATAGATAGATAGATAGATAGATAGATAGATGATAGATAGATAGATAGATTTGATAGATAAATAGATAGATTTGATAGATAGATAATTTCCCAGACAGAGAATTACAAGACGTGCGGTCTGGGACCCATGGCAAGGTTCCCAGAGGCAGTTGCGGCGCCAGGGGACATGTATATGGCATGGATTTTAGGAACCGGGTGATGGAAAAAGATGCTTGGTCGGTCCTCCTACTTCAAATTTGGGGCACTGCGCATGGAATCTACTGTGCCACCAGATATAAGTGGTGTGTTAAGTAGTACTATTCTGATCAGTTTAATACCTGTTATGCCCCCTATCAGGGGACGTGTATATGGCATGGATTTTAGGAACCTGGAGATGGAAAAAGGTGCTTGGTCGGTCGTCCTACTTCAAATTTGGGGCACTGCGCGTGCGATCGTGGCCGGACTTTTAGCCAACGGACATTTGGCCGATGGATATTTGGCCGAAACACAAGTGGCTGTAACAAAGCAGTCCGGCCACGAGATAGATAGATTTGATAGATAGATAGATAGATTTGATAGATATATAATTTCCCAGACAGAGAATTACAAGACGTGCGGTCTGGGTCCCATGGTAAGGTTCCCAGAGGCAGTTGCAGCGCCAGGGGACGTGTATATGGCATGGATTTTAGGAAGCGGGAGATGGAAAATGATGCTTGGTCGGTCCTCCTACTTCAAATTTGGGGCACTGCGTGTGCAATCTACTGTACCACCAGATATGAGTGGTGTGTTAAGTATTACTATTCTGATCATTTTAATCCCTGTTACGCCCCCTATCAGGGGACGTGTATATGGCATGGATTTTAGGAACCGGGAGATGGAAAAAGATGCTTGGTCAGTCCTCCTACTACAAATTTGGGGCACTGCGCGTACAATCGTGGCCAGACTTTTAGCCGATGGACATTTGGCTGACGGACATTTGGCCGAAACACAAGTGGCTGTCACAAAACAGTCCGGCCACGATAGATAGATTTGATAGATAGATAGATACATAGATTAGATAGATAGATCAATAGATGCAATAAACATTTTATAGATAAATAGATAGATTTGATAGATATATAATTTCCCAGACAGAGTTTTACAACACGTGCGTTCTGGGACCCATGGTAAGGTTCCCAGAGGCAGTTGCGGCGCCAGGGGACGTGTATATGGCATGGATTTTAGGAACCGGGAGATGAAAAAAGATGCTTGGTCGGTCCTCCTACTTCAAATTTGGGGCACTACGCATGCAATCTACTGTGCCACCAGATATAAGTGGTGTGTTAAGTAGTACTTTTCTTATCAGTTAAATCCCTGTTACGCCCCCTATCAGGGGACATGTATATGGCATGGATTTTAGGAACCGGGAGATGGAAAAAGATGCTTGGTCGGTCCTCCTACTTCAAATTTGGGGCACTGCGCGTGCAATCGTGGCCGGACTTTTAGCCGACGGACATTTGGCCGACGGACATTTTGGCTGAAACACAAGTGGCTCTCACAAAACAGTCCGGCCATGATAGATAGATTTGATAGATAGATAGATAGATAGATAGATACATAGATTAGATAGATAGATCAATAGATGCAATACACATATGATAGATACGATAGATAGATAGATAGATAGATAGATAGATTTTATAGATAAATAGATAGATTTGATAGATAGATAATTTCCCAGACAGAGAATTACAAGACGTGCGGTCTGGGACCCATGGCAAGGTTCCCAGAGGCAGTTGCGGCGCCAGGGGACATGTATATGGCATGGATTTTAGGACCCGGGAGATGGAAAAAGATGCTTGGTCGGTCCTCCTACTTCAAATTTGGGGCACTTCGCGTGCAATCTACTGTGCCACCAGATATGAGTGGTGTGTTAAGTATTACTATTCTGATCAGTTTAATACCTGTTACGCCCCATATCAGGGGACGTGTATATGGCATGGATTTTAGGAACCGGGAGATGGAAAAAGATGCTTGGTCGGTCCTCCTACTTCAAATTTGGGGCACTGCGCGTGCAATCGTGGCCGGACTTTTAGCCGACGGACATTTGGCCGACGGACATTTTGGCTGAAACACAAGTGGCTCTCACAAAACAGTCCGGCCATGATAGATAGATTTGATAGATAGATAGATAGATAGATAGATACATAGATTAGATAGATAGATCAATAGATGCAATACACATATGATAGATACGATAGATAGATAGATAGATTTTATAGATAAATAGATAGATTTGATAGATAGATAATTTCCCAGACAGAGAATTACAAGACGTGCGGTCTGGGACCCATGGCAAGGTTCCCAGAGGCAGTTGCGGCGCCAGGGGACATGTATATGGCATGGATTTTAGGAACCGGGAGATGGAAAAAGATGCTTGGTCGGTCCTCCTACTTCAAATTTGGGGCACTTCGCGTGCAATCTACTGTGCCACCAGATATGAGTGGTGTGTTAAGTATTACTATTCTGATCAGTTTAATACCTGTTACGCCCCATATCAGGGGACGTGTATATGGCATGGATTTTAGGAACCGGGAGATGGAAAAAGATGCTTGGTCGGTCCTCCTACTACAAATTTGGGGCACTGCGCATGCAATCGTGGCCGGACTTTAGCCGACGGACATTTGGCCGACGTACATTTGGCCGAAACACAAGTGGCTGTAGCAAAACAGTCCGGCCACGAGATAGATAGATTTGATAGATGATAGATAGATAGATACATAGATTAGATAGATAGATCAATAGATGCAATATACATTTGATAGATATGATAGATAGATAGATAGATAGATAGATGATAGATAGATAGATAGATTTGATAGATAAATAGATAGATTTGATAGATAGATAATTTCCCAGACAGAGAATTACAAGTCTGGGACGCATGTAAGGTTCCCAGAGGCAGTTGTGGCGCCAGGGGACGTGTATGTGGCATGGATTTTAGGAACCGGGAGATGGAAAAAGATGCTTGGTCTGTCCTCCTACTTCAAATTTGGGGCACTGCGCGTGCAATCTACTGTGCCACCAGATATGAGTGGTGTGTTAAGTAGTACTATTCTGATTATTTTAATCCCTGTTACGCCCCCTATCAGGGGACGTGTATATGGCATGGATTTTAGGAACCGGGAGATGGAAAAAGATGCTTGGTCGGTCCTCCTACTACAAATTTGGGGCACTGCGCGTGAAATCGTGGCCGGACTTTTAGCTGACGGACATTTGGCTGACGGACATTTGGCCCATGGACATTTGGCCAAAACACAAGTGGCTGTCACAAAACAGTCCGGCCACGAGATAGATAGATTTGATAGATAGATAGATAGATAGATAGATAGATAGATACATAGATGCAATATACATTTGATAGATACGATAGATAGATAGATAGATAGATAGATAGGTTTGATAGATAAATAGATAGATTTGATAGATAATTTCCCAGACAGAGAATTACAAGTCTGGGACGCATGTAAGGTTCCCAGAGGCAGTTGCGGCGCCAGGGGACGTGTATATGGCATGGATTTTAGGAACCGGGAGATGGAAAAAGATGCTTGGTCGGTCCTCCTACTTCAAATTTGGGGCACTTTGCGTGCAATCTACTGTGCCACCAGATAGGAGTGGTGTGTTAAGTAGTACTATTCCTATCAGTTTAATCCCTGTTACGTGCCTTTTTTTTGGTTTGGTTTTTGAAGCCACAGTGCAGCACCAGAGGCCAGAAAAATTTGGCATGTACACATGCCTCAAAAATTAGGTATTGTTGCAGCCGCTGCTGTAGCAGCGGCCAGAAAAATTGATGTTTGTTTCCCAGGCAGAAAGTGGCCTAAAACATTGCGGCTTGAACCGTAGTTGGTGGCGAATAAGTCACGCAAGTCATTCGGCATTCAAATATAAAATACAGCAGCGTGTGGACCATTTTTAGCCCAAGGAAGCTTTTTTAGTCGAATGTATCGCCCAATGTCAGTCCTTTTGGGATCCATCCCTCATTCATCTTAATAAAGGTGAGGTAATCTAGACTTTTTTGACCTAGGCGACTTCTCTTCTCAGTGACAATACCTCCTGCTGCACTGAGGGTCCTTTCTAACAGGACACTTGAAACGGGGCAGGCCAGAAGTTCTATCGCAAATTGGGATAGCTCAGGCCACAGGTCAAGCCTGCACACCCAGTAGTCAAGGGGTTCATCGCTCCTCAGAGTGTCGAAATCTGCAGTTAAGGAGAGGTAGTCTGCTACCTGTCGGTCGAGTCGTTCACTGAGGGTGGACCCCGAAGGGCTTTGGCGATGCATAGGACTTAAAAAGCTCAGCATGTCCTCCATCAACAACACGTCTGTAAAGTGTCCTGTCCTTGCTGGCATGGTTGTGGGAGGAGTTGGATTACTTTCACCCATTCCCCTGTTAGATTCCCGTTGTGCTGTGACATCACCCTTATACGCTGTGTAAAGCATACTTTTTAATTTATTTTGGAACTGCTGCATCCTTTCCGACTTGCGGTAATTTGGTAACATTTCAGGCACTTTATGCTTATACCGGGGGTCTAGTAGCATGGACACCCAGTACAGGTCGTTCTCCTTCAGCTTTTTAATACGAAGGTCCCTCAACAGGCACGACAGCATGAAAGACCCCATTTGCACATGGTTGGATGCCGAGCTACTCATGTCCCGTTCCTCGTCCTCAGTGATCTCACTGAAGGTATCATCTTCCCCCCAGCCACGTACAGCACCACGGGTACCAGATAGGTGACAACGAGCACCCTGGGATGCCTGTTGTGGTTGGTCTTCCTCCTCCTCAAAGCCACATTCCTCCTCTGACTCCTCTTCCTCACAATCCTCTTCCAGCGTTGCCGCAGGTCCAGCAAGCGATGCTGATAAGGCTGTTTCTGGTGGTGATGGTGACCACAACTCTTCCTCTTCACGCTCATCTACGGCCTGATCCAGCACTCTTCGCAGGGCACACTCCAGGAAGAAAACAAATGGTATGATGTCGCTGATGGTGCCTTTGGTGCGACTGACTAGGTTTGTCACCTCCTCAAAAGGACGCATGAGCCTACAGGCATTGCGCATGAGCATCCAGTAACGTGGCAAAAAAATTCCCAGCTCCAGGCTGACGGTGTGACACTGCCATATCCGGGATGTGGAATAGTACCTGGGGAGCTGGGGGGGTGCCGTTGATGTGGAGAAAGATGCAGCAGCAGAAGAGGACTCAGCCGAGGAAGTTATGGAAGAGGATGGAGTAGGAGGAGTAGAGGAGGTGGCAGCAGGCCTGTCTGCAAGTCGTGGCAGTGTCATCAACTCTGCAGAGCCACGCATACCATGGTTGTCAGCCGTCAGCAGGTTTACCCAATGCGCAGTGTAGGTGATATACCTGCCCTGACCATGCTTTGCAGACCAGCTATCAGTGGTCAGATGGACCCTTGCCCCAACACTGTGTGCCAGACATGCCATTACTTCCTTTCGCACAATCAAGTACAGGTTGGGGATTGCCTTTTGTGAAAAGAAATTTCGGCCGGGTACCTTCCACTGCGGTGTCCCAATAGCTACAAATTTTTGGAACGCCTCAGACTCCACCAGCTTGTATGGTAAAAGCTGGCGGGCTAAGAGTTCAGACAAGCCAGCTGTCAGATGCCGGGCAAGGAGGTGACTTTGTGACATTGGCTTCTTACGCTCAAACATGTCCTTGACAGACACCTAATTGTGGACAGATGAGCAGGAAATGCTCCGGAAGAGAGACGGAGTGGCGGATCGTTGAGAGGGGGCAAGGAGGACAGCAGTGGTTGACGTGGCTGAAGATGCTGGACCAGGAGGAGGATGGCGGCTTTGAGTTTGTGTGCTGCTTCTACTCATGTGTTGATCCCATAGGCGTTTGTGATGTGCGATCATGTGCCTTCGCAAAGCAGTTGTACCTAGGTGGGTGTTGGACTTCCCACGACTCAGTTTCTTTTGGCACAGGTTGCAAATGGCATCTCTGTTGTCAGAGGCAGACACACAAAAAAAATGCCACACTGCTGAGCTCTGCGATGACGGCATTCTGGTGGTGGCAACAGCATGCGTTGATTGGCGTGCTGTCTGGCTGACCCTGGGTGCCAATGCATGCTGTCTGACTGTGCCACTAGCTCCTTGCGACGACCTCCCCCTGCTTCAAACTAGTCTCCTCCTCCTCCTCTCTGTCTCCCCATCTGAACTTTCCCCCTGTTCTTCTTCTCTTCTAGCGGGCACGCACGGGACATCCACGGATGCATCGTCATCATCAACCGCTTCACTTGTATCTGACAAATCAACAAAGGAAGCAGCAGCGGGTACAACATCATCATCATCACACCGTACGTCCATGTCTGTAATGCTGCCTGACTGAGACATATCACTGTTATCTACATCCTCTGTCAATGATGGTTGCGCATCACTCATTTCTTCCAAATGATGTGTAAATAACTCCTCTGACAGATCAAGTGAAGCGGCTGTGGTGCTAGTGTTGGTGGTGGCGGCAGGCGGGCAAGTGGTAACTTGAGAGGTGCCCGTAGATAAGCTGAAAGAGGATGGTGTGTCAAGGTTCGGAGCGGAAGCTATAGAAGATTGGGTGTCCTGTGTTAAAAAGTCAACTATGTCCTCAGAACTTTTCGAGTTCATAGTACATGGCCTATGAACACTGGGCATTATTCTAGGGCCAAAGGGAATCACAGCACCACAACCTGCCTCTGCCTGTCATTTTTTTTTAATGTACACTTACAATACTATTAAACAAGATATGAGTGGTGCCACTGGGCAAGTGGGCACAGTATACGCTGTGAACCTGACACAAAAAAGCAGACTGATGTTTCACAGTCCAAAAAGTTTAATTTTTTTTTAAATTTACACTTACACTACTATTAAACAAGATATGAGTGGTGGCACTGGGAAAGTGGGCACAGTATACGCTGTGAGCCTGACACAAAAAAGCAGATTGATGTTTCACAGTCCAAAAAGTTTTTTTTGTTTTAAATGTACACTTACACTACTATTAAACAAGATATGAGTGGTGGCACTGGGCAAGTGGGCACAGTATACGCTGTGAGCCTGGCACACACACTGGCAGGCAGGCAACTGCAATTAGATTACACAAGCAGACTGATGTTTCACAGTCAAAAAAGTTTTTTTTTTTAAATTTACACTACTGTTACACCAGATATGAGTGGTGGCACTGGGCAAGTGGGCCTGGCACACATGCTGGCAGGCAGGCAACTGCAATTAGATTACACTAGCAGACTGATGTTTCACAGTCAAAAAAGTTTTTTTTTTTTTAATTTACACTACTGTTACACCAGATATGAGTGGTGGCACTGGGCAAGTTGGCCTGGCACACACGCTGGCAGGCAGGTAACTGCAATTAGATTACACTAGCAGACTAATATTTCACAGTCAAAAAAAGTTGTTGTTTTTTAAATTTACACTACTGTTACAACAGATATGAGTGGTGGCACTGGGCAAGTGGGCCTGGCATACACGCTGGCAGGCAGGCAACTGCAATTAGATTACACTAGCAGACTGATGTTTCACAGTCAAAAAAGTTTTATTTTTTTAAATTTACACTACTGTTACACCAGATATGAGTGGTGGCACTGGGCAAGTGGGCACAGTATACGCTGTGAGCCTGGCACAGATGCTGGCAGGCAGGCAACTGCAATTAGATTACACAAGCAGACTGATGTTTCACAGTCAAAAAAGTTTTATTTTTTTAAATTTACACTACTGTTACACCAGATATGAGTGGTGGCACTGGGCAAGTGGGCACAGTATACGCTGTGAGCCTGGCACAGATGCTGGCAGGCAGGCAACTGCAATTAGATTACACAAGCAGACTGATGTTTCACAGTCAAAAAAGTTTTTTGTTTTTTTTCCAATTTACACTACTGTTACAACAGATATGAGTGGTGGCACTGGGCAAGTGGGCCTGGCACACACGCTGGCAGGCAGGCAACTGCAATTAGATTACACTAGCAGACGGATGTTAAACAGTCAAAAAAGTTTTTGTTTTTTTAATTTACACTACTGTTACAACAGATATGAGTGGTGGCACTGGGCAAGTGGGCCTGGCATACACGCTGGCAGGCAGGCAACTGCAATTAGATTACACTAGCAGACTGATGTTTCACAGTCAAAAAAAGTTTATTTTTTTTAAATTTACACTACTGTTACAACAGATATGAGTGGTGGCACTGGGCAAGTGGGCACAGTATACGCTGTGAGCCTGGCACACACGCTGGCAGGCAGGCAACTGCAATTAGATTACACTAGCAGACTGATCTTTCACAGTCAAAAAAGTTTTTTTTTTTAAATTTACACTACTGTTACAACAGATATGAGTGGTGGCACTGGGCAAGTGGGCACAGTATACGCTGTGAGCCTGGCACACACGCTGGCAGGCAGGCAACTGCAATTAGATTACACTAGCAGACTGATGTTTCACAGTCAAAAAAGTTTTTTTTTTTTAATTTACACTACTGTTTGTCACAACAGATATGAGTGGTGGCACTGGGCAAGTGGGCCTGGCACACACACTGGCAGGCAGGTACCTGCAATTAGATTACACTAGCAGACTGATGTTTCACAGTCAAAAAAGTTTTTTTTTTCAAATTTACATTACTGTTACACCAGATATGAGTGGTGGCACTGGGCAAATGGGCCTGGCACACACCCTGGCAGGCAGGCAACTGCAATTAGATTACAGTAGCAGACTGATGTTTCAAAGTCAAAATTTTGTTTGTTTTTTAATTTACACTACTGTTTGTTACAACAGATATGAGTGGTGGCACTGGGCAAGTGGGCCTGGCACACACGCTGGCAGGCAGGTACCTGCAATTAGATTACACTAGCAGACTGATGTTTCACAGTCAAAAAAGTTTTTTTTTTTTAAATTTACATTACTGTTACACCAGATATGAATGGTGGCACTGGGCAAATGGGCCTGGCACACACGCTGGCAGGCAGGCAACTGCATTTAGATTACACTAGCAGACTGATGTTTCACAGTCAAAAAAGTTTTTTTTTTTTTTTTTTTTAATTTACACTACTGTTACAACAGATATGAGTGGTGGCACTGGGCAAGTGGGCACAGTATACGCTGTGAGCCTGACACACAATCTGGCAGGCAACTGCAATTAGATTACACAGGGAAAAAAAATAAAAAAAATTATATTCTATTCTAAGAAAGCAGCTTCCAAATGAATCTAAAATGGCTGCTGTCCAGGAGCTGGGAGGGTCTGGGAGGGAGGGTCTGCTGCTGATTGGCTGGAATGTGTCTGCAGACTGTGAGATACAGGGTCAAAGTTTACTCAATGATGACGAATAGGGGGCGGATCGAACATCGCATGTGTTCGCCCGCCGCTGCGAACGCGAACAAGCTATGTTCGCCGGAAACTATTCGCCGGCGAACAATTCAAGACATCACTAATGGTGAAACAAATAACTTACCTTTTCCTTCATTCCAAGGGTTTGATGAACAGTTCTATCTTAAACTTCTTGGGAAGCTCGAGACCTGTTTTAAAAAAAAACGGTTTACAAAAATATAAAAACATCTAAATAATTTTATCAAAAACACTCATTTAAAAACGATTTAACCAAAATGAAATGGTGAAACAAATAACTTACCTCTTCCTCCATTCCATGGGTTTGATAAACAGTTCAATCTTAATCTTCTTGGGAAGCTCGAGACCTGTTTAAAAAAAACAAACGGTTTAAAAAAATATAAAAACATATCTAAATACTTTTATCAAAAAACACTCATTTAAAAATGATTTAACTAAAAAGAGATGGTGAAACAAATAACTTACCTCTTCCTCCATTCCAAGGGATTGATGAACAGTTCTATCTTAATCTTTTTGGGAGGCTCGAGACCTGTTTAAAAAAAAAACGGTTTACAAAAATATAAAAACATATCTAAATACTTTTATAAAAAAACACTAATTTAAAAATTATTTAACCAAAATGAGATGGTGAAACAAATAACTTTCCTCTTCCTCCATTCCAAGGGTTTGATGAACAGTTCTATCTTAAACTTCTTGGGAAGCTCGAGACCTGTTTAAAAAAAAAAAACGGTTTACAAAAATATAAAAACATATCTAAATACTTTTATCAAAAAACACTCATTTAAAAACGATTTAACCAAAATGAGATGGTGAAACAAATAACTTACCTTTTCCTCCATTCCATGGGTTTGATGAACAGTTCAATCTTAATCTTCTTGGGAAGCTCGAGACCTGTTTAAAAAAAACAAACGGTTTACAAAAATATAAAAACATATCTAAATACTTTTATCAAAAAACACTCATTTAAAAACGATTTAACCACAATGATGTGGTGAAACAAATAACTTACCTCTTCCTCCATTCCAAGGGTTTGATGAAATGTTCAGTCTTAAACTTCTTGGGAAGCTAAAGACCTGTTTAAAAAAAAAAAAACAGATTTACAAAAATATAAAAACATATCTAAATACTTTTATAAAAAAAAACACTAATTTAAAAATTATTTAACCAAAATGAGATGGTGAAACAAATAACTTACCTCTTCCTCCATTCCATGGGTTTGATGAACAGTTCAATCTTAATCTTCTTGGGAAGCTCGAGACCTGTTTAAAAAAAAAAACGGTTTACAAAAATATAAAAACATATCTAAATACTTTTACCAAAAAACACTAATTTAAAAACGATTTAACCACAATGATATGGTGAAACAAATAACTTACCTCTTCCTCCATTCCAAGGGTTTGATGAACTGTTCTATCTTAAACTTCTTTGGAAGCTCGAGAACTGTTTAAAAAAAAAAAAACGGTTTACAAAAATATAAAAACATATCTAAATACATTTATCAAAAAACACTCATTTAAAAACGATTTAACCAAAATGAGATGGTGAAACAAAGAACTTACCTCTTTCTCCATTCCATGGGTTTGATGAACAGTTCAATCTTAATCTTCTTGGGAAGCTCGAGACCTGTTTAAAAAAAAAAAAAAAAGGTTTACAAAAATATAAAAACATAATTTATGCTTACCTGATAAATTTATTTCTCTTGTGATGTATCGAGTCCACGGATTCATCCATACTTGTGGGATATTCTCCTTCCTTACAGGAAGTGGCAAAGAGAGCACCCACAGCAGAGCTGTCTATATAGCTCCTCCCTTAGCTCCACCCCCCAGTCATTCGACCGAAGGCTAGGAAGAAAAAGGAGAAACTATAGGGTGCAGAGGTGACTGAAGTTTTTTAAATAAAAATATACTACCTGTCTTAAATAAACAGGGCGGGCCGTGGACTCGATACATCACAAGAGAAATACATTTATCATGTAAGCATAAATTCTGTTTTCTCTTGTAAGATGTATCGAGTCCTCGGATTCATCCATACTTGTGGGATACCAATACCAAAGCTTTAGGACACGGATGAAGGGAGGGACAAGACAGGTACCTTAAACGGAAGGCACCACTGCTTGTAGAACCTTTCTTCCAAAAATAGCCTCCGAAGAAGCAAAAGTATTGAATTTGTAAAATTTGGAAAAAGTATGAAGCGAAGACCAAGTCGCCGCCTTAGTAGAATGAGCAGTAATTCTTTCAGGAGGCTGCTGGCCAGCAGTCTCATAAGCAAACGGATGATGCTTTTCAGCCAAAAAGAAAGAGAGTTAGCCGTAGCTTTTTGACCTCTCCGCTTACCAGAATAAACAACAAACAATGAAGATGTTTGACGGAAATCCTTAGTTGCTTGTAAGTAGAACTTTAAAGCACGAACCACATCAAGATTGTGCAACAGACGTTCCTTCTTTGATGAAGGATTAGGACACAGTGAAGGAACAACAATTTCTATTATTATTATTATTATTATTATTCCTATTAGAAACAACCTTAGGAAGGAATCCAGGTTTGGTATGCAAAACCACCTTATCTGTATGGAAAACAAGGTATGGTGAGTCACACTGTAAAGCAGATAACTCAGAAATTCTTCTAGCCGAAGAGATAGCTACTAAAAACAAAACTTTCCAAGATAGAAGCTTAATATCTATGGAATGCATAGGTTCAAATGGAACCCCTTGAAGAACGTTAAGAACCAAGTTTAGGTTCCATGGCGGAGCAACGGGTTTAAATACAGGCTTGATCCTGACTAAAGCCTGACTAAACGCTTGAATGTCTGGGACATCTGCCAGACGTTTGTGTAAAAGAATATACAAAGCAGATATCTGTCCTTTTAAGGAACTAGCTGATAATCCCTTCTCCAATCCTTCTTGGAGAAAAGACAATATTCTAGGAATCCTAATCTTACTCCATGAGTAACCCTTGGATTCACACCAATAAAGATATTTGCACCAAATCTTATGATAGATTTTCCTGGTGACAGGCTTTCTAGCTTGAATCAGGGTATCAATGACCGACTCAGAGAAACCACGCTTTGATAGAATCAGGCGTTCAATCTCCAAGCAGTCAGATGCAGAGAAATTAGATTGGTATGCTTGAATGGAACATGGATTAGAAGGTCCTGCCTCATTGGCAGAGTCCACGGTGGAACAGATGACATGTCCACTAGGTCTGCATACCAAGTCCTGCGTGGCCATGCAGGTGCTATCAGAATCACTGAAGCTCTCTCCTGCTTGATTCTGGCAACCAGACATGGGAGGAGAGGAAACGGTGGAAATACATAGGCCAGATTGAAGGACCAGGGCACTGCTAGAGCATCTATCAGTACCGCCTGGGGATCCCAGGACCTGGACCCGTAACAAGGAAGTTTGGCGTTCTGACGGGATGCCATCAGATCCAATTCTGGTGTGCCCCATAGCTGAGTAAGCTGGGCAAATACCTCCGGATGGAGCTCCCACTCCCCCGGATGAAAAGTCTGCCGACTTAGAAAATCCACCTCCCAGTTCTCTACCCCTGGGATATGGATTGCTGAGAGATGGCAAGAGTGATCCTCCGCCCATCGGATTATTTTGGTTACCTCCATCATCGCTAGAGAACTCCGTGTTCCTCCTTGATGATTGATATAAGCTACAGTCGTGATGTTGTCCGACTGAAATCTGATGAATTTGGCCGCAGCTAGCTGAGGCCACGCCTGAAGTGCATTGAATATCGCTCTCAGTTCTAGAATGTTTATCGGGAGGAAAGTTTCCTCCCGAGACCATAATCCCTGTGCTTTCAGGGAGTTCCAGACTGCACCCCAGCCTAGCAGGCTGGCATCTGTCATTACTATGAGCCACTCTGGCCTGCGGAAACACATTCCCTGAGACAGGTTGTCCTGAGACAACCACCAGAGAAGAGAATCTCTGGTCTCCTGGTCCAGATGCAGTTGAGGAGATAACTCTGCATAATCCCCATTCCACTGTTTGAGCATGCATAGTTGCAGTGGTCTGAGGTGTAGGCGGGCAAAAGGAACTATGTCCATTGCCGCTACCATGAGTCCGATTACCTCCATACACTGAGCCACTGATGGCCGAGGAATGGAATGAAGAGCTCGGCAAGTGGTTAAGAGTTTTGATTTTCTGACCTCCGTCAGAAATATTTTAATTTCTACCAAGTCTATCAGAGTCCCTAGGAAGGAAACTCTTGTGAGAGGGAAGAGGGAACTCTTTTTTATGTTCACCTTCCAACCCGTGAGATCTCAGAAAAGCCAACACGAGGTACATGGGAGACTTGGCTAGCTGGAAAGTTGACGCCGGAATTAAGATGTCGTCTAGATAAGGCACCACTGCTATGCCCCACGGTCTTAGAACCGCCAAAAGGGACCCTAGCACCTTTGTGAAAATTCTGGGAGCTGTGGCCAACCCGAAGGGAAGGGCCACGAACTGGTAATGCCTGTCCAGAAAGGTGAATCTGAGGAATTGATGATGATCTCTGTGAATAGGGATATGTAGATATGCATCCTTTAAGTCCACGGTAGTCATATATTGACCCTCCTGGATCAACGATAGAATAGTCCAAATAGTCTCCATCTTGAATGATGGTACTCTGAGGAATTTGTTTAGAATTTTGAGATCCAAGATTGGTCTGAAAATTCCCTCTTTTTGGGAACCACAAACAGGTTTGAGTAAAACCCTAGCCCTTGTTCCGCTTTTGGAACTGGGCGGATCACTCCCATGTCTGGTTTGCAGACAATTGAGAAATGTGAAATCTCCCCCTTGGGAGGGAGTCTTTGAAGTCCAGAAGATATCCCTGGGACACAATTTCTAAAGCCCAGGAATCGTGAACATCTCTTGCCCAAACCTGAGCGAAGAGAGAGAGTCTGCCCCCTACTAGATCCGGTCCCGGATCGGGGGCTACCCCTTCATGCTGTCTTAGAGGCAGCTGCAGGCTTCTTGGCATGTTTACCCTTGTTCCAAGCCTGGTTAGGTCTCCAGACTGAGTTGGATTGGGCAAAATTCCCCTCTTGCTTTGCAGCAGGGCAAGCTGAAGCGGGACAACTTGAAGTTTTTTATTATTATTATTATTTTGTTCGGTCCTCATTTTATTTGTTTTATTCTGAGGGAGGGCATGGCCTTTCCCTCCAGTGATGTCTGAAATAATCTCTTTCAGTTCAGGCCCGAATAGGGTCTTTCCTTTGAAAGGGATGTTCAAAAGTTTAGATTTTGATGACACATCAGCAGACCAGGACTTAAGCCATAACGCCCTGCGTGCTAAAATGGCAAAACCTGAATTCTTTGCCGCTAATTTAGCCAGTTGGAAAGCGGCATCTGTAATGAAAGAATTAGCCAACTTAAGGGCCTTAATTCTATCCATAATATCCTCTAATTGAGTCTCCATCTGAAGAGCCTCTTCTAGAGCAGGGGTCGCCAACCTTTTGGACTTCAGGGACCACTAAACTCACAATTTTGAATCCCGTGGACCACTAACATGAATTTTTTTTAAAAGGTACATACCTCTATAATGTGTGTGTATATATATATATATATATATATATATATATAGAGAGAGATACTGTATATATGTATATATATATATATATATATATATATATATACACACACACAAACACATATTGTACATAACTAGTATAACCATAGCTAAGTTTACATTATGTATATATTTACACATTTTTAAGAAATATTTTTTGGAATTAACTAATTAAATGACAGAACCGAGGAAATACTTCCAAATGACAGATGAAGGGTGAGTGCCAACTTTTGAGCTGGAAACAGAGAGGCAGAAAGTGGGAAAAAAAGAATTATGTTTAAAAGGACCGCAAGACTTCCAAGTTACCTCCCCAGTTAGGAATTATTCAAAACTACTTATGATCATGGACAGACATTGGAGTCATAAATTAAGTTTATATAAGAAAGCTCTCAAAATGGATGTGAGCTAACAACGACTGATGTTACTGGCAATTACTAATACTACTGGAGGGATATAGCTGATCTGCTGGATGGCAATTACTGGAATTCATGTGGAATAAAATTATTAGAATGAAAAATAATACAATACGCAATGTGAGTAGGGAGATTGTAATTTAACTCCTCCTCCTCCGTCAGTTTTCACTGATGTCCAGCCAGGCACTGTAGGGAATTGCGGCACAACGGGGTGACACCATAAGAGGAGATGAATTCCTGCTTGATGGTGTCAAGGACCACCAACATTTTCTCGTGGACCACCAGTGGTCCATGGACCACTGGTTGGCGACCTCTGTTCTAGAGCCTCGAACCAGAAAGCAGCTGCAGTAGTTACAGGAACAATGCACGCAATAGGTTGGAGAAGAAAACCTTCATGAACAAAAATTTTCTTCAGGAGACCCTCTAATTTTTTATCCATAGGATCTTTGAATGCACAACTGTCTTCGATAGCTATAGTTGCACGCTTAGCAAGAGAATAAATAGCTCTCTCCACCTTAGGAACCATCTGCCATGAGTCCCGCATGGTTTCAGATATGGGAAACATTTTCTTAAAAACAGGAGGGGGAGCGAACGGAATACCTGGTCTATCCCACTCCTTAGTAACAATATTCACAATCCTCTTAGGGACTGGAAAAACATCAGTGTAAACAGGAACCTCTAAGTATTTGTCCATTTTACACAATTTCTCTGGGACCACTAAAGGGTCACAATCATCTACAGTTGCTAATACCTCCCTGAGCAATAAGCGGAGGTGTTCAAGCTTAAATTTAAAGGCCGTCATATCAGAATCTGTCTGAGGGAGCGTCTTTTTCCTGAATCAGAAATTTCTTCCTCAGATAACAAATCCCTTACCCCTACTTCAGAACATTGTGAGGGTGTATCGGATACGGCTACTAAAGCATCAGACGGCTCAGCATTTGTTCTTAACCCAGAGCTGTCACGCTTTCCTTGTAAACCAGGCAGTTTAGATAAAACCTCTGTGAGGGTTGTATTCATAACTGTGGCCATGTCTTGTAAAGTAAATGAATTTGACGCACTAGAGGTACTTGGCGTCACTTGTGCGGAAGTTACTGGTTGTGACAATTGGGGAGAGCTAGATGTCAAACCCTCATTTCCTTCTGTCTGAGAATCATCTATTGCTATATTTTTAAGTGCTAAAATATGCTCTTTATAATTTATAGACATATCAGTGCAAGTGGGACACATTCTAAGAGGGGGTTCCACAATGGCTTCTAAACACATTGAACAAGGATTTTCCTTGATGTCAGACATGTTAAACAGGCTAGTAATGAAACAAGCAAGCTTGGAAAACACTTTAATCAAAGCAAATAATACTTAGAAAAATGGTACTGTGCCTTTAAGAGAAAAAAAATATGCACAAACTCTGCAAAACAGTGTAAAAAAGCAGTAAACTTTACGAAATTTTTACAGTAGCATCATAAAGCCTTAGGCCTAGATTTAGAGTTGGGCGGTAGCTGTGAAAACCAGCGTTAGAGACTCCTAACGCTGGTTTTTACCGCCCTCTGGTATTTGGAGCCAGTCATTAAAGGGTCTAACGCTCACTTTCCAGCCGCGACTTTTCCATACTGCAGATCCCCTTACGTCATTTGTGTATCCTATCTTTTCAATGGGATCTTTCTAACGCTGATATTTAGAGTTGTGGCTGAAGTGAGCGTTAGAAATCTAACGACAAAACTCCAGCCGCAGAAAAAAGTCAGTAGTTAAGAGCTTTCTGGGCTAACGCCGGTTTATAAAGCTCTTAGCTACTGTGCTCTAAAGTACACTAGCACCCATAAACTACCTATGTACCCCTAAACCGAGGTCCCCCCACATCGCCACCACTCGATTCAATTTTTTTAACCCCTAATCTGCCGACCGCCACCTACGTTATCCTTATGTACCCCTAATCTGCTGCCCCTAACGCCGCCGACCCCTATATTATATTTATTAACCCCTAATCTGCCCCCCACAACGTCGCCGCCACCTACCTACAATTATTATCCCCTAATCTGCCGACCAGAGCTCACCGCTAGTATAATTAATGTATTAACCCCTAATCCGCCTCACTCCCACCTCAATAACCCTATAATAAATAGTATTAACCCCTAATCTGCCCTCCCTAACATCGCCGACACCTAACTTCAAGTATTAACCCCTAATCTGCCGATCGGAGCTCACCGCTACTCTAATAAATTGTTTAACCCCTAAAGCTAAGTCTAACCCTAACACCCCCCTAAGTTAAATATAATTTAAATCTAACAAAATAAATTACCTCTTATTAAATAAATTATTCCTATTTAAAGCTAAATATTACCTGTAAAATAAACCCTAATATCGCTACAATATAAATTATAATTATATTATAGCTATTTTAGGATTTATATTTATTTTACAGGTAACTTTGTATTTATTTTAACCAGGTACAATAGCTATTAAATAGTTAAGAACTATTTAATAGCTAAAATAGTTAAATTAATTACAAAATTACCTGTAAAATAAATCCTAACCTAAGTTACAATTAAACCTAACACTACACTATCAATAAATAAATTAAATAAAATACCTACAATTATCTACAATTAAACCTAACACTACACTATCAATAAATTAATTAAATACAATATCTACAAATAAATACAATTAAATAAACTAACTAAAGTACAAAAAATAAAAAAGAACTAAGTTACAAAAAATAAAAAAATATTTACAAACATTAGAAAAATATTACAACAATTTTAAACTAATTACACCTACCCTAAGCCCCCTAATAAAATAACAAACACCCCCAAAATAAAAAAATGCCCTACCCTATTCTAAATTAAAAAAGTTCAAAGCTCTTTTACCTTACCAGCCCTTAAAAGGACCTTTTGTGGGGCATGCCCCAAAGAATTCAGCTCTTTTGCCTGTAAAAAAAACATACAATACCCCCCCAACATTACAACCCACCACCCACATACCCCTAATCTAACCCAAACCCCCCTTAAATAAACCTAACACTAAGCCCCTGAAGATCTTCCTACCTTATCTTCACCTCGCCGGGTATCACCACCGATCAGTCCTGGCTCCTAAATCTTCATCCAACCCAAGCGGGGGCTGGCGATCCATAATCCTGCGGCTGAAGAGGTCCAGAAGAGGCTCCAAAGTCTTCATCCTATCCGGGAAGAAGAGTCGATCCAGACCGGCAACCATCTTGATCCAAGCGGCATCTTCTATCTTCATCCGATGAGGAACGGCTCCATCGTGAAGACCTCCAGCGCGGATCAATTTTCTTCCTCCGACGTCCAACTGAATAATGACGGTTCCTTTAAGGGACGTCATCCAAGATGGCATCCCTCGAATTCCGATTGGCTGATAGGATTCTATCAGCCAATCGGAATTAAGGTAGAACTAATTGAACTTGATTCTGATTGGCGGATTCCATCAGCCAATCAGAATTTTCCAACCTTAATTCCGATTGGCTGATAGAATCCTATCAGCCAATCGGAATTCGAGGGACGCCATCTTGGATGACGTCCCTTAAAGGAACCGTCATTCTTCAGTTGGACGTCGGAGGAAGAAGATTGATCCGCGCTGGAGGTCTTCACGATGGAGCCGTTCCTCATCGGATGAAGATAGAAGATGCCGCTTGGATCAAGATGGTTGCCGGTCTGGATCGCCTCTTCTTCCCGGATAGGATGAAGACTTTGGAGCCTCTTCTGGACCTCTTCAGCCGCAGGATTATGGATCGCCAGCCCCCGCTTGGGTTGGATGAAGATTTAGGAGCCAGGACCGATCGGTGGTGATACCCGGCGAGGTGAAGATAAGGTAGGAAGATCTTCAGGGGCTTAGTGTTAGGTTTATTTAAGGGGGGTTTGGGTTAGATTAGTGGTATGTGGGTGGTGGGTTGTAATGTTGGGGGGGGGTATTGTATATATTTTTTTACAGGCAAAAGAGCTGAATTCTTTGGGGCATGCCCCACAAAAGGTCCTTTTAAGGGCTGGTAAGGTAAAAGAGCTTTGAACTTTTTTAATTTAGAATAGGGTAGGGCATTTTTTTATTTTGGGGGTCTTTGTTATTTTATTAGGGTCTTAGAATAGGTGTAATTAGTTTAAAATTGTAATATTTTTCTAATGTTTGTAAATATTTTTTTATTTTTTGTAACTTAGTTCTTTTTTATTTTTTGTACTTTAGTTAGTTTATTTAATTGTATTTATTTGTAGATATTGTAATTAATCAATTTATTGATAGTGTAGTGTTAGGTTTAATTGTAGATAATTGTAGGTATTTTATTTAATTAATTTATTGCTAGTGTAGTGTTAGGTTTAATTGTAACTTAGGTTAGGATTTATTTTACAGGTAATTTTGTAATTATTTTAACTATTTTAGCTATTAAATAGTTCTTAACTATTTAATAGCTATTGTACCTGGTTAAAACAAATACAAAGTTACCTGTAAAATAAATATAAATCCTAAAATAGCTATAATATAATTATAATTTATATTGTAGCTATATTAGGGTTTATTTTACAGGTAAGTATTTAGCTTTAAATAGGAATAATTTATTTAATAAGAGGTAATTTATTTCGTTAGATTTAAATTATATTTAACTTAAGGGGGTGTTAGGGTTAGACTTAGCTTTAGGGGTTAATCCATTTATTACAGTAGCGGCGAGATTCGGTCGGCAGATTAGGGGTTAATAATTGAAGTTAGGTGTCGGCGATGTTAGGGAGGGCAGATTAGGGGTTAATACTATTTATTATAGGGTTATTGAGGTGGGAGTGAGGCGGATTAGGGGTTAATAACTTTATTATAGTAGCGGTGCGGTCCGCTCGGCAGATTAGGGGTTAATAAGTGTAGGCAGGTGGAGGCGACGTTGAGGGGGGCAGATTAGGGGTTAATAAATATAATATAGGGGTCGGCGGTGTTAGGGGCAGCAGATTAGGGGTACATAGGGATAATGTAGGTAGCGGCGGTTTACGGAGCGGCAGATTAGGGGTTAAAAAAAATATGCAGGTGTCAGCGAAAGCGGGGGCGGCAGATTAGGGGTTAATAAGTGTAAGGTTAGGGGTGTTTAGACTCGGGGTACATGTTAGGGTGTTAGGTGCAGACGTAGGAAGTGTTTCCCCATAGAAAACAATGGGGCTGCGTTAGGAGCTGAACGCGGCTTTTTTGCAGGTGTTAGGTTTTTTTAAGCTCAAATGGCCCCATTGTTTTCTATGGGGGAATCGTGCACAAGCACGTTTTTGAAGCTGGCCGCATCCGTAAGCACCGCTGGTATCTAGAGTTGCAGTGGCGTTAAATTATGCTCTACGCTCCCTTTTTGGAGCCTAACGCACTGAAAACACAGCCATTCTGTGAACTCTAAATACCAGCGGTATTTAAAAGGTGCGGGGGGAAAAAAGCACGCGTAGCTAACGCACCCCTTTGGCCGCAGAACTCTAAATCTAGGCGCAAGTAAGTTTGCACAGCTAGATAAATAAACGATTAACCCCTTAATGTATAAACCGGATTGACAAAACGTCAAAAACCGGTAAAAAAACGTTCAGCACCTTGCCACAGCTCTGCTGTGGCACCTACCTGCCCTTTAGGAAAGATTTGTGGGGGAAAAAACTTCTTTTAAGCCCTCAAACACAGCATGACCCTCTGGAGAAGCAGCTGGATGTCTCTGAGTAAAAGAAACTGCGCAACTGCGGTGCGAAAATAGGCCCCTCCCACCTCACTCGATGTTATGGCACCTAAAAGAAACACACCAGAGTGTTTCTAAACTAGCCATGTGGGTTAATAACCCTTAAATAAGCCACAATGACCCCTTAAAGTCCCTCAAAAAACTTTATGTTTGCAATAAAAAAACGTTTTTTCTTAACAGTGTCACCAGTAACCCATGAGCCCTTTATGCAAGCTGGGATTCCTACTAAGTGTCTGAATACAGCTTACCCTTCCCTCATGGGGATATTGCCAGCCTTTTCTAGAATTATCACAGTCTGTCTAGAAAAAAATAGACTGAACATACCTCAATGCAGCTTAGCATGCAAACCGTTCCCCCAACTGAAGTTTTCCTGTACTCTTCAGCCCTTGTGAGAACAGCAGTGGATCTTAGTTACAAAGTGCTAAGATCATCATCCTCCTTGCAGAAATCTTCATCCCTTTTCTGCCAGAGAGTGAATAGTACACACCGGTACCATTTAAAATAACAAACTTTTGCTTGAGAAAATAAAAACTAACATTTTTGTCACCACACTCACTTTACCCTTCCTAGTACTTAGAGTAGGCAAACAGAATGACTGGGGGGTGGAGCTAAGGAAGGAGCTATATAGACAGCTCTGCTGTGGGTGCTCTATTTGCCACATCCTGTAAGGAAGGAGAATATCCCACAAGTATGGATAAATCCGTGGACTCGATACATCTTACAAGAGAAAATGGGGGGTCTCAAGGACTCTCATCACCATGAAAGAAATTAACTTATTAGGTAAGTATATAAAAAAAATCTTTCATAAAGTGTTGAGAGTCCACAATACATCACATCTGTGATCTAATACTCAAGCTGTGGAGTCCACAAGATAACCGTGAAAGTGCAGAACTTGAACTAAAGACACCAAAACTAATGACCAGATACTGCTGCCTGAAGAACTTTCCTGCTAAAAACATAAGAAACAAAAAACATCAAAATGATAAAATGTAGTAAAATAATGTAACAACCAAATAGATGTCTTGGATGCTCCACAGATAATTAATTTCTAAAGGCCCTAGAAGTAGAAACAGAGCCTTACTAATCATTTGCTTTACCTAAGAAACAGAAGTAATTGCTGAATGGACAAATAAGGAAGAAGTTTGTCAAAAAAATCTTACTGGCCCCTAAAGACAATTTAAGAGCCCTTACCACATCCAGATTATGTAAAAGACATTACTTAGAGACAGAAGATGAGTGTCCAAACCATGCATAAGTGTAAAGGATGTTGTTTATAACACCCGTAGGCCCAAAAAGGTTCCAAGGAGGAGATACTGGATTAAACACCTGTCTAATGGTAAACAGCACCTGTGTCATGCCTGCCTGTTTGATGCCCCTGTCTCTTCAACCCCTTAATGACTACAGCACTTTTCCATTTTCTGACCGTTTGGGACCAAGGCTATTTTTACATTTTTGCGGTGTTTGTGTTTAGCTGTAATTTTCCTCTCACTCATTTACTGTACCCACACATATTATATACCGTTTTTCTCGCCATTAAATGGACCTTCAAAAGATACCATTATTTTCATCATGTCTTATAATTTACTATAAAAATTTTTTATAAAACATGAGGGGAAAAAATGGAAAAAAACACACATTTTCTAACTTTGGCCCCCCAAAATCTGTTACACATCTACAACCACCAAAAAACACCCATGCTAAATAGTTTCAAAATTTTGTCCTGAGTTTAGAAATACCCAATGTTTACATGTTCTTTGCTTTTTTTTACAAGTTATAGTGCAATAAATACAAGTAGAACTTTGCTATTTCCAAACCACTTTTTTTTTTTCAAAATTAGCGCTAGTTACATTGTAATTCTGATATCTTTCAGGAATCCCTGTTTATCCCTTGATATGTACATATTTTTTTTTTTTTAAAAAAAGACATCCTAAAGTATTGATCTAGGCCCATTTTGGTATATTTCATACCACCCTTTCACTGCCAAATGCGATCAAATAAAAAAAATTGTTCACTTTTTCACAATTTTTTTCACAAACTTTAGGTTTCTCACTGAAATTATTTACAAACAACTCGTGCAATTATGGCATAAATGGTTGTAAATGCTTCTCTGGGATACCCTTTGTTCAGAAATAGCAGACATATATGGCTTTGGCGTTGCTTTTTGATAATTAGAAGGCCGCTAAATGCCAGTGCGCACCACACGTGTATTATGCCCAGCAGTGAAGGGGTTAATTAAGGAGCATGTAAGGAGCTTCTAAGGTTAATTTTAGCTTTAGTGTAGTATAGTAGACAACCCCAAGTATTGATCTAGGCCCATTTTGGTATATTTTATGCCACAATTTCACCGCCAAATGCGATCAAATTAAAAAAAAATTACATTTTTCACAATTTTAGGTTTCTCACTGAAATTATTTAAAAACAGCTTGTGCAATTATGGCACACATGGTTGTAAATGCTTCTCTGGGATCCCCTTTGTTCAGAAATAGCAGACATATATGGCTTTGGTGTTGCTTTTTAGTAATTAGAAGGCCACTAAATGCCGCTGCGCACCACACATGTATTATGCCCAGCAGTGAAGGGGTTAATTAGGGAGCTTGTAGGGAGTTTGTAGGGTTAATTTTAGCTTTAGTGTAGTGTAGTAGACAACCCAAAGTATTGATCTAGGCCCATTTTGGTATATTTCATGCCACCATTTCACCGTCAAATGCGATCAAATAAAAAAAATTGTTCACTTTTTCACAAACTTTAGGTTTCTCACTGAAATTATTTACAAACAGCTTGTGCAATTATGGCACCAATGGTTGTAAATGCTTCTTTGGGATCCCCTTTGTTCAGAAATAGCAGACATATATGGCTTTGGCATTGCTTTTTGGTAATTAGAAGGCCGCTAAATGCCGCTGCACATCACACGTGTATTATGTCTAGCAGTGAATGGGTTAATTAGGTAGCTTGAAGGGAGCTTGCAGAGTTAATTTTAGCTTTAGTGTAGAGATCAGCCTCCCACCTGACACATCCCACCCCCTGATCCCTCCCAAACAGCTCCCTTCCCTCCCCACCGCACAATAGTCCCCGCCATCTTAAGTACTGGCAGAAAGTCTGCCAGTAGTAAAATAAAAAGGTATCTTTGATTTTTTTTAGCATATTTACATATGCTGCTGTGTAGGATCCCCCTTAGCCCCCAACCTCCCTGATACCCCCCAAACAGCTCTCTAACCCTCCCCCTCTGCCTTATTGGGAGCCATCTTGGGTACTGGAAGCTGTCTGCCAGTACCCAATTTGCAAAAAAATGTTTGTTTTTTTTCTGTATTGTAGCTCCCCTCCACAGACCAACCCCCAACCCCCTGCCTGATTGTTTATAAAAAAATATTGCTTGCCTTCCCCCCCTTTTTCTCACTGTGCACAAGAAATTTGCCGTAGTGTAGCGGTTCCCACCCGCTACCTCCCCATGCACGCGCCCGCCCGTGCACGCGAGCGCATCAGTGTGCGCCCCCGGCTGCCCCCACCCACGATCCTGCCTTCCTCGACATCATAGGGCCCATCGATGGCCGCCCACCCGCCTCCCACATCGGCTCCCACCCACCAACGATACCGGCCATCGGGTGTTATTGCAGGATTCCTCTATATTGAGGCATCACTGCAATAACAGGATCGCTTCCACCATTTTCCCAGACCGACAGGGTACGTCCTCGGTCTTAAACTGTATTTTTTTAGAGGACGTACCCTGTACATCGTCGTTCATTAAGGGGTTAAAGGGATACTAAACCCAATTTTTTTCTTTCATGATTCAGATAGAGCATGCCATTTTAAGCAATTTTTAAATTTACTCCTATTATCAATTTTTCTTTGTCCTCTTGGTATCTTTATTTACAAAGCAGGAATTTAAAGCTTAGGAGCCGTCCCATTTTAGGTTCAGCACCCTGGATAGCGCTTGCTTATTGGTAGCTACATTTAGCAAACCAATAAGCAAGCATAACCCAGATTCTCAACCAAAAATGGGCCGGCTCCTAAGCTTTATATTCCTGCTTTTTAAAAAAAGATAGCAAGAGAACAAAGAAACGTTGACAATAGGAGTAAATTACAAAATTGCTTAAAATTGGCTTTCTGCATCAACCTCTTATGCTGAAACCTGTCTGATTAGTTATCTCCCACCTGATCTCTGATTCAGTTTCTATTAAAGGAAATTATCATGCCTAGGCTCAATGCATCAGTTTAGTTGCCGTTTACTCTAGGGGGCCTATTTAACAAAGGTCTGTCGGACCTGATCCGACATTGCAATACGCTCTCCGTATTCAGCATTGCACCAGCAGCTCTTGTGAGCTGCTGCTGCAACGCCGCCCCCCCTTCAGATTCACGGATAATCGGCCACAAGCAGGGGGGTGTCAATCAACCCGATCGTATTCGATCGGGTTGATTATTGGCGATGTCTGTCCGCCTCCTCAGGGCAGGCGGATAGGTTATGGAGCAGCGGTCTTTAGACCGCTGCTCCATAACTTGTGTTTCTGGCCAGCCTGAAGGCTCGCCAGAAACACGGGGCATCAAACTCCATACGGAGCTTGATAGATATGCCCCTGTGTCTGTTCCAACGTACCTTTTCCCTGTGTATTTCAAGTATTTTTTTGATTTTCTCTGCCTGAGTTCTACTGACTGCACGTACCCTGCTGTATTTTTTTGTTTATTCTGCTGTACTTATCCTGGACACTGCTATATTGTATATTCTAAACCCTGCAACATATCTCATTTCAAAAAGAACTATTATAGTGATCATCCAGCAATTTGCTACAAGTAAATTCTATAACCTAAATCCTGCATCATCTGCTACAACTGTATTGTATACCCTGACCCTGCAACATAACTCAGTTACCAGACAAGTATTACTGCAATTATCCAGTCATCTGCTACAACTGTGTTATATACTCTGACCCTGCATCATATTTTTGTTACCAGATTTCTATTACTGTGATTACCCAGCCATCTACTACTGTTGTATTGGATACTCTGAACCCTACAGCATATTTCAGTTTTCCAAGGAAACTCATACTGTGACACCAGGAAAGAAAACATTTCCAGGCCTTATGATAAAGCTTCTTGGACAATGGATTCCTACCTCGAAGATGAGTGTCTTCTATTTATACGGCCAATCTGCATTTTGACATTGATGAAGATTATTTCCACAACAGCATCACAAAAGAAAGTATTGGCAACTTTAATCATCTACAGGCAATCCTGAATCTTATCCAGTGAAATCTCAGAGATTGTCTCTGATTAAAGTGAAGGTCAAGTCTGGGGTTGTGCTTAGCAGTTTTCAATATTTTAGCTAAAATGAGTATGATGTTCATTCATCAAAGTATAGATAGATACAAGCAAAAGATTTATATTTTACGTTTTGAAACCGCTCCGTTTCAGCTGTAAAATCCGCCCGTCATAGTGCCTTTATTGATTGACATCTTTTGGCTCCAATCTATTGTTTTACCCCGTGGCGTCCAGCCCCTTTTCGTTTTCGTCATTGTCAGCTTATGCGCATGCGTGTAAGTAAACATCGCGTCATCATCATCATGCTCGTCCCCGTAACGCGCATTCGTTGTTTGCTCGCAAAATTACTGCATACAAAGTTACGGCCGTTAATTACGCGCATGCGCTATTGAGCTGACCGTACGCATGCGCATTTCAAACAGAACAAGGGTGCACGAGCGTAGTCTCGTTGTAAGAAACAAAGCGACGTCATCAAGTCAGAATAAGGAAGTCCTGTATGGGCGGAGATAAACGCAATAACGGAGCAACATTATAAATACATTTTTTGGGCAAAGGGTTAGTTATTTATACATATAAAGTAAGCGAATTTAATGTTTTTAAGATAATCTTCAACATGATGTATTTTGAATCCCAAAAATTGACCTTCACTTTAAGGGTCACACTATAAAGTTTTAGCATCTGCTACTCAAACACCACAAACTGCTAGTCTGTAGACAAAAAAAATGCCTACTGAAAAGCTTTTCTATGATAAGCTACTAATGTCCTATCCATTGTCAGAGCAAGTGTCATGTGATCACTGACTCAAGAGCTGCTACCTATTTGTGAGCAAAATCTCCCCTGTGACATCACAGGCTCCATGGTAACTCACCACCTCTAACCACAGACAATGAGGCAGAGGTGAACTGTCACTCTACAGGCTACCTCTTAGCCAATATGGAACAAGTCTTATAATATGTCCTTGAATGAAGTGTTGTATTCTAATGGAATAGTAGTTTGCTAAGCTAAAGTGATTCTGGCAAAATTAAACTTTCATGGATTAGATATGCAATTTTAATTCTATTGAGATTTTTTTTGTTCTCTTGGTATCCTTTTTCTAAAAGCATACCTAGGTAGGCACTGCAGCAATGCGTTACTGAGTGCTGCTAGTAGGTGATTGGTAGCTATACACATGACTCTCCCTGTAAACTAAAGCCCAAAACTTAGAACAATTAAAAATTAACATTTCATTGCTTATCTCTTCTACCTCCTACTGGGAGTGTAATATTCTTTCATTATATAGTGCATACAATAGCAGGTGATTGGTAGCTATACACATGGCTCTCCCTGTAAACTAAAGCCCAAAACTTAGAACAATTAAAAATTAACATTTCATTGCTTATCTCTTCTACCTCCTACTGGGAGTGTAATATTCTTTCATTATATAGTGCATACAATTTTAAACAACTTTTCCATTTACTTCTATTATCAAA
Source organism: Bombina bombina (assembly GCF_027579735.1). Classification (NCBI taxonomy): domain Eukaryota; kingdom Metazoa; phylum Chordata; class Amphibia; order Anura; family Bombinatoridae; genus Bombina; species Bombina bombina. The sequence goes on from NC_069504.1 coordinate 565,599,607, forward strand.
TTTTCTTTGTTTTCTTGTAATTCTTTGTTGAAAAGCAGGAAGGTAAGTTCAGGGGTGTGCACGTGTCTGAAGCACTATGGGGCAGCAGTTTTTCAAGAATGTTATACATTAGCAGGAACACTAGATGGCAGCATTATTTCCTGTCATGTAGTGCCTCAGGCATATGCACGCTACTTACCTAGGTATCTCGTCAACAAAGAATAACATGAGAACGAAGCAAATTTAATAATAGAAGTAAATTAGAAACGTTTTAGAAATTGTATTCTCTATCTGAATCATGAAAGATTTTGGGGGGGGTTCATGTCCCTTTAACTTTACACAGGTTTTATTTAACCTATACCTAAGTATATAAACTTTCAGAATAGATAGGGATACCACATGAAAAGTCAGCTATTTCAAATGCCAAAATAAAGTAAAAGGAGATATTTGTAAACAGCAGTTCAAATTGATCATTGGACACAAATTAATGTGGAGAGGAAATTGGGGTAAAGTGTTCCTTTCTGGGTGGGCAGGTGAATTTACTAACAAGGGGCAGTAGAGGAAAAATATAGTTGTTTCATGTATAACTACTAATATTAGTCATTGGGTTAATTTTAAACCTCCTTTAAAAGGTATTGTGTTTTAAAGGTATAGCTGACTCACACTCTTGCTCACACACACACACACACACACACTTGCTCACACAAACAGGAACAAACAGACGACCAGATTACGAGTTTTGCATTATGAGGGGTGCGGTACTAACTTGAACGTTATTGTCACCACTCACTTACCTACAGCGCTGGTATTACAGGTTTTTCTAAACCCGGCATTTTTAGGCAAGAAGAGAGCGTAGAGCAAAATTGTGCTCCATACCGCACTCCAATACCAGCGCTGCTTAAGTCAGCGGTGAGCTGATTTCCCCATAGACATCAATGGGGAGAGCCGGCTGAGAAAAAGTCTAACACCTGCCAAAAAGCAGCGTAAAGCTCAGTAACGCAGCCCCATTGATTCCTATGGGGAAACACATTTTATGTTTACACCTAACACCCTAACATGAACCCTGAGTCTAAACACCCCTAATCTTACACTTATTAACCCCTAATCTGCCGCCCCCAACATCGCCGACACCTGCATTATACTTATTAACCCCTAATCTGCCGCTCCGGACATCGCTGCCACCTACATTATACTTATGAACCCCTAATCTGCTGCCCCCAACATCGCCGACACCTACATTATATTTATTTACCCCTAATCTGCTGCCCACAACATCGCCGACACCTACATAATGTTATTAACCCCTAATCTGCCGCCCCATCGTCGTCACCACTATAATAAACATATTAACCCCTAAACCGCCGTACTCCCGCATTGCAAACACTAGTTAAATATTATCAACCCCTAATCTACCGCCCCTAACATCGCCGCCACCTACCTACATTTATTAACCCCTAATCTGCCGCCCCCAATGTTGCCGCCACTATATTATATTTATTATCCCCTAAACTTAAGGCTAACCCTAACCCTAACACCCCCTAGCTTAAATATAATTAAAATAAATCTAAATAAAACATAACTGTCGACAACTCCGTCATTACCCCTACCCTGCATGCCTGATGTCTCGGGTCACATTTGACTCAGATCTTTCCTTCACTCCTCACATTCAGTCCTTGGCTACAGCCTGCCGCTTCCACCTTAAAAACATCTCTAAAATTAGACACTTCCTTACACAAGACACAACTAAGATTTTAATCCACTCTCTCATTCTCTCCCGCCTTGATTACTGCAACTCTGTCCTCTCTGGTCTCCCCACCTGCCGCATAGCTCCTTTACAATCCATAATGAATGCCTCTGCCAGACTCATCTTCCTTACACGTCGCTCTTCATATGCTGCGCCTCTCTGCTAATCCCTTCACTGGCTTCCTCTTGCCTCTAGGATCAAACACAAAACTCTCACTCTTACATACAAAGCCCTCAACTGCACTGCTCCCCCCTACATCTCAGACCTTGTCTCCAGATACTCTCCCTCCCGTCCCCTTCGCTCTGCTCATGACCTCCTACTCTCCTCCTCTCTTGTCACCTCATCACACTCCCGTTTACAGGACTTCTCCAGACTGGCTCCCATCTTGTGGAACTCTCTGTCTCGCTCCACAAGACTCTCTTCTAGTTTTAAAAGCTTCAAGTGCTCCCTAAAGACTCTACTGTTCAGGGGACGCATACAACCTACGCTAACCTTTCCTAATACCAGTTCCTCTCCCCCACTGCAATCCCCTGAACCCTCTTAGCATGTAAGCCTAAAAGTCCAGCTGTTTGTAGATCACCTTCTTAAGAGCTGACTACAACAGTGCAACTCTTGGCAGGGCCCTCTACCCTATAATTGTTTTGTTGTACTCCCCCTTTGTTTATAGCGCTGCGGAATCTGTTGGCGCTCTACAAATAACCGATAATAATAATAATAAAAACTACAATTATTACCTAAATAATTCCTATTTAAAAATAAATACTTACTTGTAAAATAAACCCTAAGCTAGCTACAATATAACTAATAGCTGCATTGTATCTAGCTTAGGTTTTATTTTTATTTTACAGGCAAGTTTGTATTTATTTTAACTAGGTAGAATAGTTACTAAATAATTCTTAACTATTTACTAACTACCTAGCTAAAATAAATACAAATTGACCTGTAAAATAAAACCTAACCTAAGTTACACTAACACCTAACCCTACAATTAAATAAATTCCCTAAATTAAATACAATTAACTAAATTCGGCAAGATGTCCTCAACGAAGCCGGCAGAAGTGGTCCTCCAGATGGGCAGAAGTCTTCACCCAGATGGCATCTTCTATCTTCATCCTTCCGACGCGGAGCGGCTCCATCTTCAAGATGGCGTCCCTTAGATTCCGATTGGCTGATAGAATTCTATCAGCCAATCGGAATTAATGTTGAAAACACTTCAATCCTATTGGCTGATCAAATGAGCAAATAGGATTGAGCTCACATTCTATTGGCTGTTCCAATCAGCCAATAGAATGCAAGCTCAATCCTGTTGGCTGATTGCATCAGCCAATAGGATTTTTTCAACCTTAATTATGATTGGCTGATAGAATTCTATCAGCCAATCGAAATCTAAGGGACGCCATCTTGGATGACGTCATTTAAAGGAACCTTCATTCAGCAAGAAGACGATTGAAGAGGATGCTCCGCGCCGGATGTCTTGAAGATGGAGCCGCTCCGCGTCGGAAGGATAAAGATAGAAGATGCCGTCTGCCCCACAATCCACCAAGTCAGGAAGAGAGGTGAGAGGTGGAACTTCCGGAAGGAGGAGCTGTCCGGACCAGAGCACGCTGAGGTTGGCGTGGTACACGGAGTATTCACAGCTCGTTTCAACTATCCTCCTTGCTGTTTTTCCCGCTGCTGGTGTCTCGACACCCTAGGGAGCTGGGTAAATTCCACCAAGCCCAAGCAGGAAGTACGCCATTGGTGAGATCACTGGCTCCATCGCCAGAGCCGCAACCTAACAAACATTACAAAGGACCCCCAAGTCCGATCACCGGATCTCTACATCGGGTATCGCATAAGGAGATGGAGAAAATTTTGTCATTTAAGCCTCCTGTTGTTGGTGTATAACGCATCCTGGGGAGACGGGCATTTACTAAAAATTTCAAACAGGAATATTACAGGGACCTGAGTTTCTGCTTCCTGACGAGGAGTTTCAACGGTCATCACGCAATACAGGCGCTGGTAAAAGTATTTACCCGTTGTGGGGTGGTAACACCTCCTAGGGTATTATTGGTGTTGTTTACTGTTTATCTCCTGCCTGTGAAACAGTGCTGCTCTTTGCTTTACCAGATTGGTTTACCTGTTACTTAACACCTGTGGTGAGCTTGTTGCCTGAAACCATGTTTGGATAAATTATAAAAAAAGAGAGAAAATTTCTTGCTGGGGTGAGTGTCCCCCAGGAAGTGGCCGGTTTTTCTGAAGACTGTTATAGCTGAATCTCAACAGCTGACTTTGTTATTCTGTACTCAGCTAGAAATTGCAAGTACTGTGATTCTATGGGAGACATGTGCAACCTGGGTTTAGCAAGTTATTATCCTTAATAGCGTTGGGCTTGTTTTACACGCTATAAAGTTATAAGCAGTACTGCATCTGAATGTGGTGCTAATCGATAAGGTGCATTATATTGCTGGAACAACACAGGCTGTATCACAGTACCCGTTGCGGGGTAATAAAGCCCCCTAGGGTATAGCAGTGTCATACTTTATTGCTGAAGAGTTAGTGAAAAGTGGTAACCCCTGTTTAATTCATCTGGGCAGTTTGAGACTTTTTTTCATCAGTATCTCCTGCATCTGGATCCAGCACTAACTTGAAAATACATCAGCTGTAAAAGCATAGACACTATTCCACATAGCATTTTACTGTGCAAGCTATTCTTTGGATTTATTTGCTCTCATGTAAAGTTATAAGGGGACAACTATAGGCTCTATCTATTTGTCTTGTTAAATTATTGATACATCTGGCCTATAGGGGGATCTTTCGCAGCTTGATCATTTTTTTTTTTTTTTTCTTTTCTGTTATTTCAGTAGATATTTGTATTATTTTTCTATAATCATAAAGCGGTACTCTTAAACATGTGATTATTCTACAAAAAGTTAAAATCTTTGGGTGGTTGTCTGATGTATTCAGCTTGGTCATCTCTGTATATAATGTCTATAATAATATGTTAAATCAGGCCAGCCAAATATGGTATTGCGCTAGTTTAGCTTATGGTAGAGTGCTGGCTTGGATCTTGTGTATTTAAGGTGGTATCTATCTTGAGAATCAAAGTATCATCTCATTATAGCTAAGCCTTATGTTTAACTACACATATACGTTGAAATAATAAGCATAAACTGCCTATATTGATCGCTAGATCTTGGTAATATATTAGACTAATCAGGATAAGTGATATTACAGTCATATTTTAATTAACTGGTCAGACCTAGTTAAATTGACATCACTGGCTCTTCTTCTTTTTTTTTTTTCTTCACTAGAAAAAATATAAAACTTTAAAAAAAAAAAAAAAAAAATCACGTTTGTTTCAGATGAGCACAAGCTTTGAGTAACATTGAAGCTATAAAAGCTCTTACATTATGTAATATTTATAGATTATATATCTGCACTATTCACAGGTTTTGTTTTTTATTTTTTTCACGTGTTATTTTCCTTCTTTAAATTTTAATGGAAAATTCTGCACCCAGGTGAAATCTAATTCGCCCAAAATGCCAGTGAAAGCTAAAGATAAGAAAAACAGAATAACTGATTCTAGTTCTGACAGTTTAAATGACCCTACTGGGGTAACTATGGATTATCATGTCCTGTTATCTAAATTAACAGATTTATTCTCTCCTCAATTTGAGTCTATCAAAAAAGAATTAGGTACTATCTCATTGGAAATAAATTCATTATCCACCGAAGTCAGGCAGTTTTCAACTAGGCTACTTGAAGCCGAAGGTAGAATCTCTGACTTAGAAGACCAAATGAATGTACAGGAATCCATAATCCATAAACAAGACTCTAAAATTAAAAATATGCAGATACGCCTGGAGAATCTGGAAGATCGCTCCAGGTGTAATAATATTAGATTAGTGGGCCTACCCGAAAAACCTGAATATGAGGATTTATCTAAGTTTTTCTCTTATACTTTACCCCAAGCACTAGGTATGCCAACTCACATGTTACCGCTTATAATTGAGAGAGCACATAGACTTGGCCCTAAAAGAGCAGGTCCTGACGGTACCATAAAAAATAGATTGTGCATAGCCAAGTTTTTAAAATTTCAAGATAAAATAGAATTGCTAAAATTTTATAAAAAAAATTATCCCCCTGTATTTGGAAATAACAAAGTATTATTATTTCAAGACTTTTCAGCGGAGACCTCCTCCAAAAGGAGATTAATGGCCCCATATTGTACACAATTAATCAACAAAGGTATTAAAGCGCACTTGCTGTATCCAGCACGTATACTAGTGGAGGATGGAGATGCTAAATTAGTCTTTAATGATGTCACTGAAATTAGGAAGTATCTAGGTATTGCATAGCTGTTCATAATAGCTTTCAGTGAAATTATTTAGTAGAGATCAGAATTATCAAATATGAATGCTTCTGCTAGGTTTAAGTCACTGTATGTTTTTTCTTGTTTCTCTTTTTTTTCTTTTTTTTTTTTTTTTTTTTTTTCCCCCTTCCCCTCACCCCTGTGTGCCTCCACCGATATATAATTGATCTAGTAATTCTACTTACAGAGTATCTGTTAAAGAGTTTTAATGACTGAAGGAATTAGATTTTTGTCATGGAATGTAGGGGGTATTTCCTCCCCCAGTAAGCGTAAGGTGATTATCAAAACATTAGCTAAAAATAAACCGGATATTGTCTTTCTCCAAGAGACACATATTAATGCACAAGAAGCTGCTAAACTGAGAATTAAATGGGTGGGGGAAGTTATTTCCTCATCTGGGAGTCCTAGAAAGTGTGGGGTAGTGATTCTGCTGCATAAAGATTTGGAGTATAAGGTGAGTAAAGTAGAAATAGATCCAGCGGCTAGATTTATCTTGATGCAAATTCAAATCAAAAATGTAAATCTTGTACTATGTAATATTTACGCCCCTAACACATTCTCTAGAGCGTTTTGGGAGGAAATAAGAGCAAAACTAATTCCTTTTATCTCCGAAGCTATTATATTAGGAGGGGATTTTAATGCAACTTTATGCCCTGCGTTGGATAGACTTTCCAGTAAAAATAGAATACAATATAACAGAAATGCAAAATTTTTGAAGCAATTTTGTCAAATGTTAAAACTGGCTGATGTATGGCGAATCAAGAATCCTGAGATACAGAGCTTCTCATGTGAGTCAAAAGTACATAGAACATTTTCTCGAATAGATCTTTTCCTAATATCTGAAATTCTTGTGGTCCACAAGTTAGAAGCAGAGGTGGGAGATATCATAATATCTGATCATGCGATTATCTCTTTATTTCTCCCAATAACTGAAAATAGGCCTTTTACACCTAGATTCTTTTTCCCCAGATATTTATGTTCTAATCCTAAATTTATTAACAAGTTGAAATCCGTATGGCAGGAATATTGTTATCATAATATGAATTATGCTGAAAAACCCGAAGTATTTTGGGAGGCCTTCAAAACGGTGATTAGGGGAGAAATTCAGGCTTATATAAGTTTAGTTAAGAAAAAGAATAGAGCTTGGGAAGTTCAGATTACTAATAGAGTGAGGAATTCTTACAGAAGATATTGTGTTGATCGTTCGATAGCTAACTGGAAGAAGTATCTGGAAAATAGGAGAGAGAGAGACCTATTTTTAAAGAAAAGAACGCTAGAGGAAGAAGCCAAAATTAGCCTGCATTTTAAAGGTTTTCATGGATGTTCAGCTAAGCATCTTGCTAGGTTAACTAAAATAAGGAAGAAAAAAAATATGATTCTTGCTATTCAGACCTCGAACGCTCGCTTTACTGAATCGAGAGAAATTTCTGAGGTTTTTTTTTCCTATTACCAGCAACTGTATTCCAGAATAGAATCAAATGAGTCAAATCAGGAAAAGTTTTGGACTAGGATAAAGATACCTCAAATACATCCTGACGATCTAATGCTTATCAATGCACCTATCTCTATAGATGAACTGAGAAATGCTATTGATAATCTTAAATTGAACAAAGCGGCAGGCCCGGATGGGCTGCCAGCTGAGTTCTATAAATGTCTTGGTGAAGACCTTATGCCAATATTGGAAAAATTGTTTAATTATTATTTAGCGTCTGATGATACGATTTCGAGTTTTTTCTCCGCAGCCAATATATCTCTAGTTTTAAAGAAAGGTAAAAATGCGGAAGATCCTGCCTCTTATAGGCCAATTTCTGTGCTTAATTCAGATTACAAGATTTTAATGGCCATTATATCTTCTAGGCTTTCTTTATGCCTTCACAAAATTATTCACCCTGATCAGACAGGGTTCATGATTGCTAGGAACTCTACAAAAAATATCCGCAAGCTTATAAATTTTCTTGATTATGCTTGGAACATAGATCAAAATAGTAAGAAACCCTTATTGCTTGATGTAGCGATCTTATCATTGGACGCAGTCAAAGCGTTTGACTCCATTGTATGGCAGTATCTTTTCAGGGCGTTAGATCATTTTGGGCTTAAAGGCAAGTTCACACAATTTATAGCGAGATTGTATTCAAAACCAGTATCATTTCTACTTATTAACGGATCTTTGTCTCCTAAGATAGTCTTACAGCGAGGCACTAGACAGGGCTGTCCACTGTCGCCATTATTATTCAATATCGCTCTCGAGCCGTTAGCAATACGTCTTAGAGATATTCTGATAGGAGTGCAGATGGGCCCTCAGAAACTCAAAACATTACTGTATGCTGATGACGTTTTGATATACCGTTTAAGGTGGTGGATACTATTAAGTATCTGGGTTTAGTCTTGCATAAGAATCCGACTCAATGGTATAAAGCGAATTTTGAGCCTTTGTTTCAAAAAATTGCAAGGGACTTGCAGCTATGGGCCGTATTTCCGCTGTCAATTATGGCCAAGATTAATTTAATAAAATCTATTATATTTCCACGCCTTCTCTATCCTCTTCAGAATCTCCCATTATTTATCTCAAATAAAGATTTAAAGAAGATGTATTCGCAGTTCTCTAGATTCATATGGAATAATAAGAAACCTCGTATATCCCTTCTTAGACTTATGCAAAAATCTGAATCGGCTGGCCTGGCTCTCCCTAATCTTAAATTATACAATTTGGTGGCAATGGTTAAAGTAGCGGTAGACTGGCTAGCTGGAACTAGTATTGTTTCATCAGAAGACTTAGAAACTTTCTTAATCACGCCATTTTCATTGAAGGCCATTTTGCACTTTCCGGCACATAAGTTACCTCAGAATGTTTCTGGACTTTTCACAGTTAAAAACATAATTATTGCTTGGCAAAAGCTTTGTAAATATCTTGGTATAGATTTTACATTTTCTGAATTTTTACCTATTGTTGGTAATCCCAGTTTTTTACCAGGGATGTATCAGAAAGTATTTAAAGAATGGGCACAAAAAGGGTTAGTTTTTGTGAATCAGTTATTAGATGGAAATCATCAAATTCAGACATCTGGGTCTTTGCTTAATAAATATGAGTTGCCTAAAGTGAATTTGTTTGCCTATTTCCAAATTCCCCATTTTTTCGTTTCACAAAATTGGCTTTTCCCTTTATCAATTGCATGGTCAGATGTTAAACTATGTATTAAAAAATTCTTGGCAGGAGATTCTTCAATCTCATTGTTATATGATATTATGTTGAATAAACAAGGCTTGCTATATCTAGATAACATCTGTAATTCTTGGTCCTCATTAATTCCTACATTGGATCACAAAAAAATAAAACAGAGTTTTGATTCTCTCCATAAATGTAAAGTTTCAATGGGCATAAAGGAATCTCACATGAAATTGATTAATAATTTTTATCTATCCCCGCTTAGATTATCTAGGTTTTTTATAACATTAGACAGCAGATGTCCACGCTGTTCGAATAACAAAGCGGATACAGGCCATATGTTTTGGTCTTGCCCTAAAGTGAGACAGTTATGGGTTAAGATAATTTTCTGGTTTAATAAACTATACAAAGTATCAATAGGATTATCTTTGGAGGATGTTTTGCTCTTGGTTCCCCCACAAAATGCTATTAGTAATAGTACTATAAATAGCCTTAATACTATTATACTCTTGGTTAGAGCTTGTTTGCTTAAAAATTGGAAGGCTAAGCAAGTACCAGGGTTATCGTTGATCTTTAAATGTATTCAGGAACAAATAGTATTTGAATCATATCATCTTAAAGATGCGACAGAAATTAGGATTAAGAACTTTTTATGGAGATGGACTCCACCTATCCTAACTTATCCAAGACCACTCCAAAAACGGATTCTTTACCCATTTTTGCAATCAATTAGTTTTGCTGAACTGACTTTATTAAATGTTTTCCCCCAGGCATGGAATCAAGATTTTTGAAAGAGTATATCGGGTAGGTTGCAGGGAGTGGGTAAAGGGGGGGTTTGTTTTCTTTTTTTTTTTTTCTTTTTTTTTTTTTCCTCTCTTTTTTTCTTTTTTGTTCTTTGTTTGTTACATTTTGTTAGCCTGTTCGGTTCTTTGCCTCCTTCCCCCTTCAGGGGAGAAGGGAAAAATAAAAGTCCAGCATTTAAATTGTTTTTTGGGAAATATAAATCACAGTATTTTTTATTTTTCTTTTTTATGAGAGTGTATAACATAAAATGTGTTGACCCTGTGTGGTGCAAAAAGATAAGAAAGGAAAAATGTTGAAGTATGTTTTTTCTCTATTTGAGTTTGTATTGTGACTTTATGCTGAATTTAAATAAAAAAAAAAAAAAAAGAAGAAGATGACGTCTGGATGAAGACTTCTGCTCGTCTGGAGGACCACTTCCGCCGGCTTCCTTGAGGACATCTTGATGAAGACTTCTCCCGGTAAGTGGATTTTCGGGGGTTAGTGATAGGATTGTTTAAGGGTGTATTGGGTGGGTTTTATTTTTAGGTTAGGGCTTTGGGCCGCAAAAGAGCTAAATGCCCTTTTAGGGGCAATGCCCATCCAAATGCCCTTTTCAGGGCAATGGGGGCTTAGGTTTTTTTAGTTAGGGTTTTATTTGGGGGGTTGTTTGTGTGGGTGGTGGGTTTTACTGTTGGGGGGGTTGTTTGTATTTTTTTTTTTACAGGTAAAAGAGCTGATTTCTTTGGGGCAATGCCCCGCAAAAGGCCCTTTTAAGGGCTATTGGTAGTTTAGTTTAGGCTAGTGTTTTTTATTTTGGGTGGGCTTTTTTTTATTTTGATAGGGCTATTAGATTAGGTGTAATTAGTTTAAAGATCTTGTAATTTGTTTTTTATTTTCTATTATTTAGTGTGTTTTTTTTGTAATTTAGCTAATTGTTTTGAATTTAGTTAATTGTATTTAATTTAGGGAATTTATTTAATTGTAGGGTTAGGTTAGGTGTTAGTGTAACTTAGGTTAGGTTTTATTTTTCAGGTCAATTTGTATTTATTTTAGCTAGGTAGTTAGTAAATAGTTAAGAACTATTTAGTAACTATTCTACCTAGTTAAATTAAATACAAACTTGCCTGTAAAATAAAAATAAAACCTAAGGTAGATACAATGTAACTATTAGTTATATTGTAGCTAGTTTAGGGTTTATTTTACAGTTAAAGGGACATTACACCCAATTTTTTTCTTTTGTGATTTAGACAGAGCACGTCATCTTAAACAACTTTCTAATTTACTTCTATTATCTCATTTGCTCCATTCTCTTGATATCACTTGCTGAAAAGCATATCTAGATATGCTCAGTAGCTGCTGATTGGTTGCTGCACATAAAGGCCTTGTGTGATTGGCTCACACATGTGCATTGCTATATCTTCATCAAAGGATATCGAAAGAATTGAGCAAATTAGATAATAGAAGTAAATTGGAAAGTTGTTTAAATTGCATGCCCTATCTGAATCATGAAAGTTTAATTTTGACTAGACTGTCCCTTTAAGTATTTAGTTTTAAATAGGAATTATTTAGGTAATAATTGTAGGTTTATTTATATTTATTTTAATTATATTTAAATTATGGGGTGTTAATGTTAGGGTTAGACTTAGATTTAGGGGTTAATAAATATAATATAGTGGCGGCGATGTTGGGGGTGGCAGATTAGGGGTTAATAAATGTAGGTAGGTGGCGGCGATGTTAGGGACAGCAGATTATGGGGTTAATAATATTTAACTAATGTTGCGAGGCGGGAGTGCGGTGGTTTAGGGGTTAATGTTTATTATAGTGGCGGCGATGTCGGGAGCGGCAGATTAGAGGTTAATAATTTTATTTTAGTGTTTGCGATGCGGGAGGGCCATGGTTTACGGGTTAATAGGTAGTTTATGGGTGTTAGTGTACTTTTTAGCACCTTAGTTATGAGTTTTATGCTACGGCTTTGTAGTGTAAAACTCATAACTAGTGACTTTAAAATGCGGTACGAATCTTGACGGGATAGGGTGTACCGCTCACTTTTTGGCGTCCCAGGACAAGCTCGTAATACCAGCGCTATGGAAGTCCCATTGAAAAAAGACTATACGCAAATTGTGTAAGTTGATTTACGGTAAGGCCAAAAAAGTGTGCAGTGCCCCTAAATCTGCAAGACTCGTAATACCAGGGGTAGTAAAAAAGCAGCGTTATGAGGCTTAATGCTCATACTCATAACGCAAGACTCGTAATCTAGCCGAAACTTTCTTGCTTACACACATAAATAAACTAACACTCTTGCTCACACACACGAATAAACTAACACTTGCTCACACACACAAGAATAAACTAAAACTCTTGCTCACACACATACACACACATACTGTATATATATATATATATATATATATATATATACACAGAGGAATAAACGAACACTCGTGCTCATACACACACAAACAGGAACAACTAACACTCTACCTCACACACACACAGGAATAAACTAACACTCTTGCACACACACATATACACAGACAGGAAGAAATTAACACTCTTGCTCACACACACACATACTTATATATACTGCATATATATATATATATATATATATATATATATATATATATATATATATATATATATATGTCCAAAATAAGAAAATTAGAAAGATGAGTTAATCCATCACAACTATTATATAAGCCACAATGAATAAATTAAGGCAAGTCTGTAAATGATCACAAACAACTGCTGATTCAAGTCAGAGAGAACAATTTATTAATTCATAACCATCTCTATGATTAAATATAGTTTATAACACATGTATATAGTATGCAACCTAAATCAGAGTAATCCTAAAACCCTGGGGTTAGGGGTGACCAAAATAATAAACCTAAGATATACCGGTATATGTACTACTGACTATCTGAACAATCTAGAAATAACTTCAAAATATGAATCAGAACATAGGTATACAATTCAAGCAGCAGAAATATATAAACGGCAGATCTATATAAATATATCTTAGCCCATAAGTAACATAATTGCTGAAGTACCAATTCACAGTACTGAAAACTTAGTCCATAAGAAACATCTTATTATAGCAGAGTCGTTTGAAGCCAGCTATTGAAACAATGGCAATACATGCAAACAGTGCCGGTTAGTTGTTGAAATGATGAAATATTAATTGCACAGTTCAGACATTCATCCGATGATATTTCCAAACATAATGCAATTGCCAAAGCAGATAATTTCAAAGCGTGATGTTAAAGCATAGACAGTTGTTAAGCACATGCATGGATTAGCTTAGTATAGCAATACTCGCTCACAGCTTCCGATATTTGTTCAAAGCGGCCAGATTGAATATTTTATGGCATGATAATGTAGCAGGACTGAGTAAAAAGCACATGCATTAGGTGGTACATAGCAAAAGTAAGCATAGCTGACATAGAGCAAATCTGCAAAGCGTCCTTTAGTAGATAGACACCATAAGAGACCGGGGTCAAAAGGCAAATAGCCCACAGCTCACAACATAGGCTTATCGCCACTCGCTCAACAGACCAGGCCAGTGTATCCTTAGCGGTAGTGAGCTGCCCTTCTGTCTCCGTCCGTCGATGTAACGCTGCTCCGTTCAGCTGTACAATAATAGCAGGTCACGAACCTACCAGGTTAACGGGTGACGTCTCTGAGAAGGTAGATAATAGTTATATAATAGTTGTGCTGGATTAACTCATCTTTCTAATTTTCTTATTTTGGACATAATTATTTTTTATGAGTTCCGTGCACTGGTTCACTTGCAAATACTTTGTTAGTCAGGTGTTCCATTACTAAACTGCCTATATATCTTTTGGAGCGGGTTCTATTTGTTCATATATATATATATATATATATATATATATATATATATATATATACACACACACACACAGAGGAATAAACTAGCACTCTTGCTCATACACACACACATACACACACACAAACAGGAACAACTAACACTCTACCTCACACACAGGAATAAACTAACACTCTTGCACACACACACACACACATACACAGACATGAATAAACTAACACTCTTGCTCTCTCTCTCTGACACTCACACACACAGGAATAAACTAACACTCTTACAAACAACACACCCAGGAACAAACTTACACACTTGCTTACAGTGACACACACATACATATAAAACCCACTTTAAGATAAATATAAAAACATTGACACTTACATGCCAGTTGCTGAGACTCTACCTCCTGCAGCACAACTCCAAGGGCTTGACTTCATTCTGAGTATTACAATAAAAAGTGAAAAAAGGATAAAGGTAAAAGGATATATGGAATCCACAGGATATTTTCTGATTCAGTGATTCGAGTAGTTTCTTGCCTCAAATAAAACAAAAACAAGAAAACATACGCCTAGATTACGAGTTCTGCGTTACGGTTAAAAAGGAGCGTCTTGGAAGAAGTGAGCGGTACAGCCTCTACAGCCAAGACTCCTACCACATTTAAAACTCAGTAGTTAAGAGCTTTATGGGCTAACGCCGGAACATAAAGCTCTTAACTAAAGTGCTACAAAGTACACTAACACCCATAAACTACCTATGTACCCCTAAATCGAGCCCCACTCCACTATAATAAAAATTTTTAACCCCTAATCTGCCGACACCTACATTATACCTATGAACCCCTAATCTGCTGCCCCTAACACCACCGACACCTACATTATATGTATTAACCCCTAATCTCCCACCCCCAATGTCGCCGCAACCTACCTACAATTTTTAACCCCTAATCTGCCGACCGGACATCGCCGCCACTATAATAAATGTATTAACCCCTAAACCACCGCACTCCTGCCTCGCAAACACTATAATAATTTTTATTAACCCCTAATCTGCCGTCCCTAACATCGCCGCCACTTACCTACAATTATTAACCCCTAATCTGCCGCCCCCAACGTCGCCGCTACTATATTCAATGTATTAACCCCTAAACCTAAGTCTAACCCTAACACCCCCCTAACTTAAATCTATTTTTAATAAAACTAAATAAATTTACTATAATTAAATAAATTAATCCTATTTAAAACTAAATAATTACCTGTAAAATAAACCCTAATATAGCTACAATATAACTAATAGTTACATTATAGCTATTTTAGGATTTATTTTTATTTTACACGCAACATTGTATTTATTTTAACTAGGTACAATAGTTATTAAATAGTTATTAACTATGTAATAACTACCTAGCTAAAAGAAATTCAAAATTACCTGTAAAATAAACCCTAACCTAAGTTACAATTACACCTAACACTACTCTATAATTAAATTAATTAACTAAACTACCTACAATTAAATACAACTAAATTAAATAAACTAAATTACTAAAAAAAAAAAACACTAAATTACAGAAAATAAAAAAGAAATTACAATTTTATTAAACTAATTACACCTAATCTAATCCCCCTAATAAAATAATAAAGCCCCCCCAAAATAATAAAAGTCCCTACCCTATACTAAATTAAAAAAGTAATCAGCTCTTTTACCAGCCCTTAAAAGGGCTTTTTGCAGGGCATTGCCCCAAAGTAATCAGCTCTTTTACCTGTACATAAAAATACAATACCCCCCACAGGGCCGTATTTATGCATAGGCCAACAAGGCCGGTGCCTATCGCGACAGGTTTGGGGGGGCGGCACTGATATGTTGGCAACTGCTTTTTTTTTTTATTCTTTATTTTTTTGGACAAATTTTATTTATTTTTTCTGTTCGGCGCTTTTGCCAAGCTCATGTGGTATTTTCTACCTTCCGCCCGCCTTGCTTACAGTTGCTCACAGTTGCCGGCGCCGCACATAGATGGAGGGAGCCACGCAGGTGCGCACGTGATCTTCCTCCCAGGGCAGTGAGAAGCGGCTTAGTGGTGAGTCACAAAAGACAGAAGCAGACGGAAACAGACCAGACTGAGTGACACTGCTGCAGTGACGACGACGAGTCAGTGAGTGGGATCGCATAGGACCAGAGCATCAGCGGAGCAGACTAGCCTTAAACAGAGAGGACTGGTAAGGAGGGGGGTGCCCGGTGGGCAGGCACAGAATAGTAAGTACTCAGAGAAGCCATAAACAAGGCTGTATCATCTCTATAGCACAGCATAAGCAGCCAGCTGGGTAACAAAATATATCAGTTACACACTAGATTTGACAATGATCTACACTGTAAGCAGTGACCTTCACATATTTAAAATTTAAATGTTGCCGTTTGTAGATAAATACGTTTTCAATAAATCAGTCTGAGTTTAATGTTATTTTCTGTGGCTGCTGCAATCAAACACATTATATATATATTAAATTGTCTACTTTCAAATGTTTAAAAACTATTTGTAAATAGGACCGTAAGTGGCAAAAAAACAAACAATTAATCAAACAAAAAACAGTCCAATTTACTGTACACAACTAATAACTTGGCACTATTTGCAAGAATGTCTACAAGGCAACCACCAACAGCAGCCTATGTTCTAATAATCGTATAAATGCAAAACACATACAATGATATTTTATGGGGTAATGATGCTATATAAATACACATTCTATTATACACACTTGTTTGATTACATATTAGTAAATACAAGTTTACCAACAATTGCTCTGTAAATGTCTGAATCTGTAGTCCAGCTTATGTCCAATAGGTATCAGTTAATTAAGTTCACTAAACCCGTAAATAAAATAAACCATTAGATTTTTTTCAGTGTAAACACAATGAACCCTTTAATATATTTTTATTACCAGGATTTCTACCTACAATACATATATATAACTGACTGCAGTGCTCACTCATGTCATGTGAAATAGCAACTTTGCAGGCCAACTTGCCAAGTATCTTGTTATTTTTTGTTCTTTATTTATTTGGGCACAATGGCACATAACAGTGAAAGTGAGTGAACTTGTGAAGTGAAATCCCATACCTACAATATTAAAAGACAAAGAGATATCATGTCAGGGGGGCAGGGGGCTAAGCATTGACCAGCTAAGCTTTGTAGAGACAAGTCAGATCATCATGACTGCTGCTATTATAGAGAGTTACTTTAATAAATAACATCAGTAATTAGCATGTGATATGCTGAGGCCAACCAGGGATTTTATACACAAGACTGAAACAGCTAGCACAAGAGCCTGCAGGCTGAGGGTACTGAAATCAGGTAGGGCAGCCGCATGCCACAGCTCCATAATGCGCCCCAGCCCCGCCATTTCATGATTCAATTAAATTATTTTCAAGATACTGTCTAGACTAGAAATTGGAATACATACCGATACTGGATAGGAAGGATTCTCTAGTTTTCTAGGAAATAGGAATTTTATTGTAAATATAACATTAAGTAATGTATCATGTATTATATTAATAAATACACACTGCTGGGGAGAAAGTAAGAAACAATTAGGTTTGTTGTTATTTTATTTTAAAATAAAATTGAAAATCAATCTATTCTGAGGCTGAGCCCTGGCAGGGGAAAATTTTATTCTAAAATGCAGCAGCAGCAGCAGCAATAAAAAAAAAAGTCACATTACTTCCTAACCAAAAAAATTATTTGGCCAAAAATGACCTAAATCCAGGAGGGGGGGGGGGGCTGGGGGGGGCAGCTGGATTCTGATTGCCTAGGGCAGCACAAAAACTAAATACGCCCCTGCCTGGCGGTTTAGTGGATTTACCTCTCCAATCCAGTCTGTTGTCAGATTAATATTGACACAAATACCAATAAAATACACATATACACACAGGGAATCATATGCATTAGATCCCACTGCACTCAAGCTTCCTTCTGGGGAGGTAAAAAATGAACATGTTACAGTGCATATTAAAGGCAATCTGTAACCAGCTTTGCTTTATTTTTTTATATGGCTATGAAATCTGTGTGGTTTCATCCATTTGAAAAATCATGGTCATCTTAAATAAGCATTTTCCAGTGCAGAAGTACAACAGACCAGAAATTAGGGCTTTCCCTCCAAATTACTGTTGTCAGTAAATATGCAATTGCTTGTTGTCATTGCGAAGAGTTAGGAAAACAGTGTGTGCTCACGCAGTTTGCGCTTCTACAGCAATGTGCTGCACATCTCAGCTTGGATTGCATTTATGTAAAGGTGCTGCAAAATACATCTATCTCTGACAGAAAACAGTGATGTTATGTTATGTGACAGTTATGAAACATAAGAAATCCTAAAGTTTAATTTAAAATCTTCTGCACCAACTGCATTCCGCAGAACAACAGCAGACTTAAAGTGAAGTACTTCCTAGCGTTTTACAAACGCTAGGATTTACTATTGAAACAAATAAAGGGGACTTTAATTCATGAAGTATAAGATACTTCATGTAGAAAGCTCCTTTATTTGATTCAATCGATTGCTGTGTTTACCTTGTACAGCAGCCCACGGCAAAAAAAAATTGGCTAAGAGGTGACGTTTTCACCTCTTAGCCAATAACCGTGTGGTAAATCCGGCTTGGCGCCCATGGAGCTTTCTACATGAAGTATCTTATACTTCATGAATCAAAGTCCCCTTTATTTGTTTCAATAGTAAATCCTAGCGTTTTACAAACGCTAGGATTTACTTCACTTTAAAGGGACATAAACACTTTGAGATGGAAATATAAAATGATAAACTGTATAAATAAAAATACTTTGCAATATACTTTCATTATTTATTTTTCCTGTAATTCCATTCTGAAATTGTGATCTTTTCAGTTCCTATTAGAAATGGAAGTGCAGAATCCTATACAGGTGGCCCTCGGTTTACAACGGTTCAATTTGCACCGTTTCAGAATAACAACCTTTTTTTTCAGTCATGTGACTGCTATTGAAAAGCATTGAGAAGCAGTGCATTGATTAAAATAGCCAGTAGGTGGAGCTGTCCGCTTGTGTTGCAGCAAAGATATGCAAGCCAAGCAAGCTGAAATTAATCAGTTTAACCGAACCTGAGCTATCGAGTAGCTTGCCAAGGAACAAGATCTTCCTGTCTATAAATTAGTCCAGATTGGAATGCATAGAAAGAACTGTTTGCAGAAAAATGCAAGTAAAGTCTGTGTTGTGTGATTATTTTATTAGGTTTATAATGCTGTTTAGCATTTAAGTCTTCATTTCAAAGCTTTAAAAATAATGTAGTAGGTGTTACTTATGCCAATTTTGAGAGGGGCCTGGAACCTAACTCCCTCACTTCCCATTGACTTACATTATAAACTGGGTTTCAATTTACAACAGTTTCGATTTACAACCATTCCTTCTGGAACCTAACCCCAGCGTAAACTGAGGGCTACCTGTATTATAAAAGGCAAGTGTTTGTCTGAAGCCGTCATGCGCAGTACAGACAAACACTTGGCCTTAGAAAGCGCACAGCTGATCGCACGCGCACCCACCCGACCTCGCACGCGCACGAGAGAGAGAGAGAGAGAGAGAGAATATATGAAACAATAACACGGCCTGTGTGAACGGGCTTTAGGACTAGTACTGTTATATTCCACACAGTCATTGGCTGCATACTCTAGTGACCTATTTATAACTGTCCCTTATTGGCCACAGCAGAGAAGGTAACCTAAGTTACAACATGGCAACCCCCATTGTTTTATAGACACTAAAACTTTATACTTATTTTGTCAATATTTAAAAAGCTAATGGAAGTTTAAAAAATACATCTACATGTTATTCTTAGACTAATATTTTCTTTGAATGCTTCATTTTATCTCATTGTCATGTCCCTTTAAGGCAATATGTTTTTTTAGACACAAAATCTCATATTTTGTCCTCTCTTATTTGTGTCTAAGTTTGTTTATTTCGTAATTTGATCATACTGTACCATTGGTCAATCAACTCTTGGATCTCTTTCTGTGACCTGACACAAACTTTTAAAAAGGCTTGACACACTTCATCGTTTTCTCAGAACTGAGGCGCTGATGTCTTTGAGATAACCAGGTATCCTGACTATTACATGTTTTTTGTCTGATAATGTGAGGCAAAAGCATAGGGTAAATGAGAACTTTTCAAAATTTTGGTCTGTTAGTTTAAAGGTTAATTGTTAACATGGGCTTCATCGCTCAGAATGTCCTGACCATTCATCATTCTTATTTGCAGCTGCCTGACATTGGTTCTCAAGGCTGGGAAAATATGAGAAGATTCCAGCTTTTTTCACTTTTGCTGATTTTTCTTCTCACAAACCAAATATTTGCATTTAAAGAAAAAAGAAAATGTAAGTAATAAAATACTAATATATCTATTATGCAGATATAAAAGCATCTACAGCAGAAAGCTTGATTTTAGCAGTATATAATCATTATATCCAAAGGCAAATAACAAATATTTGATGTGGCTCAGTACGATCAGTTTCTATCTGTCTTACTCTTTCACTACCTTAACATATTTGTATTGCTTTGTCTCTTCATTGTTTGCTGGGAAACTACTTAACGTAGCAACCAAAAATCCTGCAGTCATAATTAGATCCGTTAAGAGAACTTTCTCATGTTTTTTAGTTAATAGGAAGAATGCATGATCAATGTTTGCTCCTTTAAGGGATAATAAAAGTCTTTGAATGTAAACACTGTGTTTAACTATTTAAGGGCTAGATTACAAGTGAAGCGCTAATTCAATGTGCACCTGTAAAGGGGCAATTTTGCCCATTTACGGGTGCACGTTAAATAACCAGCCATTACAAGTGACTGGTTAATGCTACCGTGAACGCGAGGTCATGTTCGCATTGTGCTCAACTTGTAATACCATCACACATTTGCATGCGCCGGTATTACTGAGTGGAGCACAAATATCGCGCTCGCAAAAGCACAATTTTGCACTTCACTCGTAATCTAGCCCTAAATCATTTATTTGCATTATATGTGAGGTTTTCTTTAAATTTAGCATTAAAATGTCTCTGAATGTTGTGCTAATGTCCAGATTAAATGTATCAGTATAATATTTATTAGTTTTTCCTTTTATTTATAAAAATGCCAACAAGCTATACATTGTTTAAAGAGATAGAAAGGTCAAAACAGATATGTGCGTGGGTGAATTTCAGATCTAAATAGAAACATTTTTGCTGTATACATTGATTAGCAAAAATGCTTCTAATAAAAATTGTTTTGCTGTTTCAGCTGCATACACACCTATGCTATGAGTTCCCTGAGCACCAGTATTCAAACAGCAGTGGCTTCTATGACACAAATATTTGCATATACCACTGAAACGTTAATAAATTTTAGTAGATACATTTTTTATCACAGAAAGTATATTACAAAAATGCTTCTATTTAAAAGCGAACTGCACCCGTGCATATTTTAGTTTTGATCTTTCTATTGACTTGTGCAGCAGGGGGCGGCTTTGCTCAAGCAGTTCACAAGAACTGCTTGTGCAATGATAAATGCAGACAGCGTATGCTGTCGGCATTTATCGATGTGCGGCGGACATGATACACTACATTGTATCATGTCCGTCCACACTTTAATAAATCTGCCCGAAAATTGAACCTATAGCTAGAAATAAGAAATAAGCTAGTAAAAAGATAGATAATCCTGTTATTACCCATTCCCCAGTTTTGCATAACCAACACAGTTATAATGATACACGTTTTACCTTTGTGATTACCTTGTATCTAAGCCTCTGTAAACTACCCCCTTATTTCAGTTCTTTTGGCAGGCTTGCATTTTAGCCAATCAGTGCTGGCTCCTAGGTAACTTCATGTGCGTGAGCACAATGTTATCTATATGACACACATGAACTAATGCCCTCTAGTGGTCAAAAACTGACAAAATGCATTCAGATAAGAGGTGGTCTTCAAGGTCTAAGAAATTAGCATATGAGCCTACCTAGGTTTAGCTTTCAACTAAGAATACCAAGAGAACAAAGAAAAATTGGTGATAAAAATAAATTGGAAAGTTGTTTAAAATTACATGCCCTATATGAATCATAACAGTTTATTTTGGACTTGACTGTCCCTTTAATGTGCTCTTTAAAGTGTGCTAACCCAATCCTCTTCTTGCCAGAGCCCCGGCCATGCTATCAGCAGCTTAACGTTCTCGTTTCCCAGGACCTGCACTAACTTTAGTGCAGGTCCCGGGAGCCAAACGAGCTAAGCTTCCTATTAGCGCAGCCAGAGGCTCTGGCAAGCAAAAGATCAGGTTTTTGTCAGTATTTTTTTTTCTTTCTGTTTTGTTTGGTACATTCACTTGGATACTTATTTTGTTAATATCTGATTTTTGTCAAGAACGTACGTCTCTACGTTCTATCATTTTAACACTAAACGCCCAAACGTATAAACATGTTTTTTTATTTTCTAATGCATGCAACAGAGATCAGTTCTACATGAATGGTTTTAGGGCAGATAAGAAATAATTTAATACAATTTGTACTAATATAAGCTTTTCCAAGACATAATGAATTTTTATTAACAAACTCATATTTGCTTGTAAACTGTTTAAAGGGACATTCCAGTCAAAATATAAATGCATAAAGATGAATTACATCTTTGAACAGAAACATATTTGCAATAAACATGTATTGGCAAAAATGCTTCTAGTAAAAGTTATCACTGTTTAGTGTTAGCATTTTTCTCTGCACGTGCATGTGAAGCATAGCTAGATATTCTCAGTGCACCAGCATTTTAAATATTGCAGCTGCTCAGAGCACCAGTGAGGCTTGTATCAAGTCAGCAATTAACAAATTGAGTCAGTACCATATGGTATAAGCACTTTAGGCTCTCTGATTAAGTGTTGTGTTTAAACTGCTGATGCACTGTGCATACTTAAATACACACTTGAAACCGCTATACGTTTTACTAGAATAATTTTTTGCTAATACATTTATATTAGAAAAATGCTTCGATTCAAAACTGAAATGCATCCATGTGGATTGCAACTTTGGGTAGAATGTCCCTTTAAGTTATACTACAGAATGCTCCAAGGGTTTTTTCAAAGATTAAGGGCTCCATGTACGAAGCAGTGTAAGCTGCTCCTGAGTGCTTGCGGGGCAGGTTCACACATGCGAGCCAGCTTCCCCTCAATGTAAGAAGCAGCGCTCATTAGACGACTGCATCTTACACTCTTCACCCCCTCTGAGGTGGCGAAGAGAAATCACAAGAGCTTGCTCGCTCTCTGTGATTGACAGTCCATTCTCTGAGTGTGTATTGCCCGCCCCTTCTCTTATGCGACCAATCGCGCAAGAGAAGGGGCGGGCATTACACACTCAGCGAAGTGTGTAAGGATGCATAAACGCTATTTAATACATGGAGCCCAAAGCTGTTTACATAGTATGTATGTCTTGTTTCAATAATTACATTTAAATAAAATAAATAAATATATATATATTACCTAAATAATGCAATCATTTATTTTATGTTATTTTAAGCAACACCTTATTAACAGAATAATCTATCCACTAGGGATAGTCTAGTAAAAATTAAACTTTCATGAATCAGATAGGGCATGCAATTTTAAAACAACTTTCCAATTTACTTTTATCATCAAATTTGCTTTGTTCTCTTGGTATTCTTTATCGAAAGCTAAACCTAGGTAGGCTCAAACTGATTTCTAAACTGTTGAAATAGCGCTTCTTATCTATGTGCATTTTGACAGATTTTCACAGTTAGACAGTGCTAGTTCATGTGTGTCATATAGATAACATTGTTCTCACTCCCATGGAGTTATTTAAGAGTCAGCATGGATTGTGTAAAATGTATGTTTGTCAAAAGCACTGGGATAAGGGGGCACTCTGCAGAAGCTTAGATACAAGTTAATCACAGAGGTAATAGGTGTATTAATATCATAGTGTTGATTATGCAAAACTAAGGTAGGGGTAATTAAGGTATTATCTATCTTTTAAAACAATAAAAAAAATTGGGTAGACTGTCCCTTTAAGGGACATTGACGCATATGCATATACATGTTGAATATTTACTGAAGAGAACAACAAACATCACGCTATCATGACTTGCATAATTTGAGGTTATTGAGTTTGCACACTGAATCCAAGGAGAATAGCTCATTGTTTGACTATGTATATTTTTTAATCCTGTTGCATGTCTAGTCTTTATTCTTGTATTCTATTCCGTATTGAAAGTTTATCCCATTATTTATATTCAAAGATTGCCATAAACTTCATGTAGAATTTTGTAGAAAAAAATGAGTAAACATTTTAATTGATACATAATCTATCCACACTGCTAGTGGTTAAAAGGAAACAAAGCACTGGTTGCAGATTTTTTTCCCCCCTGTGGAAAAGTGGAAGTATCATTTATTTTTCTTTTTTTTATTATAGAGAAATTTCAGCACATTATGTATAAATAAACGATTTATTAAAATGTGGTTTGCATCTGAAACAATACAAATATACACAGAGAGAGAAGCTCTCAACCAGGAACGAACAGTGGCTCAGTAGCTTATTCTTTGGCATAAAAAACATAATTTATGTAAGAACTTACCTGATAAATTCATTTCTTTCATATTAGCAAGAGTCCATGAGCTAGTGACGTATGGGATATACATTCCTACCAGGAGGGGCAAAGTTTCCCAAACCTCAAAATGCCTATAAATACACCCCTCACCACACCCACAATTCAGTTTAACGAATAGCCAAGAAGTGGGGTGATAAAAAAGTGCGAAAGCATAAAAAATAAGGAATTGGAATAATTGTGCTTTATACAAAAATCATAACCAGCACAAAAAAGGGCGGGCCTCATGGACTCTTGCTAATATGAAAGAAATAAATTTATCAGGTAAGTTCTTACATAAATTATGTTTTCTTTCATGTAATTAGCAAGAGTCCATGAGCTAGTGACGTATGGGATAATGATTACCCAAGATGTGGATCTTTCCACACAAGAGTCACTAGAGAGGGAGGGATAAAATAAAGACAGCCAATTCCTGCTGAAAATAATCCACACCCAAATAAAGTTTAATGAAAAACATAAGCAGAAGATTCAAACTGAAACCGCTGCCTGAAGTACTTTTCTACCAAAAACTGCTTCAGAAGAAGAAAATACATCAAAATGGTAGAATTTAGTAAAAGTATGCAAAGAGGACCAAGTTGCTGCTTTGCAAATCTGATCAATCGAAGCTTCATTCCTAAATGCCCAGGAAGTAGAAACTGACCTAGTAGAATGAGCTGTAATCCTCTGAGGCGGAGTTTTACCCGACTCAACATAAGCAAGATGAATTAAAGATTTCAACCAAGATGCCAAAGAAATGGCAGAAGCTTTCTGGCCTTTTCTCGAACCGGAAAAGATAACAAATAGACTAGAAGTCTTTCGGAAAGACTTAGTAGCTTCAACATAATATTTCAAAGCTCTAACAACATCCAAAGAATGCAACGATTTCTCCTTAGAATTCTTAGGATTAGGACATAATGAAGGAACCACAATTTCTCTACTAATGTTGTTGGAATTCACAACTTTAGGTAAAAATTCAAAAGAAGTTCGCAACACCGCCTTATCCTGATGAAAAATCAGAAAAGGAGACTCACAAGAAAGAGCAGATAATTCAGAAACTCTTCTGGCAGAAGAGATTGCCAAAAGGAACAAAACTTTCCAAGAAAGTAATTTAATGTCCAATGAATGCATAGGTTCAAACGGAGGAGCTTGAAGAGCCCCCAGAACCAAATTCAAACTCCAAGGAGGAGAAATTGACTTAATGACAGGTTTTATACGAACCAAAGCTTGTACAAAACAATGAATATCAGGAAGAATAGCAATCTTTCTGTGAAAAAGAACAGAAAGAGCAGAGATTTGTCCTTTCAAGGAACTTGTGGACAAACCCTTATCTAAACCATCCTGAAGAAACTGTAAAATTCTCGGTATTCTAAAAGAATGCCAAGAAAAATGATGAGAAAGACACCAAGAAATATAAGTCTTCCAGACTCTATAATATATCTCTCTAGATACAGATTTACGCGCCTGTAACATAGTATTAATCACAGAGTCAGAGAAACCTCTTTGACCAAGAATCAAGCGTTCAATCTCCATACCTTTAAATTTAAGGATTTCAGATCCTGATGGAAAAAAGGACCTTGCGACAGAAGGTCTGGTCTTAACGGAAGAGTCCACGGTTGGCAAGAGGCCATCCGGACAAGATCCGCATACCAAAACCTGTGAGGCCATGCCGGAGCTACCAGCAGAACAAACGAGCATTCCTTCAAAATCTTGGAGATTACTCTTGGAAGAAGAACTAGAGGCGGAAAGATATAGGCAGGATGATACTTCCAAGGAAGTGATAATGCATCCACTGCCTCCGCCTGAGGATCCCGGGATCTGGACAGATACCTGGGAAGTTTCTTGTTTAGATGAGACGCCATCAGATCTATTTCTGGAAGTTCCCACATTTGAACAATCTGAAGAAATACCTCTGGGTGAAGAGACCATTCGCCCGGATGCAACGTTTGGCGACTGAGATAATCCGCTTCCCAATTGTCTATACCTGGGATATGAACCGCAGAGATTAGACAGGAGCTGGATTCCGCCCAAACAAAAATTTGAGATACTTCTTTCATAGCCAGAGGACTGTGAGTCCCTCCTTGATGATTGATGTATGCCACAGTTGTGACATTGTCTGTCTGAAAACAAATGAACGATTCTCTCTTCAGAAGAGGCCAAAACTGAAGAGCTCTGAAAATTGCACGGAGTTCCAAAATATTGATCGGTAATCTCACCTCCTGAGATTCCCAAACTCCTTGTGCCGTCAGAGATCCCCACACAGCTCCCCAACCTGTGAGACTTGCATCTGTTGAAATTACAGTCCAGGTCGGAAGCACAAAAGAAGCCCCCTGAATTAAACGATGGTGATCTGTCCACCACGTTAGAGAGTGTCGAACAATCGGTTTTAAAGATATTAATTGAGATATTTTTGTGTAATCCTTGCACCATTGATTCAGCATACAGAGCTGAAGAGGTCGCAAGTGAAAACGAGCAAAGGGGATCGCGTCCGATGCAGCAGTCATAAGACCTAGAATTTCCATGCATAAGGCTACCGAAGGGAATGATTGTGACTGAAGGTTTCGACAAGCTGAAATCAATTTTAGACGTCTCTTGTCTGTTAAAGACAGAGTCATGGACACTGAATCTATCTGGAAACCCAGAAAGGTTACCCTTGTCTGAGGAATCAATGAACTTTTTGGTAAATTGATCCTCCAACCATGATCTTGAAGAAACAACACAAATCGATTCGTATGAGATTCTGCTAAATGTAAAGACTGAGCAAGTACCAAGATATCGTCCAAATAAGGAAATACCACAATACCCTGTTCTCTGATTACAGACAGAAGGGCACCGAGAACCTTTGTAAAAATTCTTGGAGCTGTAGCTAGGCCAAACGGCAGAGCCACAAACTGGTAATGCTTGTCCAGAAAAGAGAATCTCAGGAACTGATAATGATCTGGATGAATCGGAATATGCAGATATGCATCCTGTAAATCTATTGTGGACATATAATGCCCTTGCTGAACAAAAGGCAAGATAGTCCTTACAGTTACCATCTTGAACGTTGGTATCCTTACATAACGATTCAATATTTTTAGATCCAGAACTGGTCTGAAGGAATTCTCCTTCTTTGGTACAATGAAGAGATTTGAATAAAACCCCATCCCCTGTTCCGGAACTGGAACTGGCATAATTACTCCAGCCAACTCTAGATCTGAAACACAATTCAGAAATGCTTGAGCTTTCACTGGATTTACTGGGACACGGGAAAGAAAAAATCTCTTTGCAGGAAGTCTTATCTTGAAACCAATTCTGTACCCTTCTGAAACAATGTTCTGAATCCAAAGATTGTGAACAGAATTGATCCAAATTTCTTTGAAAAAACGTAACCTGCCCCCTACCTGCTGAGCTGGAATGAGGGCCGCACCTTCATGTGGACTTAGAAGCAGGCTTTGCCTTTCTAGCAGGCTTGGATTTATTCCAGACTGGAGATGGTTTCCAAACTGAAACTGCTCCTGAGGATGAAGGATTAGGCTTTTGTTCTTTGTTGAAACGAAAGGAACGAAAACGATTATTAGCCCTGTTTTTACCCTTAGATTTTTTATCCTGTGGTAAAAAAGTTCCTTTCCCACCAGTAACAGTTGAGATAATAGAATCCAACTGAGAACCAAATAATTTGTTACCCTGGAAAGAAATGGAAAGTAGAGTTGATTTAGAAGCCATATCAGCATTACAAGTTTTAAGCCATAAAGCTCTTCTAGCTAAAATAGCTAGAGACATAAACCTGACATCAACTCTGATAATATCAAAAATGGCATCACAGATAAAAGTATTAGCATGCTGAAGAAGAATAATAATATCATGAGAATCATGATCTGTTACTTGTTGCGCTAAAGTTTCCAACCAAAAAGTTGAAGCTGCAGTAACATCAGCCAATGATATAGCAGGTCTAAGAAGATTACCTGAACACAGATAAGCTTTTCTTATAAAGGATTCAATTTTCCTATCTAAAGGATCCTTAAACGAAGTACCATCTGACGTAGGAATAGTAGTACGTTTAGCAAGGGTAGAAATAGCCCCATCAACTTT
Source organism: Bombina bombina (assembly GCF_027579735.1). Taxonomy (NCBI): domain Eukaryota; kingdom Metazoa; phylum Chordata; class Amphibia; order Anura; family Bombinatoridae; genus Bombina; species Bombina bombina. The sequence goes on from NC_069504.1 coordinate 565,628,140, forward strand.
AGGGATTTTGTCCCAAAATTCTAATCTGTCAGACGGCACAGGATATAATTGCTTAAAACGTTTAGAAGGAGTAAATGAATTACCCAATTTATCCCATTCTTTGGAAATTACTTCAGAAATAGCATTAGGAACAGGAAAAACTTCTGGAATAACCACAGGAGATTTAAATACCTTATCTAAACGTTTAGAATTAGTATCAAGAGGACCAGAATCCTCTATTTCTAAAGCAATTAGTACTTCTTTAAGTAAAGAACGAATAAATTCCATTTTAAATAAATATGAAGATTTATCAGCATCAATCTCTGAAACAGAATCCTCTGAACCAGAAGAGACATCAGAATCAGAATGATGATGTTCATTTAAAAATTCATCTGTAGAAAGAGAAGTTTTAAAAAAAAATTTATGTTTACTAGAAGGAGGAATAACAGACATAGCCTTCTTGATGGATTCAGAAACAAAATCTCTTATGTTATCAGGAACATTCTGCACCTTAGATGTTGAAGGAACTGCAACAGGCAATGGTACATTACTAAAGGAAATATTATCTGCATTAACAAGTTTTTCATGACAATTAATACAAACAACAGCCGGAGGAATAGCTACCAAAAGTTTATAGCAGATACACTTAGCTTTGGTAGTTCCAGCACTAGACAGCGATTTTCCTGAAGTATCTTCTGACTCAGATGCAACGTGAGACATCTTGCAATATGTAAGAGAAAAAACAACATATAAAGCAAAATTAATCAAATTCCTTAAATGACAGTTTCAGGAATGGGAAAAAATGCCAAAGAACAAGCTTCTAGCAACCAGAAGCAATGAAAAATGAGACTTAAATAATGTGGAGACAAAAGCGACGCCCATATTTTTTTAACGCCAAATAAGACGCCCACATTATTTGGCGCCTAAATGCTTTTGGCGCCAAAAATGACGCCACATCCGGAACGCCGACATTTTTGGCGCAAAAGAACGTCAAAAAATGACGCAACTTCCGGCGACATGTATGACGCCGGAAACGGAAAAGATTTTTTGCGCCAAAAAAGTCTGCGCCAAGAATGACGCAATAAAATGAAGCATTTTCAGCCCCCGCGAGCCTAACAGCCCACAGGGAAAAAAGAGTCAAATTTTTAAGGTAAGAAAAAAATGATTGATTCCAATGCATTATCCCAAATATGAAACTGACTGTCTGAAAATAAGGAATGTTGAACATTTATGAGTCAAGGCAAATAAATGTTTGAATACATATATTTAGAACTTTATAAATAAAGTGCCCAACCATAGCTTTAGAGTGTCATAGAAAATAAGACTTACTTACCCCAGGACACTCATCTACATGTTAGTAGAAAGCCAAACCAGTACTGAAACGAGAATCAGCAGAGGTAATGGTATATAAATAAGAGTATATCGTCGATCTGAAAAGGGAGGTAAGAGATGAATCTCTACGACCGATAACAGAGAACCTATGAAATAGACCCCGTAGAAGGAGATCACTGCATTCAAATACGCAATACTCTCCTCACATCCCTCTGACATTCACTGCACGCTGAGAGGAAAACCGGGCTCCAACTTGCTGCGGAGCGCATATCAACGTAGAATCTAGCACAAACTTACTTCACCACCTCCATAGGAGGCAAAGTTTGTAAAACTGAATTGTGGGTGTGGTGAGGGGTGTATTTATAGGCATTTTGAGGTTTGGGAAACTTTGCCCCTCCTGGTAGGAATGTATATCCCATACGTCACTAGCTCATGGACTCTTGCTAATTACATGAAAGAAATATATTTTAGACATCTGAAAATTAGTCAAAAAAATTTCAGCAAATCAACCTATGAGTTGTAGCTGATCCATTTCCTGTTGGATACAGTATCAGTTTATATACAGTATATATATATATATATATATATATATATATATATATATATTTGCATCTGTAAAATGGGACAGTTTGGAGAGGGGATGGAACCAAGTTTAAACAACAATATCTTATGGCGTTTAGGCAATATTTACATGTTATAAAAGATCTTATACATATAAACTAAAGTTAGTTCTACATAATTTTATACATTTAAACACATAGTACCATCGGAAAGATACTGAAATCATAAAGGTAATTTATTCTGTGAAATAAATATGGACTGTTATTTGCATTTTAGAATACAAAAGTCAAGCCAAAGACACAGGCATAGAAGATTGTGACTTATTGTCAAGGGAAAAAAGTAATTTTAATTATTTTATTTTTTTTAAAAAATATTAATTCATAAATTTGGATTTCAGAATGAGTTTGGACTTTGAAATTCTGGATTTGGGGATTTGTACCTGTATATATCTGTATATATATATATATATATATATATATATATATATATATATATATATATATATATATATATATATATATATATATATATTTTATATCTAAGAAGGGTGTTGGGAGCTGTTTATATTTTCATTTAAACTAATTCATAGTAATCTGAGATAGCTTAGAATGTTAACATGTTTTTTTGGAAGTATTAAGGTGTTGGAATTTAGTACACAGTATATGGATAGATAGCAGTCCAAATTCTATTCTTAGTGGATTAGGTTCCCAAAGCCAGCCTCACTGAGGTCAAGATTACAAGTCGTGCGTTATGGGTTTTCCGCGTGCAATATGGTCTTTTTGCAAACAATTTCCATTGCGCAGATATTACAAGTCTTGAAAAATCTTTGTTGCGCACGTGCAATCCCTTTTTACGCAACAATCTTTTCTGCGCTCGAAGAGCTGTAGTTAACAGTTTTCTGCAACATAAAATACTTCCAAAATACATTACAAAGTACACTTACACTCATATTAACACTGTCTTATAAAAATGATTTAAAACAAATATTGCACACAAAAGTTAAAAGGGATCAAAGAGAGATCTCAGGCATTAGAAAAAAAATCAGACAAAGGGATTTTACATTGACATACATGCACATACATAGAGACATGGATTTATATGTATAGACATATGTTTAACTATGGAGATAATGAAAAGATTTCACATAACAATCGTATGCACACTAAAAAATATCTCAGAGGGATTTTCAAAGAGATATTTACATATAGATCTTGAGATATCTAGATATACTGTATATATATATATATATATATATATATATATTCATATACATATCTCGCTATAAATCGATATATCTGTCCATAAATCATCACATATATAGATCTCCAGATATCTTGAGAAAGTCCGCTAAGGGGGAGGACGAAACACTTAGAGGAGGAGGAGAGGAGTGAGTTCAGGAGGACTCCCCATTCGATCAGAAACCCTGACAGGACTCTGACGTCAGTTCTACGAAGTCGGAGGAAAAGACTGTGAAACAGAGGAACTCAGACACTTTGTTTTAAGCCTATATGCTTTGACTTCTAGTAAGTGCAAGCACAACTTTTTATGTTTGATTAAATTGTATCCAGTTTACCTTGAACCAAGGTGCGCTGTCTTGTTTTGCCTGTTCCCTATCCTATGTAGTTACATTTCAATTTGAGGATGCTAGCAACACGTCCGGCCTATCACAGCAGAACCTTGATTACAGCTATCATGGTCTATATTGAGGATTCCGGCTGTGTATACAGGATCGTACTTTGCTTTCTATTTTCTCAGTGCATTTTGCTCTGTTTTTGTGTTTTATTTACATATATAGAGAAATATTTATTTAGAAATAAATAGAAAACATTCTCGCAATATGAAATAATCACATTTTCATATACACTTTTAGAGGAGAATATGTCATGGGCTTTGCGCAACAGATTAAGGGTTTAGTGGGGTTTTTTTCTATCTTTCTTCTCCATTGACTTTTACGGGGGAATACGTGAGCATGCACGCAATTTGGCTTTTTGGATTATGAGGGTTAACGAGCGTGCAAAATAAGTTATTTTGCAACTTCTAATACCTGCACAACCCCAAATGTGAAAAAGCCACAACGCGTGCGGTGTTCACGGAACTGCAAAAAAGTTTAAATGCTGTGGTGGTGGGTGCTTCTGATCTCAGTATTTAACAGAGGCTTGACAGTTTTTCAAATACTTGTTCGAGTTAATGGGGTTTCAATCACAGTACGCAAGGAAGTTAAAAGTCCATTGGGTATATGGAAACATCAATTAACATTTCAATAAAGGTTCAAAAAAGTTTTAAAAGTCTAATTTTATTAGATCACCTGACACATTTTGAAGGTTTAAAGAATTTGTCCTTCTTCCTCAGTGGTATCAGGTAGTATGAGTGTGGTATGCCAACTAAAAATGGAGGTTGCAGCTCCTTCTCCCTAGCTTTAAAGTGGCGTGATTGGTTAAAACTCGTCACATACGTGACATCATTTAGTTCAACAAATACGCATCCTTGTGTGTACTGTTACAATGCTATTAATCCTATTGGGGAGTATTGTAAAACTATCTCTGTGTTGTAAATATATATATATATCCATCAAAATCCCGGCACTCTCTGATCTTTAACATATTTCTATTAATAGATGTTATATGTTAAAGACCGGAGAGTGCCGTGATTTTAATGGATATGTATTGTGCTTAATACGTGCACCCTGGCAATATATGATAAAATTGAGAGTAACAAGAGTGCTTGGTTCTGGGATTGTATATCTATCTATCTATCTATATATATATATGAGATCACAGTGCATATAAGGCATTCGATCTACAGGCCATTTCAATCTATGAGAAAAGGATGTGACCACAGACACGGAAGAACTCATAGAATCAAACAAAGAGCAAGCCATGTTGTAGAGATCCTGAAGAAAACAACTTGGCGCTCCTTGTAAATTATACATGCGAATCTTGGACTTTTGGAGCTAGATCAACCCCGTTTGGGATATTACTGCAGTGAATGGAAAGACCGTTATAACAATTGTTTTTATATGTTTTTTCAATCTTCTTTAGTAATATGTTCAAATACAGTTTGAGTGATTGGTATCCAGAGTGATGACAAAATGGGAGTGCTGCTAGTCTCAATATGAAAGTAGAGTATGCTTATATTGTATGGCCCCCTTACACTAAAGGGGTGATAACGATGTACAATTCCCCCTTAAGAAATACAACAAAATTTAAATAAGATATTTGCGCAATTGTGCGAATAGCATGCATGTGAGTAGTCCATGACAATTGGGAAATCTCTTACATACGATTTTTGAGCATAATAGTTATTTACACATCAAGGGCATTACATCATAGTTAAGCAGTTCAACATGAGACCCCTCATTCGATACTGAGAACATGAAAGTAAGATGTAGACTAGCCCGATGTTCGCTATATAACTTAACACAGTGAGACTTGCACATTTCAGCACATTACCTTGCTTCATTCACAAGTAGACCCATAGATCTATCTACTTTCTAACATATGTCATTTAGCAGGATATATTACCTGTATTAACATACTCTGGGATACACTTTCGAAGATTGTTACAGTTAGTCTTTTTCCCTGTTCCAGACAGGGATACTTTGTATTGTTTGCTAGGTTGCCATGACGATGGGCGGCCGTCACGCTAATTATTCACCATATATGCACACTTGTTTTGCACTTTATCATTTAGTTTAAAAGAACTATTAACACATAATATGTCACAGTATTTTGTCTGATTGTGGAATTATTAAATGTTAAGCCGAGTGATTATGGGCTAAAATTTGACAACCGGAAGTGCTCTGGCGCACGACTTCCGGCACGTAGCACACTTGGAACGCAGTATGCGGTCCAACACCGTTAATTTGGCGCCAGTGAATGCAATGGTTTGAAGTGGTTTGGAGTGAGTATGTAACTATTTAAAAGTTGGTTTGTTTGTATTTTAACTATGCTGATGAAGGAGGCAAGACCTCCGAAAACGTTACAGAAATAAAAGTAACTTGTTTGTGAAAGTCCTGAGAGTGCATTTTTTCCTGGCTAAATATATATATATATATATATATATATATATTAAACATATTTTAAAGTGAGATACAGGGAAAGGGGTAATCCTCCCTTATAACTCCAAAGTAAGGGAATTCAGCACTCTTTAAGTCTTAAACATGGGCATTTTTATTGTTCACATTCGTTTCAAAGTCAACCACTTGATGCAAAGAAACACCTGCGTAAATGTTACAACTACTCATCAAACCAGTAAGTTACTGCATCAACAGAATATAACCTACATATATAATACCCCTATAGGTGTCAAGATGTAAACATTGTTTTCAAACATACAAATGCATACACATTTAAAGAAGCCCCAAACTGAGTTCTCAGTGAACATTGAATAGCCAGTTCTTTAAAAATTCAAATACTCGTTTTACTTGTGAGCATAAAATTTCCTTTAAGGTATTCCAACCTAGCAAAGAAAGAGGTGCACCTCGTAATGCTAAAGTCATTAAGGGAACTGTATGAAAAAAGTCACTGTGATTCTATTGCCTGCTGACCGCGGCTTTCATCGCACACAAGGTCTATAGGCCTCATTCTTTTTGATCACCTTATGACTTTATTCCAATTTCTCACAGTCAATGGGTCATACTTTCTTAATCAAGCAGATTACTATAGCACATAACACCTCCCCCCGGAAAGCCTTTCTTGTCCTGTGTAAGGTTTTGTTTTAAAAACCCTTAGTGATCACGCTGCTCACCGCGACCTTGCTGGATTCCCACAGCTTCATTACAGTCACTCACCTGAGACAGTCACTGATACCATTTGCTGCCGTTATAGACGGTTCTGTCTGTACTTTAGATCTTATGATCCGCCATAGAATTGAAGTATGGGGAGACTTTGCTTAATTAATTTACAGATTTTGCCATATTCAAGACTATATGGGGTGGTAAAAATAGGAATGGAAGAGTACTTCTTCTTCTTGGCATCCTTTTTGTATGTGAGCAACTCGGTCCTGGAAAATTAGAGATTTTATATAGTGGGTTAACAAATAACGGATTATATATAGGATTAAAAGGTCTCTCTCCATCACTTTGGAAATATATATATACTATATATATATATATATATATATATATATATATATATATATAGTGTAGCTGCTCTCTCCTAAATGTTTACATTTGATCTGATACAGTCCTATTCATCATTCCTATTACAATTAGTATATATATATTTGTCATGTTTTGGAATCTCCGCCTCAGTAATGTGCGTTAATAAGTTGTGGCTCTACCCCATATGTATGAAGTGGCGTGAATGGTTGAAGTACGTTATATATATATATATATATATCCAAAGAAGATGCACTCTCACCAACCTCATGTAACTGCCAGGGTGATATAAAAAAGTAGTATATATTATCCAAAATAAGCACTTACTGGAGTCTAGCCAAGTTAAGTGATTTTAAATGTATTTGTGATGTTTTGGGACTGCACAGTGTCCCTTCCTCAGACCTGATATATATATTATTTCCATCAGCTGTCTTTTTGTATTTTTACACAATCTGTTTCTTTATATTTACTTTGGTTTAGAACATTTGTTTTTGCCAATGGAGCATTGTTTAATATCCCTTAAGTACCAGAATATTGCCAATAACCTGTTGTCAAGAAGGATAATCAACAACATGCTTGTGCCTGCTGCAAAGTGATGGGAGGTAAAATCTCAGAAGGATCAATATTCTTAGTGATAGCAAACGATAGCAGATTTATCAGCTCAGTAAGTTTCTTAGTCAAATTTTTTACTCTTTTGTTGCTAAATGAACAGATGCTGGATAAGGAGGTATAAACATTTTACAAATGACCCTGCATTCCGTAACAGGTTGGGATATTGCCGACTTATTTGTGAATTAAAATGAAGCATTTAGAGTAAATTTCTATCTTGTTTACATTTTAATGAAAGCTTAATCTCTGATGTTTGATTTTTGCCCTCCAATATATTTGATAATTTACAAAAAACTGCTCCTGCCTCATTCAAACCATTCCAATAGCTTAGCAGTGAGTGTACCTGCCAAAACATTAGAAACCTACACCTTGTTCCAAAAACTGACAGGAACAAAGTGAAGGCTATCTCTGTTTTTCTGGCAAAGGATCAGAGTACTGAAAACCTTCATTTGTTTTAAAGGGACATTCTAGTCAAAATTAAACATCATGATTTAGATAGTGCATGCAGTTTGAAACAATTTTACAATTTACTTTTGTCATCAAATTAGCTTTGTTCTCTTGGTATTCTTTGTTGCAAGCTAAACCTAGGTAGGCTGATATGCTAATTTCTAAGTCTTGAAGGCCGCCATTTATCTTAGTGCATTTTGACAGTTTTTACAGCTAGACAGCGCTAGTTCATGTGTGCAATATATCTAACATTGTGCTCACTCCCGTAGTGTTACCTAGGAGTTAGCACTGATTGACTAAAATGCAAGTCTGTCAAAATAACTGAAATAAGGGGACAGCCTACAGAGGCTTAGATACAAGGTAATCACAAAGGTAAAAAGTATATTAATATAACTGTGTCGTTATGCAAAGTTGGGAAATTGGTAATAAATGGGTTATCTTTTTAAACAATAAACATTCTGGAGTAGACTGTCCCTTTAAATATTCACAGCTAAGAGGAGAGGCCTTTAAGGAAATTTGCCATTTTGAAAATAGACCATTACCAGATCCCTTTCGCATCCAATATTATTGATAATATTTATTAAGTTACATCCTATCAAGAGTGTTTTTTGTTCTCAGAAATAAAGTAATTAAATTTTTTTAATGAATTGATAAAACTGAATACATGCTCATTCTTTCCACTTACGACTTTAAATAAGTCATCTTGTGTACATAGAGGCCCTTTTCTCTCCAAGGCTACAAAGAAGTTTGTGGTCTACTTTTTTTTCATTGAGTTATTACATTTTAATCAGTCTGATAAGAAGCAACTGTGGGTTGATTCTTCAGGAGATGTATTACTAACATATAATGAAAGAAAGTTTGAAAACAAAATTTGAATGATTTCCAAATTCTGATTCAAATCATGTTTATCCATCATTTGAGCATAGATTGATTTAATCAGTCAGTATTGACAGTAGTTTTTCCAAATTAATGGTGAATAGCAAATATAGTACCTCTTCATAAAATGGGCAGTAGCGAAGAATCTGGTAACTACAGGCCAGTTAGTTTAAAGGGACAGTCTATGCCAACATTTTTATTGTTTAAAAGATAATGAGGCCTATTTATCAAGCCGTCAACCGCAAATACACTGGAATTCTGCAGCGTAATTGTGGCGAGCCTGATTCGCCTCATTTATCAAAGCCTACAGACCAGAAATAGTTGAAATTTGTGACGTAACATACGATCCGCTGGTCTCAGTCCGACACAGATCGATGCTTACATCATTACAGATGTTCCGAATACAAATTCGGCACTATCTGACTACTTTTGCTAGTTATCAAACTGCTAACAGGTACGCTCACCACTATTCCGTACCTGCTTTTCACCCTGGAGGCCGCAGATGAGATAGGAATCAATGGGAGTCTGAAAGCAGCGAAAGCTTATGTTCGCTGCTGCCAGATATCCCATTGATTTCTATGGTAGAATAAAAGTAACGTTTACACCTAACATCCTTACATAACCCAGAGTCTAAACACCCCTAATCTGCTGCTCCTGACATCGCTGCCACCTACATAAAATATATTAACCCCTATCCTGCCGCTCCCGAAGCCCACCGCAACTAAATAAATATATTAACGCCTATCCTGCCGCTCCCGAAGCCCTCCGCAACTAAATACATTTATAACCCCTAAACCTCTGGCCTCCCACATCACTGCCATTAACTAAACCTATTAACCAGTAAACCGCCAGCCCCACACATCGCCATAAACTAAATTAAGCTATTAACCCCTAAACCTAACAACCCCCTAACATTATATTAAATATTAACTCATCCCTATCTTATAATAAATTTAAACTTACCTTTAGAATTACATTAAACTATATTAAACTATTCATTAACGTACCCTAACTATTATTCTACAATTACATTAAACTATATTAAACTAATAATTAATCTACCCTAACTATTATACTAAAATTACATTAAACTATATTACATATTTAAACACCTAACCCTACTTAAATTATTTGTATCTACAAAAAATAATTACTAAGTTACAAAAAACTAACAACTAAGTTACAAAAAATAAAAAACTGTTACAAAAAATATAAAACACTGTTACACAAAATAAAAAATAAACTATCAAATATTTAAACTAATTACAGCTAATCTAAGAGCCCTATCAAAATAAAAAAGCCCCCCCAAAATAAAAAAAAACCTAGCCTACAATAAACTACTAATGGCCCTTAAATGGGCCTTTTGCGGGACATTGCCCCAAAGAAATCAGCTCTTTTACCTGTAAAAAAAAATACAAACACCCCCCCCCCAGCAGTAAAACCCACCACCCACACAACCAACCCCCCCAAATAAAAACCTATCTAAAAAACCTAAGCTCCCCATTGCCCTGAATAGGGCATTTGGATGGGCATTGCCCTTAAAAGGGCATTTAGCTCTTTTTCGGTGCCCAAACCCCTAATCTAAAATTAAAACCCACCCAATAAACCCTTTAAAAAACCTAACACTAACCCCCGAAGATCCACTTACAGTTTTTGAAAACCGGACATCCATCCTCAATGAAGCGCCAAAAGTCCTCAGCGAAGCCGGCCGAAGTCTTCATCCAAGCCGGCAGAAGTCTTCATCCAGATGGCATCTTCTATCTTCATCCATCCGACGCGGAGCGGCTCCATCTTCAAGACATCCGGCGCGGAGCATCCTCTTCTTCCGACATCTTCTTTACAATGAGGTTTCCCTTTAAATGGCGTCATCCAAGATGGCATCCCTTGAATTCCGATTGGCTGATAGAATTCTATCAGCCAATAGGAATTAAAGGGACAGTACACTGTAAAATTGTTTTTATATGAATGTATTTTCAATGACTTGTTATACCAGCTGCAGAGTATAAAATGTGTGAGAAATTAAATTTTTCGGTTTATTTGTATATATGAAGTAGCTGGTTTTGTGCTTTCAAACCACAGCCTATTACAATGGGTTGAGCTTCAGGTAATATCATAGCTCATTATGTTATCACTTTGTGTACACAGACTTGCTCCCTTATTTTATATTTGTCTAGAAAACCAAAGCTCAATAATTAGAGAGAACAATGGAAAAGTATCATTTTATTACTTAACTATCATGCCCCCCACTGAGAGTGTAAGCTCTTCTGCTGGCTGTGTTTACTTAGGCTATTCAATAGCATATACTCCAGTATAGAAACTTTCAGTATAGGTTGGGATACCACAGGCTAAATCAGCTATTTCACATGCCAAAATAGGGGTAAAGGAGCTACTTGTAAACAATTTAAAACACTCCAGCAGGTAAAATGGATCATTGGGAACGATTTAAAGGGGAGAACATTTTTGGGTGAACTGTCCCTTTAAGGTTGAAAAAATCCTATTGGCTGTTGCAATCAGCCAATAGGATTGAGCTTTCATCCTATTGGCTGATCCAATCATCCAATAGGATTGAGCTTGCATTCTATTGGCTGATTGGAATAGCCAATAGAATGTGAGCTCAATCCTATTGGCTGATTTAAGGGTTTATTGGGTGGGTTTTAATTTTAGATTAGGGGTTTGGGCATAGAAAAAGAGCAAAATGCCCTTTTAAGGGCACTGCCCATCCAAATGCCCTTATCAGGGCAATGGGGAGCTTAGGTTTTTTAGATAGAATTTTATTTAGCGGGGTTGGTTGTGTGGGTGGTGGGTTTTACTGTTGGGGGGGTGTTTGTATTTTTTTTTACAGGTAAAAGAGCTGATTTCTTTGGGGCAATGCCCCGCAAAAGGTCCATTTAAGGGCCATTGGCAGTTTAGGTTAGGCTAGGGTTTTTTTTTATTTTGTTATTTTTTGTTATTGTTGTTTATTTAGTTGCGGAGGGCTCCAGGAGCTGCGGTTTAGGGGTTAATAACTTTATTAGAGTTGTTGTGGGCTCCGGGAGCAGCAGGAAGTAGGCCTCAATCACATTATTACCCATTCCCCAGTTTTGCATAATTGACACTGTTATATTAATACACTTTTTACCTCTGTAATTATCTTGTTTCTAAGCCTCTTCAAACTGCCCCCTTATCTCAGTTCTTTTGACAGACATGCAATTTAGCCCATCAGTGCTGACTCCTAGGTAACTTCACGTGCGTGAGCTTAATGTTATCTATATGACACACATGAACTAGCATTGTCTAACTGTCAAAAACTGTCAAACTGCGCTGAAATAAGAGGCAGTTCAATGGCTTACAAATTAAAATATGAGCCTACCTAGGTTTAGTACAAGTTATGACTATGGCTCTGTAGCCAAAATGCATAAGCTTAATACCTGCTGCTTCTTTTAGATAGCTACTTTGTAGCATGTGGACTGTATATTTTATCAACGGGTTTTGAATAAACGCTAGGTTTTATATATACCTTCTGGATGTTGAACCTTTTTTTGAACTGCTGTATATACACATATTAACACATAAAATACACATGTGTATAAGCATATACACATATATTTACTGGGAACACACAGTTCCCATTGACCGCAATGTAAAGGCACTTTTTAGTGCCGTTTTTTCATTAGTCTGAGAATAACATGTAGATGTATTTTTTAAGTTTTATTAGCTGTTTCAATATTGACAAAATAATTTTTTAAACAATTGGAGCTTCCATGTTGTAACTTACGTTACCTTCTCTGCTGTGGCCAATTAGAAAACTATAAATAGGTCACTAGAGAGTGCAGCCAATGGCTGTGTGAAATATAATAGTGTTCTGCACTTCCATTTCTAACAGAAACTGAAACGTTTACAATTTCAGAATGGAATTACAGGAAAAGGGGACAAAATAAATAATGAAAGTATATTGCAGAGTTTTTATATATATATATATGATTTATAATTTTGTATTACCATCTCAAAGTGTTTAAGGTCCCTTTGAGATTGTAATACAAACTGGTGGACACAACTGCATTTTTTAATAGCACCCCAAGACAAAAAGTGCTGCACAATTTCCTGTAACACATACCTTACAGGGACACTAAAACCAAATTTTTTCTTTCATGATTCAGATTAGAGCAGGCAATTTTAAACAACTTTATAATTTACTTCTATTATCAATTTTTCTTCATTCTCTTGCTATCTTTATTTAAAAAGCAGGATTGTGATGCATAGAAGCCGGACCATTTTTGGTTGAGAACCTGGGTTACGCTTGCTTATTGGTGGGTAAATGTAAGCCTCCAATAAGCAAGTGCTATCCATGGTGCTGAACCTAAAATGGGCTGGCTGCTAAGATTTTAAATTCCTGCTTTTAAAATAAAGATAGCAAGAGAACGAATAAAAATTGATAATAGGAGTAAATTAGAAAATGTATTATAATTTCATCTTCTATCTGAATCACAAAAGAAAAAAAATTGGGTTCAGTGTCCCTTTAAGTGTGAATTTTAATAGCCAATGCCAGTATTTTACACATTTTTCATGCACGCTTGGCCGTCTTCTTGATTTTGAATAGCCCTGTATGCTTTCAAGTACTAACATGATAAAAAGATGGATATGTTTTAAGATTAGTATTTAATTCTGTTTGACCCAGCCAGTAGCCATTTTATCATGATTTAAGCATGCTGGAAAGCAATCAAACTAGTATAAAAGGTAGTTTTATTTCAAGACCGTATTAATGTTTCATTAACAAGAATAAGATTTTTATAACGTGTGAATATTTTTTTTTATTTTTTTTTTGAGCATTGCTATTCTAGCTTTAACAACTGCAAGTTACATTTCAAAAGGGTCATATATGATTGTTACTTATGGTGTCTTGTAATGTTGCGAATATACCTTGCAATAAACAGGATTCTGCCAATAGAATTACATCTCATTGTTTTGGTATTTTAAGGCTTTGGTGGCAGCATACTGCTAAGAGAAGCACAATACAGTAGAGTTAATTGCATTTATTCACATAAGCTTTCAAGGCAGGAGTCTATTGTACAGATTGAATTCTATAGGTATTGTATGTTGGTACATTTAAATCATTTTACATTATATGAACACTGTTCCCCAGCAGTAAATCTCCACAAGCATAAAAAACCTGCATTTATTTTACATATATAAATGTTATTTTAATGAAAAACAAATATGTTGTCATTTATTTTTTTGTGTGACTTTATTACATTTATAAATTGGATTTAGCATGTATCAGAAATTGTAAACACACTGGCTAGTTTAGAAGTGGAGCATAAAATATTAGCAGATTGTGCATTATTATTTGTGTAAGGTCTCATAAAAGATAACACTCCCTGAGCTATTGCAACTTGTAATCTAGCCTGTAAACTAGAGAGAGACTGAACTCTATCAAAGTTTAATCAATAAATAGCTTTAAAGAGATAGTTTACCCTATTTTTTTTTCTACCCTTTAATTTGTTCCCAATGGTCCATTTTAACTGCTGGAATTTATTAAATTGTTAACAAATAGCTGTTCTACCTTTATATCAGCATTTAAAATAACTGATTTTGCCTGTGATATCCGAACCGATACTGAATGTCTAAGCATAGGCTATAGAAAAGCTGTGTAAGCATAGCCTGCAGATGAAATTACACTCCCAGTGTTAGGTAGGAGAGCTAAAGCAATAACATGTTATTTTTCCAATTGTTTTAAGTATTGGGCTTTGGCGTGCAGACAGATATGGGGGCCGATTTAACAAGGGCCAAATGGTCCTGAATGTAACTGTTTCCGCGTGAGCCTTCAGGCTCGCCGGAAACAGGAGTTAAGAAGCAGCGGTCTTACGAACGCTGCTCCTTTACTCGTCCGCCGCTTCTGAGGTGGCGGACAGCAATCTGGCCGATCTCATACGATCGGGTTGATTTAAAACCCCATGCTAGCGCCCAATCTTAGGCACATTAAACTATATCTCAGAGGGATTTTCAAAGAGACATTTGCATATAGATCTCGAGATATCTATAAATATATTCATATACATATCTCGCAATAAATAGATATATCAGTCCAAATATCATCGCATATATAGAGAAATATTTATTTATAAATAAAAAGAACATATTGCGTTGCAAAAACATTTTCACAATATGAAATATTCGCATTTTCATGTACACTTTTCAATGAGAATATGTCATGGGGGGGCGGAGCCGGACGCTGCTAAGATGGCAGCATAAACCCATAGCTCCGTAAGCCAGCAAGCTTAAAATTAGATATAACACTGGAATTTACTATATAACCCAGCTGGGACCATGAGCCAACAACCTTGAGGTACTAATAACAAGCCGAAAGTACTTAATTAGGCTGTCATTGACAGGAGCGGCACAGTATGAGAACAGCAGGGAGCCGCCATTAGAGAGCGGGAGAACGGACCTGAAATCTACAACAGCTCAGAACCTACAAGTAAGCAGAGCAGGTCCGTACTACTCAGAGCACCTAGCAAGCGGAGCAAATTTATGCCTCATGAGAACTGAGGGAAACAGTTTCGCTCGGCAGTGATATGAGGACCGAACGGAGATACTAAGCTGCACCGGGAGTTACAAGTGGTGCTCGCGAGAAAGTAAGTGCGACACTTATACTGAGGAAGGAAGATACAGAGCAAGAGAAAGCGGTTTAAGTTACCCCTGGCTGAGGCAACATAGATTAGCAGTGTCTAAAGAGTCAGCAAAGCGGACACAGACATTTGGGCTGGAAGGGCTGTGACGCAGCAGCATTTACATTGCTGTGTATAAGGGAGTGAGTAGGAGGAAAAGGCCTAGTTGTCACATCCCTACCAAAGAAGAGAGGTTACACAGCAGATCCTGACATTAAAGATCACAGAGGTGAGACTTATTCAAATTGTTATTACCCTTAGAGACTGTGAAACTACACAATATAAAGAGGAATGTTACACATATAACGCTAGAAAGCTACACACACTTAAAGGGACGACAATCAAAGAATACACATAAGTGAAACTGTGAATCTGATTGTGTGAACACCATAAGTCCCAACAGTAAAGGATATAAGACAAGTGGACACTAAACCCGAAATAAAGTACTTGTAATGGCGTCCAGAAAACTACTAAAACCTCTGAAACCAAATAGATCAGGCCAAATGAAAAGTGCTACAGTAGAATCCTTCTTTAATCACACAAGCCAGCACTCTACTCCCACAGAACACGAATCTATGGAAGCCTTATCACCAATGTCACAGTCACCTAATAAGCATAACAAAGGATCAGACTCACTCTCACAGATTCCCACATCTTTATTGTCATCATTAGCTTCAAAGCAAGACATAGCAGAAATTGTAAGAACCTGTATGAGAGAAGAGATGGCAGACTTAAAACAGGAAATGCATACCATTGGGTTCCGTGTAGACACTCTAGAAGAATATACAAATAATATACAAGAAGAAGTACACCAAATTCAAGAATCCTCAGCCACTCAAACAGACCTGATAGAAGCTCTTCAAGACAAGATTGAGGATCTTGAAAATAGAGGACGCAGGAAAAACCTGCGAATTCGAGGAATTCCGGAATCAGTACTCCCTAAGGATTTACCGACCTACCTGCCAGCGCTGTTTGCCCACCTCAGAGGTGAAACATCCTCCATGGAAATAAATTGGGACAGAGCACACAGAGCCCTTAGGCCCAGACCACCGGATAAAGCTCCACCTAGGGACATTATAATAAAATTTAAACAATTTAGAGAAAAAGAGGAACTTTTCAACTTATCCCGCAGAAACCAACCAGTTAAGTTCAGGGGCAATGTGCTCCAGTTCTACACTGATCTTTCTCAACGGACATTACAAAGAAGGAAGGAATTGGCACCACTAACATCTTTACTGAGAAGTAAAAAAATACTATACAGGTGGGGTTTTCCTTTCCATCTGTATGTGTTGCATGGAAACAGAAAACTTTCCTGTACCAAAATTTCGGAGATACCAGACTTTTGTGCTGCTCTAGACCTTGAACCACCTCTCGAACAGGAAGATACAGATCCACAGCCACTACCGCAACGGAAAAAGAGACAAAAGGATACCAGTAAAGAACGCAAAGACACCCGTAGTATGGGAGGTAGTCCCTCCTGTGGACATCTTCCACCGCAGGCGAAAAAGATGACCCAGTCCTCGAAAACTATTATGCAAGATAACGATTAAAAGACTTGACACACGCCTGGATGGGTAAAACTATGTTTATTGAATGTAAAAGGGCTACTTACAGACTATCTAATGTAAAGAAAGTATGCGAATATATATAGAGTAGGCTAGTTATATATATGCTGAGATCTATATACAAAGTTATAACCACTAACTGAAATGTTTAGAGTTAGGTAGAGAATCTAAAACTCAAGGTGTTAACAGACAATATGACGATACCCCAGTTATTTAGGGGAAAACTTCAGGAAAAGGTAAAAGGTCTCATAGAACTTTTTATATTGTTATGTGTTTTTCAAAAAATTTGTTCAACGTTGGTTTATGCCTCTTGTTTGTTAACAGGTAAAAATAAGATCTAGTATTATAATTCAGTCATTTTATAGACAACTTAGAGTGTCTTTCAACAATAACTTCTAATTTTTAGTTAGACTTGTTTAAAGAAACAGGAAACAGAAAGAAAGCGAAAAAACTACTGTTAAATTTGTTTGTATTGCCTTGTTTTTTCTCTTTTTTTTCTTTTTTTTTCTTTTCTTTCTTCTTTTCATTTCTTTGTTGAGTTTCTTAATAGTTGATTATTGTACGTAATTTTGATTCAAAGCTGTGTGCATATGCTGCTGTACATAACCTAACCAGACTTGCAACGCCACTTAGAAGACATTTCATATATACATTATAGACACATATAGGTATCATATTAGCAAGACCATGACGAGCAAAATAATCAATATCATATCTCAAAATGCAAAGGGATTAAACTCCCCACAGAAAAGATCGATAGCACTGCTGGATTTCTATAAAAAAAAGGGAGATATACTATTCCTCCAAGAGACCCATTTCAGAAGGAAAAATGAACCTAAATACTTAGGGACAAGATACACCCAACACTTCCATAGCTCAGCAGATTCTAAAAAATGTGGGGTTAGTATATTAATACATAAAGATATACCTTTTAAACATATACAAACCACGTCGGACACTGAAGGCAGATTTTTTTAGGGGTGTTTGGCCTCCTTTATGGAAGTCCAGTAACCTTGATAAATATATACGCACCAAATATGCGGCAATTACCATTCTTTAAGAAAATCTTTGATAAGATCGTAGACTTCTCTAGGGGAGTAACCTTCCTGGGAGGAGATATGAACCTGGCACTAGACCCCAGCATGGATAACTCATACACCACAAATAGAACCTCAAAACATGTAACTAAGTACTGTACTTGGGGAAATTAATGAGAGACTATAACTTATATGATGTTTGGAGGTTTATAAATCCTCATAAAAGGGATTACACATTCTTTTCGTCACCGCATCATACATATAGTCGGATAGATTACATCATGACCAATCAATGTGGTTTAACAACCATACGGACCTCAAACATCTCACACACAGCATGGTCAGACCACTCCGCTGTGATAACGCAAATACAGTGGCCTGATACCCCGATACACCCCTTTATATGGAGGCTTGACGACTCCATACTCAACACGCCCAATCACGCAGAGAGACTAGTCAATTCCTTGAAAGAATACTTTACGATTAATACACAAACAGATACTGATCCATACATAGTCTGGGAGGCGCATAAATGCTACATGAGAGGTGAATTCATTAAAATCAAATCACAGATGAAGAAAAAAGCCAGGCAGCAATATGTAGACCTCTCAAACACTCTCTCCCACGTAGAATATATACATAAACAAGACCCACAGAACGAGGAGGTTCTTAAAGAATTACAAAGCACTAGAGAGGCCCTTCGAGATATTTTAACCAAGGAACACAATCTTATGGCGATAAAACTTAAACAGCGTTATTATTATGAAAGTAATCGAAGTGGTAAATTGCTAGCACGGGCATTGAAATTGAAAAAGCTCAAAACATACATCCATGAGTTGGTTACACCAGATAAACGTAAAGTTAAAACAACACCAGATATCCTTACTCAATTCGAGAACTACTACTCAAACTTATATAACATAGCGGACAAAGATAACCACAATGTATCCCCACTAAATATGTTGTCATACTTAGAAAGTTGCCAATTACCTCGATTGTCAACAGACCAAGCCAAAGAATTAGAAAAACCATTAACATCAGAAGAGATAGCATTGGCCATTGCTAACTTAAATTCGGGGAAAAGCCCTGGACCCGATGGTTACACTGTCCAATATTATAAAAAATTCTCTAATATATTGATCCCACATCTACAGACAATTTTTAATCAAATATCAGAGACCTTGCCTTTCCCATCTAGTATGCTAGAAGCGCACATTACAGTGCTCCCGAAACCTGGGAAACCTTCTACTACCCCAGCTAACTTTCAACCCATCTCCTTATTAAATGTAGATGTGAAGATCTATGCGAAGGTATTGGCAACGAGACTCAATAGATACCTGCCGGAATTAATACATGTAAATCAGGCCGGATTCGTGCCTCGTAGAGAAGCACGAGATAACACAGTAAAAATGATAAACCTCATGGAATATGCCCAAAGAGAAAAAATCCCCACAATCTTCTTAGGAATCGATGCCGAGAAGGCCTTTGATAGGCTTAATTGGTCTTTTTTGCGACATTCTCTAATCAGATTCGGACTAGGGCCTCTTATGATAGATAAGATTTTTGCACTATACTCCAACCCCTCAGCTAAGGTTAGACTGAACGATTCTTTATCGAAAACTATCCCTATTAAAAATGGTACCAGACAGGGATGTCCCCTATCTCCCCTGCTTTTTGTGCTGGCCATGGAGGTATTAGCTTGCAAAATTCGACATAACACAGCCATTGAGGGTATTAAGATTAAAAATACGCACTATAAATTATCGTTGTATGCAGATGACCTTATGCTGACAATAACTAACCCATTAACATCCCTTAAAGCACTACAGAATGAATTCGACCGATATAGCTCATACTCTTACTTTAAAATCAATACAACTAAATCAGAGGTTCTAGGAGCAGCAGTGCCTGAAACGACATTAGAACAAATTAGCAACCAATTTCAGTTCTCCATTCAGAAAAACTCATTGAAATATTTAGGAATACATGTAGCAAAAACTAGAGAAGACCTTTTTACACTAAATTATATGAAATTGTTAAAAGAACTACAAATAGAGTTACAGGGGTGGAGAAGCAAACACCTCTCTTGGCTTGGTAGAATCCACGCTTTTAAGATGTCATTTCTGCCGAGAATACTATACATTTTTCAGACGGTTCCCATTCCACTAACAAAATCTTACCTAAATAGGCTTCAGAACCATGTTAACACATTCATATGGCAGAACAAAATACCTAGGGTATCAAAGAAAGTTATATACAGAGATAGACATAACGGGGGCTTGAGCGTGCCTAATCTAACATATTATAAACAAGCATCTATTATGAATAGAATAATAGACTGGAGTAAACACTTGGGAGATAAAGAATGGGTACTACTAGAACACGAGTTAGCACAGTCACCAAGTTTGAGCGGTCAATGCTGGTTACGCAAACAGCAGAGGAATATTAGTAATACAGCTACAAGTATAATAATAGAAACATTCGAAGTGTGGGACACATTACTAAAAAACAAACGGGATATATCATCTGTTCCATCTCCACTAACTCCTTTACTAACTAACACAGACTCCCCAGTAAGCTACAACATAGTGGAAGGCAATAGCATGAACCTGCAGTGTTGTATACCCACATACTCAGTTTTAAATAATGGCAAGATGCTAACAAAACAAGAAATAGTGGACAAACACATATTCAGCAGTCAAAACTGGTATGAATACCTACAACTCTCACATTATATTACCCATAACAAGAATAGGACGGACCTTACTAGGCAGCTAACTACATTTGAATCCATATGTTACACAACAGACCTGTCAAAGAAGGGGTTGTCGCACTCATACAGATTACTATTAACGAGACACTCACAGCAATTGCCGGCATATACTAAGGTATGGGAGGAAGAGTTGAATATATCTTTAGCACCGAGCGAGTGGCAAGTAATCTTCCATCAAATGGGAAAAGCTCCATCTTCTATGAATATCACAGAGACAAATATGAAACTACTCACTAGATGGTACCTAACCCCTACACGATTATCTAATATATTCCCAAATACCAGCAAACTTTGCTGGAGATGATGTGGTCAGGAAGGGAATCTCTCACATATATGGTGGAGCTGCCCGCTTTTAGAAACTTATTGGAGTGAAATACGTGCAGAAATAGGGAAAGTGATATCAACTCACTTATCCAATGACCCAGCTATATTTTTGTTTAACAAGATTCCTAAAATAAAATGTAAATTAAGGCTAATGTTATTATATATCATGTTAAGTTGTGCTAAACAGGTAATCCCAAGGCTATGGAAAAATACACGATCCCCTACAGTACAAGAATGGAGGGAACAAGTTTCGAGATTACTATCTCTGGAAAAATACCATTACCAACAAACCAACCGTATAGAAGAATACCATTCTATACTATTCCTTTGGGAGGAATACTTAGGGCCGCTGAAAAAGAAAAAGAGTATGTAACTGAATACATTAGATATCCACAGATATTCACAGGGCACAGATACAAAGGGATAAGAGTATAGGAATAGAAGTAGACTACTTTGGTAGGAACACAACAAAGCAAGCGGCAGACAACAACAAGAAACAATGTGGCAGCAGCACTTTCATTCTTGATTCTTAAATGTTTGTCCCTATATGTACTGTTATCTCTTCTCATTGTTAAAATATGTAACTAGGGGACAACAAACATGGTACGATCTTCGTCTTTATATGTACTAGCTTTGAATGTATTGTATTGTTTGATTATATATGTTGTAAACCAAATAAAAATTTAAATAAAGAAGAGAATATGTCATGGGCTTTGCACAACATATTAGGGTTTTTGTGGGGGGGGTTTATTTGTCCTCTGCATTGATTTCTATGTGGAATACGTGAACCCACATGTGATTTCGCGATTTGCAAAGCAACTTACTATGTCATTAAAACTTAACATTTATTATATAGCACAAATAAAAAAATCTTTTGAAGATGTACATATCTTCCACCTACCCCCGTGTCATCTGACACATTTTGCCATAGCTTTTTTTTTTTTTTTTTTTTTTTGAAAGTTTTTATTGAGGGAATAGCATTTACAAAGACAGCAAACCGCTTGCTCCAGCAAACTTATGACAATAGTAAACATACAAACAGTTAACATGGACATGTGAAATACATAAGAGTATATAGGGGTAAGACCCCTAACCTGACTATTGAGTAGCATGTCCTAGGAGAAACAAAGTTCAGATGTTTAGAAATTGAAGAGCAAACCAACAAGCACCCTCTTTTCCCCCCAAAGGTATCTGAGGCCACTTTTGGACCCCAATAGAGTTACGTCACAAATCAGGGGGTTATTAAATGATATAGACCCTTTCGAGGCCTATACCAACTCGCTCCTTCATATGGCTGCTAGGACCCCAGAAGGATCCGGGAAACTAGAAGTAAGATTAAAGGAGAAGGCAATCTGAGATAAAACAATATTGGAGATGTACACACCATGTATTATATCAGAGAAATAGGGTTGCATTAACTGATATTATGGCTAGGTATTAATAAGTGGAAGTATATAGTCAATCATAAGAAAATTCAATCATATGGTACTGGGGCAGGAGCTAATATTTCACCCCTAAGGGACCTCGTGCATCTAGGTACTAGGTAAGGAAATCAATACCACTTGTTCTTTTTATGTATAGCTCCTCGGGGTCATAAGCTGCAAAGAACACAGAAAACATGAAGGCTAGTTGCCCCGACCCCCATAACTTTAGAGCATCCTTCCGGCTAATCAAACTTATACAGCACCTATAAACCTAAGCCAATATCAATACACAATTGCATAGATAAACAGATTGCATTTTTTGAAGTACATAACAATAATCATAATACATCTTCCAATGGTGAGATCCGGAGAGCAATTCATACATACATTTAGGAACATACTATAACATGAGCTCTACAGACAGGACAGAGACTACCAAACTCTGTCAAATAGTAAGTATGGAGGGATGGTCAGTGATCCCCTACCATACACTTAAGGGGTGGGAGTAGAAGTGGAGAGAGGAAGTTTCTCATCTCCCACTGCATAGAGGGAGGAGGGGAGGGAGGAGGGGGGAAGGAGGGGGAGGAGGGGGAAAAAGGAGGGGGGGAGGAGGGGAGAAGGAGGGGGGGAAGGAGGGGGAGGAGAGGGGGGGAAGGGGGGGCGGAGTAATGGGCGACAGCTAGCGGTAATGCGCTCACTAACTTCTGGCCTACGTCATGAACATTTCCATAATAGTTATACGGCTTATATATATAAGGAGTGCATAGCTTTCTATAATGGGTGCATAGTGAGAGGCAGGAACAAGTAGTAGCACAACACAGTATATAGGCATCTAGGCGTTAACAAGTGTTATCTCTACATTATCATAATATCCACCGCCAAGAAAGTCAATCAAGTATACTGCGCGCCCACTAGTAACACTATTCTGCAATTTAGCTTCAGTACTATCAGGCTATGTGGGATGGCACCAGTAGGCAGGTGCTGCACTTTGTGCAAACTTGGTGAGAGAGACCTGTTTTCCATTAGATCCCATGGTTTCATACATGCAATGATTCCCCCAGCAGCAGATTCCAGTACATTCCCCTCTATAGACCTAACCTAATAAAGTGAGACCCTTTCCTTTCACATCCCTAGCTATTGAGTGTGCATACAAATTTCAATCCATATATAAGATAAGTAACCAATACATAGAACATTCAGGTCATCTCTTTACATCCTAGGTTCACGCACATGCTAATGAGAGTGGATACAAATTACAACATCTATATGTGAAAGGCAGCTTATACACATAAAAGGAGACAAGTTCATGCTAAAGACAGAAATGCTTAAACATGAGCGTATTGATTAAGGCATGCAGTAGATTATAAAGTTTCCAATCCTGAAATGCGTAGGGAGCCCATCCAAGTTCAGACCTTGTGGCTTCATACAAACAGGCTCCCCACACATATGTATGATCGCTACCCCCCACACTACAAACCCGTTCCATATATACAAACAATGGGTGCGTAACAGAGGCAAATTTGGAGGTATCCACCCTGACTCTGTTGCTTTATATATATGAGAGCAAAATCCTCCGCTTCAACTAAAGTAGCCAAGGCAACAGTTTTCAAGACACAGTGTGGGGTAAACGGCAGGGACCAAGAGATGTACTAGTCCCGAACAGACCGCATCCCCGTTTGTGACCAATGCCTCACCCGACTCCAACTGGATCATGGACGTCAGACAGCCAAGTGCCCCCAAGCAGTAAGATCCTAATCTGCAGGGCTGTGTCCAGATTTAAAGCGGCTGCGGGACTCAGGTCTGTAGAATGGCGGCAAACCGCATTCTCCTTACTCACGTCGGCAGTGACATGACCGCGGGCGCTGGCCACACACCAACCCACATCTCTACCAGCAACCGTAACTGCTTCCGTTGCCTCACTGCGATAAGCGGGGGCTTCTTTGTTCACATGGATACTGTGCTTGAGTGCCCATAGGTCTTGGTGCAGTCCACCAGGTGATCCACTAGTGCTGCCGAAGCTATCCACCACAGTTACAGCCTGCCGTCGCGTCTCCTGAGGGCAGGTAGGCATATCAGGAGCTTCCGCCATGTTTAGTTGCATGATGTCGAGCTGCACTCTGGGGTCTGTCTCCTCCTTCACAGCAGGCTCAGGTCTCCTCACACCGGTGCACTCCGCTTCCACAGCTGCTATTAGGGAGTCAAATCTACCGAGTATCAACAGCTCATACCTCGCAAACAAGGCTTGAATCTCAGAAAAGATGGCTCCCTCCATGCTATTGGTGAGATCTTCAGCACAGACAAAGGCTGCAAGCTTGCAATAATTAGGTCCCCAGCTAATGTTCTCAGCAATATCCCTATTGTATCTCCTATTCTAGGAGTTAGATTAATATAATTTAAGGCAAATAAATTCAGGAGCCTCTTTAGTATGCGACTTGCTTCTTCAGCTACAGGCTCCGCCCCCTTGCCATAGCTTTTTCAAAGATGACCTACAATCTTCTCTGCTTGTATTTTTGTTTTGTTTCTTGTTTTCTAATATGCAAATTCTAGTCTATATTTATTTAAAATAACAACTATTACATTTCTGATTACAATACTGCACTGTGTTTCTGATGGTACAATGTATACAAAAGTATTGCAAATTATATAAAACTACCTTTAGGTTGTATGTATAAACTGTATTATGACATTTAAATACTGCCTAAATGACATAGGAGTTTTCTGTTTGCATTTGGTCCTATCCCCTCTCCATTTTACCACTGCAAATATAAAAAATATTCTGAAATCCAAACTATCCCAAAATCCAAATCTTTTCCAGTCCCAAACTGTTTGTATAAAGAGTTTCATATCTGTATATAGTATATGTGCATTAAATGCCCATTTATAGTTAGATTGCCTGCCCTGGAGAAATGCCTATTTTGGAAGGGCATTTGACCCCAGAGCAGGGCAAGTGTGAGGATCTGGGTTTGAGAGAGAGGTTAAGGGGTTGGATCACAGGGGAGCCTTTAAAAGACTGTGAGCAGGAAGTAGGCTCATCTTCTATCCGGACCTAACGGTGAGAAGAAGCTCTGCCTCTTTCACCTGCATCAAGCCCGGAGAGAACGTGAGGGTACTTACCTGCTCACATGTCGGATTTTAAGGAGCTGTTCACTGCTGTGGTGGCTGCCGCCAGAGAGAGAGACGCTCAGTGGCTGCTGGTGCAGCTGCAGGCAGCTGGAGTCTTACCAGGAGGAGGCGGGGATCCGGACCAGACAGCGGCGGCAGAGCCATCCCCCAGGGCCAGGCCTGTGCGGCGGTCGCAGCCGCCGGAGCGCCTCAATCCAGAGGCGGGCCTGAGAAAAGGACGGTCAGCGGCAAGATCGGCTGGAGCTGGCAGCAGAGGGAGCAGGGGATGGCCAGCCAGGAGGAGGAGTGGCCCACAGAGGAGAGGATGCCCGGAGCTGACGACGCGGGAAGAAGATGGTGGTCACGTGGGCAGTGTGACTCGCAGAGTGGGAGCCAGGTTGGAGGAATCCGTGAAGGAGGCAGCAACAGCTGCTACAGGAGGTAGGCAACTGAGCTATCGAAGAATGGGGTGCAGTGTGGCAGTAGAAGGAGGCATCAGGGGGTCCATAGATGGACTGGGGTATTGCTGGGAGGCCCACATGAGGCCAGGATGAAGGGTGGGAGAGCTACTGGAGTGCACAGGGGGCCTGAAAAATGGTCGGATAGGGATAAGCTGGCCCGCATGAGGTCCGGGAGGGAAAGCGGGATGTGCACACATGGGGGTCCAAATGAGGCCTGGAAGGGAAGTATGTAGGGTAGAAGGCAGGAGAGCCCAGATGAGGTGGGGGGAGGGAAAAGGGCATAACGCCTTGAAGGATAGTTAGGGCAGGTAGGGCATAGTGTTAGTGGGTTGTATGTCACATGAGGAAGTTAGTCATGGGAACAGCTGTGCAGGGTCTATATGGGCAGGGGAATAGGATTAGGCAGTGGGACTAAACGGGTCCAGGTAGGTGGTTCTGAAAATTAGCATGGGAAGGCCCCATAGGAGGCCTGGAGCCAGAGAAGAAAAGGTAAAGGGGGGGCCCATTTGGACATTGGTCAGGGGACCAGTAGAGGGGGGCTTAGGTAGGGGCAGCAGGGCCTTAACACATGGTGGCCTCAGGGAGCTTAGCTGGGGGAGGGACTGCATATTTCCCAGGGCAGGCCGGGGGCCACATCCTTCTGTGGCATAGTACAAGGTCCAGCCCATCCCAGCTCCCCTCCTCCCCTTCATCCCCCCCTCCACCCCCCTTTTCCAACTTCCCAAAAAATGTTTCCTTGAGGCTTGAGTTTTGTTATCTAACTGCCCCCCTTTCTTCTGTACTAGTGCCATTGGCTTCCACCCCAGAGGAATGTCAGAGGGAAGAGCTTGATGGGACATGGGAGAGGGACAGGGACTCCCTCGTCATAGAGGATATCCCTAGCAACTTTGATGGTGAAGGATGACAGGAGGTGGACGTTCCGGAGCTGTGTACAGCTGGCCAGGTGGGGGAACTCGATGCCTTGGCGCAGCTATTGGGGTCTATCTCTCCGTTGAAGGGTTTCGGGGAGAGGGGGAGGGGTGGGTGCAACACCAGTAGGGTTGGGGAAAGGATGGGGAGAGGGGCTTTGGATGATGTTTTCGGCATGCCGTTACAGGTGGGGAGTGTTCAGAGGAGAGAACAGTCCCCTAGCAAATGCCGGGAGGCAAGTCCGAGACGTGGGAGGTCCCTTTCGCCTTTTAGGAGCAGACCCAGTGGGGACAGAAGGATTTCGCTCACCTGGGCACCCCTGGGCAGACGTATGGAGGTCGGAGTGATGATAGGAGGAGGGAGTCCAGATCTAGGAGGAGATCATCAGAGAGGAGCCGGGAGTCGCCAGTGAGGGAAGGAAGAAGGTCAGGCAGGGCTGGAGCTTCAAGGGATTCAGGAGCAGAAACGGCACACAGGACTGCTGCAGAGGTGCCAAGAGGTACGGTTTCACTTATTACGCAAAAGGGGAGTGTGAGTGAGATGCAGAATAAGTTGCTGAA
This sequence comes from Bombina bombina, assembly GCF_027579735.1. Taxonomy (NCBI): domain Eukaryota; kingdom Metazoa; phylum Chordata; class Amphibia; order Anura; family Bombinatoridae; genus Bombina; species Bombina bombina. Next base: position 565,655,841 of record NC_069504.1, read on the forward strand.
AGGTCTGAAGGAGCTGATTGTGAGGAAGGAGCAGCATTGTGGGAATGAGGGTCAAGGGAGACCGGCAGGAGCATGGGTAGCTAGTGGCTCAGGCACAAGTGTTATGGGAGTTGGGTCCGCAGTGATGGCGGTACCTGGGCCGGGCCCAATTGGGACACCGGTAACAGGGGCTGGGAAGGGGCCCGGAGGAGCGCCATGTGGAGATGCGGCTGTCGGGATAGCGGGAGTGGGTGTTGCAACAGGAGGTTCCGGGACGGTAACGTTCAGAGTGTCTGACGAAGCCCTGCGTAGGCCGTGTTTATGCTCGATAGGCCCCTTAGGGATGCATTTGGCAGTAGAGGTTAAGGAGAAGATATGGAAGAGGGAGTTCCTAGAGTTATTTTCTCTTCTCCCCATGGACCAATTTGTGGAACTTAAAGAAGACCCAAAAGGGGAACAGGGGAAGAAGGAGGAGGAGCGGAAGAAGCAGTATCGGAAGATTCTGAAAACTTTCGCTAATTGGTCCAGGGCATTCTGTATTTTAGCTAGCGTGATTGTCCAGAAGTTTCCTGATCAGGGTTCTGCCCTGGTTTGTTATTTCGATGAGGTCTCGTCGGCATACCGTACATATGGGGGGATGGCATGTTGGAGATATGACAAGCAGTTTCGTCAGCGGATAGCAGTCCGTCCGGACATGAGGTGGGACAACAGGGACATGGGAATTTGGCTGAAGATAATTACTCCATTGCGTGGGGGCCAGCCCTTTCGGGCGGGGGGAGCGGCCACTCAGGAGTGGCCGGGAGTGGGGCAGAAGTGGCCCTCCAAAAGGGCCTATGCTTCCAGTTTAATGACAGGCAATGTCGGTTTGGGGCATTGTGCAAATACAAGCACGAATGTTTGGGATGCGGGGAGTCCATTGCCAAATGCTTCAGAAAAGGAAAGACCGGGAGTAGACCAGGGGAGGTGAGTCTTCAGGGCCCGGTCACCGGTGGACATCAGAAAGATGGTCCCGTGGCTAAAGCGGTATGCTAAAGTGAGGGGGAAATGGGGTGATTCCGAGCTGCTTTTAACAGGCTGTAGCTCGGGTTCCCCATACCCTTTCAGGAGGTGAAAGGGGCCGGGGGGTCAGGGGAACTTGAAGTCTGCCAGGGAATTTCCGTGTGTGGTCTGGGAAAAATTGGGGAAAGAGATGGCCTTTGGGCGAATGGCGGGCCCCTTTTCATCTTGCCCGTTACCTAACTTGAGGCTGTCCCCTTTGGGGGTGGTCCCGAAGAAGGTGCCAGGCCAGTTTCGCATGATCCACCATCTGTCTTACCTGAAGGGTTCTTCGGTGAACGATGGGATCGACCATGGCCTAGCGGCATTCAGGTACGCGTCATTCGACGATGCGGTAGCTTTGGTCAAGCAGGCGGGCTTGGGGGCCCTCCTGGTGAAGGTTGATCTGGAAGCAGCATTCTGGTTATTGCCGGTCCACCAGGCATGCCACCACCTGTTGGGATGTTCGTTTGAAGGGAAGTTTTTTGTTGATTTATGCTTACCCATGGGTTGTTATATCTCATGCTCCTACTAAATGTAGTTGTTTTGTGGAGTGGGTGGTTAAGCGAGTTTCGGGGTTGGGTTCCGTGGTCCATTATGTGGACGACTTCCTGTTTGTGGGCCCTGCTGGCAGCGATTCATGCCAGCTGTTGATGGACGCTTTTGAAGCGGTGGCTCAGGATTTCTGTATCCCGCTGGCGGGGGACAAATCTGAGGGCCCTTGTGTTGCACTGAGTTTCTTAGAAATACACATTGAAGTGGTGTGGAGACCAGATCTCAATTATCAAAATATAAAATGAAGTTTCATCTCAGTTCGCCCAAGCTTATATCTGACACCTCTCTAGACACAACATAGGTTTCTACTTGTTAAGGTTGACCTTTTTCATATTATTATTGTCATGATTATCTCTGTGAGCCCTAAAATTTATAACTCAACTTGATACCTAGAACAGTAACTCCTCTACTAGCCACATATATAAAATGTGTGTCACAATATTATGTGTTGTACTCTAATGTTATTCTTATGAATGGGCAAATGTTGTATTCTGTATTCTTTTTGCTCTTTGAAACTTCAATGAAAAAAAAGAAAAAAAAAAAGAAATACACATTGATTCAGAAAAAATGGAGTGTAGTTTGCCTGAGGACAAGGTGGCTGACTTGTGTGGTGTATTACGGCAAGCCTTGGGATGAAGGAAGTTGACTCTGAGAGAGATGCAGTCCTTGTTGTGGAAGCTAAATTTTGCTTGCAGGATCATCCCGGTGGGAAGGGTGTTCTGTCAGAGGATATCCTTGGCTACTGTAGGGGTAAAAGAGCCTTTCCACCATGTCTGCTTGACAAATGCGTTGAAGGAGGATCTGATACTCTGGCTGAGATTCCTAGGGGAATTCAATGGGAGGTCCCTAATCCAGCGGGAAGGGTGGGAGGACCCGGATGTGAACCTGTTTACAGATGCCTCGGGGGCTCATGGTTTTGGAGCATATCTTGGGGGTAAGTGGTGCGAGGAATCATGGCCGCAAGGGTGGCAGGCGGGAGGCCTGACTAAGAATTTGGTGTTCTTATAATTGTTCCTGTTACTGGTGGCCTTGACTATTTGGCCGGGGTTCCTGCGGGACAGGAAAGTTCTGTTTCATTCAGGTAATATGGGAGTGGTGTCAGAAATTCATTCCTTGTTGGCATCCTCCCCCCAGTGGTGGTCCTCCTCCGTTTGTTTGTGCTGAAGGGCCTGAGATGTAATGTGCTGTTCAAGGCTGTGCATGTGCCTGGTAAGTCCAGTGGGATAGCTGACTCTCTTTTCCACTTCCAGTGGGACAGGTTCCGGGAGCTGGCTCCGTTGGCGGAGGAGGAAGGGACACAGTGCCTGGGGGACTTGTGGAAGGTGGACTTTGGGGCTTGTTGAAGATGGTACTCAGGGCTTTGGCAGGGTCCACATGGAGGGCTTACTCACAGGTATGGAGAGAATGGTGTGTGGTGCTAAAAGGAGCTGGGGGGGGGCCTTTACGGCCCAGAGCTAGTTGGCAGTACTATTGGAGTGGGGAAGACAGGGGGTGTTGAGGGCCATGGTAAGAAGGAGGCTGCGGCAATCACCTTTTTATGCCAATGTTTGGGTTGGGAGGATGTTACTAAATCTTTTGTGGTATGGCTGGCAGCCAGGTGTTTGTGCAGGGGAGGAAGGGTGTCGGAGTCGAGGAGACCGGTCATTTTCGCTTTGTTACAAAGGGTAGTTGGAGCACTGGCTGCGGTATGCTCAGACAAATATGAGGTGGTGCTTTTCCGGGCTGCATATGTGGTAGCCTTATTTGCCGTCTTTCGGGTGTCGGAGGTGGTGGGTGCGACTAAGAGAGATAGGGGTGTATTCAGTGAGGTGACGTGTGGATCCAAGGGCGGGACCTTTACATATGGCTGCGGCAGTCTAAGACTGACCAGGGTGGGCGAGGGAGAGCTATTAGCCTCAGGGCAATAGGGGGGGCATGTTGCCCGGTTGAGGCAGTGGCAGCTTTTATGCAGGTGCGACCAGGGGGTGATGGACCGTTGCTTGTTCATAAGAACGGGGACACGTTATCGCGCTTACAGTTTATATCAGTTTTTAGGAAGGTACTAGGGGTCCTGGGGCTCCCTCAACTTGACTTTGGGTCCCACGCTTTCCGAATCGGGGCTGCAACGGAGACTAGAATGCTGGGTATGTCGGACACAAGGATTAGCAGTTTAAGACCCATAAAACTGTAAATAGAAATACTGTAATCTGTAAATAGAAAAACTGTAAATAGAAATATATATTTAAATATAAATATTCTATACATTTCAAGGTAAAGAACATTGGAATGTGTAATATTAATAGCTCAGTTTGGGTTAGCATGCAAGTATAGGTGTTAGTTGTTTCTTTTTTCAGTTTGCGCACTTCATTGAAGTCAATGGGGAGAATACGTTAACGCAGTCCAACTCTTTGCGCATCGGGTTTCGCTTGCTTGCGCACTCTTTTTACTTTTAACTTGTAATATGAGCGCTACCCAACACGGGCAAAAAGTTAACTTCTAGAAAAGTTGGAGAGCTAAATATTGCACCACTTGTAATCTAGCCCTTAATGATTTATGTTTTATGGTATTGTCAGTATCTGATTGCACTGAGCTTGAGTTGACAACTAAAAGTCTCAATGGGCTAGATTTACCAATGGCCGAAAGTTCTGATCGGTTACAGGTTCGCTCATTTGAGCCTGCAACTGATATTTATGAAAAGGTGAAAAAATAAATATGGGTTAACAAATTGCAATAAAACGCAGATAGGTTCACAACATATGAACCCACTCCATCTGCAGATTGATGAATCTAACCAATTGTATCAATTGTGCTTCTCTAGAATGGTAATGTTGAAGGTACAACTTTGGTGTGAAACACAGATGCCATGGCTAACTTGCTTTGTGCCATATTACAAGTGGAGCAGTATTTAACGCTCCTTCTCATATGCTAACTCCACTAGAAGTACGTTTTCAGGTGTAAACACAGTACAGTAAATACACAGTATAACACTTTATTAAAAATGTATATTGCATAAATGTTTTTACATGTTTTCATCTGCAAAGGGCTACAATGCACTTATAAATATGTCTATATATGTATACCTATGTATTTATATGTTTATATGTGTATAAATGTCTGTAAATACATATATACACATAAATACATACAGTATGTACACACACACACACATATATATATATACATTTCTATTAGATGGTGTTATTATGATTGTAACTGTATTTTGTAATATGTTTTTGATGTGTTTTGTGACACTTTTCTTTTTGAAAAACAGTTAATCAGAGCTCTGAGTACGTGGTAATCATCCTAGCATAAGTCTCAATTGCGCTCACGCGTTCACGTTTGTGCACGTCAGGTGTAGCACTCAAGTTGAAAGCAAACACCCGTGATTCACCCCTTTTGCTTGCGTCTAACTGTTAGTATGCCACTCATAATCTGGCCCTATGTCAGCCTTATTGCCTTCTCAGCTACTTTTTAGCAGAGAACTGGTGCTCTTGAGTGGGTTGACTCTAATAATGGCTGTAAAGATACCGTAGAGGCTGACAAGAGGGACATTTATTGCTATTCCTATGTTCATATGGAATGTCCCAGTTCTGCACTAGGCTCACTGAGGAGGCTTTACACTCTTTGAAGACCAGTTTGTCTTATGGGGTATAATTTATTTATTTGTTTGCTCGCTTATCCTCCTTGGTTTTGGTAAGTGTCTTTTGTATAATATAATAGGTTACTAGTGCTGCACTACTGATTATTTGTGTTCTCTAAAGTCTATTAAATCTAATAACTAATATATCTACCAAATTAGCCATGAGGGTACTTAGTTGTTTGATAATAAGCTGGTATGTGACACAATTAAAATGTAGGCTACATCTGCTATAGTCTTTCCCAGCATTGCTATTGTCTGCTAACTGATTGCATTCTCTATCAAGATGAATTACCATTTTATATCCATTAACTTGTCTCATATATCTCCCAGGGCTCATACATATACCAAACTCTGTCTATGACTGTCAGCCTAAATGTATATGCTAATTTTACTCACAAAACTCTTCAATTATTTGTTCTTCTAATGGTATTTTCCCTGATTAAACTACAAACTTTTACAGCAATAGTATTTGCCAAATCTTCTTTAGGCTGCTAATAGCTTGCTTTTTATGTCAGCATGGGGATGCCATACACATAGCTGTGCCGCTTGCTAGTCCTGCATTTTTTGCATTTTATGAACATTGAGCTTTCTAACATCTTCCTTTTTTAGGGTCTAGATGTATAATAATACCTGTATATGAACATATCACAAATATGACAATTTAGTCCATGTGAAAACATTGTAGTTTGATATCAAACCAGTATTTCCCCAAATAAAAAGCAGAATATCTATGTGAAAATATAAAGCAATGTTATTTTAACCTGATAACTGTTTGCTTTAGCTATCACAATGAGTTACAGTGGGTGTATTAAAGGGACATTAAACCCAAACTTTTTCTTTCATGATTCAGATAGAGAATACAATTTTAAACAACTTTCTAATTTACTTCTATTATCTAATTTGCTTCATTCTCTTGATCTACTTTCCTGAAAAGCATATCTAGATAGGCTCAGTAGCTTCTGATTGGTGGCTGCACATAGATGCCTCATGTGATTGGCTCACCCATGTGCATTGCTATTTCTTTAACTAAGGATATCTAAAGAATGAAGCAAATTAGATAATATAAGTAAATTGGAATGTTGTTTAAAATTGTATTCTCTGTCTAAATAATGAAAGAAAAATTTTGGGTTTAATGTCCCTTTAAGTATGTCTCTTATATTTTATGATTGTTATGTCTAAAGAATCCACGCTAAAATATGTGTGCCACAGTACGGAAATAAATGTGCAAATACTGTGCCACAAGTTATTATTGTATTATGCATGTCATATTACAGCAATATACTTGAGCCTAAAGTGTATTGTATTGTGAAGATTCTATTTTTATAAAAAATAAAAAAAAATTGAAATTCTTTCATAAAATTTGATGTGCTTCATCTTCCAATCACTTTTAGACATCATAGGTGATGCCCATGTTGACAGCTCTGTTATGCAAGTAAATGTACACAAATAAAATCTTGTATGATATAAAGCTTTCCATTGATGCTACTAAATAAATGTATTCTATAAACTTTGTTCCTTAACAGTTATAATTTTAGGTACAAAATTTTCCTAATTTATCATTTATTTCTTATGGAACCAAAAATACAGCTGTTAGTCACATATATAATATATTTGTACTGTGTGGTGGTATCTTCTCAATATAATGCTGCTTTCACAAAATTACAATAAAAAACACATAAACACATGGTGGGTTTTAAGATGGGCAGAAGACTCAAGGACCTCCTGGTGTGGACTGACCCTGTGGAATGCTATAACTTGAAAAGCTGGGAAGTCACCCCTGTTTGTCATCGTTTAGATGGTTATACTACATGTAACAGCTTAATCATTGAAAATTCTTTTGGTTATCCTAGGACCAGAAAAATGATTTTCCTGAAGCAGTGACTGACATGTTCCTCACAGATAGTGGCATACATTATTAAATGCTCATGTGGGCTTACTTATGTTGGTAAGACGGAGTGCCCTCTCAAGGAGAGGATTGCCAATAGATCTTCAAGGCTTAAGCTCTAAATAAAGGTTCCAGTGAACATCCAGTTGTGATGCATTTTGTAACTGAGAAGCACTATGTGGCTGATTTGCATTGCATGCCAACTGATCCAGTGTTGAGACTTCCTAGGGGAGGTGATGTCAATACATTTTTTATTGCAAAAAGAAAATGGAGTGGATCTACAAACTACAGATGATGGCACCATGGGGGTTAAATAAACAAATATGGCTATCCTGCTTTCTGATGGACAGAAAACTTTCATCTGCTACAATATTACAATATTATTTTTTGTTCCTTACTCTTGGTCCCCATACTCAATAAGAAATAGAAGAAAAATATATGTTGAGACAGTTAGTTTCAGTGTAGTCTTCCCCGTTGAGGCAGTACATGTGATTTAAGTTGTCATACCTGAATGAGAGGATCTAAAGATTAAATATTATTTAAGTATATTTGTACTGGAGGGACAGGTGCCCACTTCTGTGTTTAATGATGTTCAGCTATTTTTTGTTTTGATAAGATTTATTTTGCAACAGAAATGTAGCTGTTGGGCTACCGTAGTTGCAAGCACTGTATACAAGTTTCCATGGTAACATGGTTGGAGGGGTTTTGGTATTTGTCATTATAGGTGGGTGTTCCGCATAAGGAGTTTTTACCCATGAACAAGTAGTGTTGTATACAGGCTATGGCCCATAGTTATCAAGGTCTGGCGGACCTGATCCAACACTGCGGATCAGGTCCAACAGACCTCGCTGAATAAGGCGAGCAATACGCTCTCCATATTCAGCATTGCAGACTCGCGACCAATAGGCCGCCAGCAGGGGGGTGTCAATCAACCCGATTGTACTCGATTGGGTTGATTTCCAGCGATGTCTGTCCGCCTGCTCATAACTGCTGTTTCTGGCAAGTCTGATGACTCGCCAGAAACACGGGGCATCAAGCTCCATTCGGAGCTTGATACATTTGCCCCTATATATTTTATCTCTAAATTTTGTTTTATTACTTTTTTTTTTCTTCATGTGTAGGAGCGATAATGGTGATGCCATTACCGGAAGTAGACACTTGCAACTTCTTGCCTGGTTTGAAGCCCGTGGCTGGTTGGTTGTTTGTGTAATATAGTAAACTTTTGTGAATGTAACCTTGACAAAGATCCGGGTTGAGGATCAAAATATTGGGCCATATACACCACGGATGTGGCACAATAAAACATTAAAGTTGATCTGCAGTACCGGGTGCAAGGTATTTTGCTTGATATATATACAGGTAGATAAACATGCAAGTATGCGAGGGGAGTAATTATTATTAGAGGAGTGGTGCAGACCCATAAATACACAGTTTTTTTAAAAAAAAAACTTTAACCCCTTAATGACCACAGCACTTTTCCATTTTCTGTCCGTTTGGGACCAAGGCTATTTTTACATTTTGCAGTGTTTGTGTTTAGCTGTAATTTTCCTCTTACTCATTTACTGTACCCACACATATTATATACTGTTTTTCTCGCCATTAAATAGACTTTCTAAAGATACCATTATTTTTATCATATCTTATAATTTACTATAAAAAAATATGAGTAAAAAATGGAAAATATCACACTTTTTCTAACTTTGACCCCCAAAATCTGTTACACATCTACAACCACCAAAAAACACCCATGCTAAATAGTTTCTAAATTTTGTTCTGAGTTTAGAAATACCCAATGTTTACATGTTCTTTGCTTTTTTTGCAAGTTATAGGGCAATAAATACAAGTAGCACTTTGCTATTTCCAAAACACTTTTTTTCAAAATTAGCGCTAGTTACATTGGGACACTGATATCTTTCAGGAATCCCTTAATATCCCTTGACATGTATATATATATATTTTTTTAGAAGACATCCCAAAGTATTGATCTAGGCCCATTTTGGTATATTTTATGCCATCATTTCACCGCCAAATGAGATCAAATAAAAAAAAATGTTCACTTTTTCACAATTTTTTTCACAAACTTTAGGTTTCTCATTGAAATTATTTGCAAACAACTTGTGCAATTATGGCGCAAATGGTTGTAAAAGCTTCACTAGGATCCCCTTTGTTCAGAAATAGCAGACATATATTGTTTTTGAATTGCTTTTTGGTAATTAGAAGGCCGCTATATGCCACTGTGCACCACACGTGTATTATGCCCAGCAGTGGAGGGGTTAATTAGGGAGCATGTAGGGAGCTTCTAGGGTTAATTTTAGCTTTAGTGTAGTATAGTAGACAACCCCAAGTATTGATCTAGGCCCATTTTGGTATATTTCATGCCACCATTTCACCGCCAAATGCGATCAAATAAAAAAGAAATCGTTCACTTTTTCACAATTTTAGGTTTCTCACTGAAATTATTTTCAAACATCTTGTGCAATTATGTCACAAATGGTTGTAAAAGCTTCTCTGGGATCCCGTTTGTTCATAAATAGCAGACATATATGGCTTTGGCATTGCTTTTTTGGTAATTAGAAGGCCGCTAAATGCAGCTGCGCACCACGTGTGTATTATGCCCAGCAGTGAAGGGGTTAATTAGGGAGCTTGTAGGGAGCTTGTAGGGTTAATTTTAGCTTTAGTGTAGTGTAGTAGACAACCCAACGTATTGATCTAGGCCCATTTTGGTATATTTCATGCCACCATTTCCCCGCCAAATGCAATCAAATTAAAAAAAACGTTCACTTTTTCACAAACTTTAGGTTTCTCACTGAAATTATTTACAAACGGCTTGTGCAATTATGGCACAAATGGTTGTAAAAGCTTCTCTCGGATCCCCTTTGTTCATAAATAGCAGACATATATGGCTTTGGCGTTGCTTTTTGGTAATTAGAAGGCCGCTAAATGCCGCTGCGCATCACACTTGTATTATGTCTAGCAGTGAAGGGGTTAATTAGGTAGCTTGTAGGGAGCTTGCAGGGTTAATTTTATCTTTAGTGTAGAGATCATCCTCCCACCTGACACATCAGACCCCCTGATACCTCCCAAACAGCGCTCTTGCCTTTCCAACCCCACAATTGTCCCCGCCATCTTAAGTACTGGCAGAAAATCTGCCAGTACTAAAATAAAAGGTATCTTTACATTTTTTTAGCATATTTACATATGCTGATGTGTAGGATTCCCCCTTAGCCCCCAACCTCCCTGACCCCCCCCCTGTCTGCCAGTACCCAGTTTACCAAAAAAAATGCTTTTTTTATTTATTTATTTATTTATTTTTCTGTAGTGTAGCTTCCCCCCCAAAGAACAACCCCCATCCCCCTCCCAGCTCCTTTAAATGTTGTTTTTAATTAAATTTTACCCCACTTTATTTTTAAAAAAATTCTGCTTCCACACGCTTCCACCAATGCACACGCCCATCCCCGGCCCCCCTGTGCATGTGCGCGTCCGTGCATGCCCCTGGCGACCCCGCCCATGATCCCGCCCACCTCTTGCATCAGCAGATGCATCAATGGCCGCCCATCCATCTCCCAGACTGGCTCCTACCCACCAACGATACCGGCCATCGATGTCCAGTGCAGAGAGGGCCACAGAGTGGCTCTCTCTGCATCGGATGGCCAAAGAGGGTTATTGCAGGATGCCTCGATATCGAGGCATCACTGCAATAACCGGAAAGCGTCTGGAAGCGATCAGGATCGCTTCCACCGCTTTCCAAGACCAAGGACGTACGCCATACGTCCTTGGTCGTTAAGTGTATTTTTTTTGAGGATGTACGGCGTACGTCCTTGGTCCTTAAGGGGTTAAAGAAAGAAAATGATAGTGAGATCCACTTATCCTAAAGAAGACAGGGAATCACAAAGGTAAAGAGTGAGATAGTGAGATCTACTTATCATAAAGAAGACAGGGAATCACAAGGGTAAAGAGTGAGATAGTGAGATCCACTTATCATAAAGAAGACAGGGAATCACAAAGTTAAAAGAGTGAGATAGTGAGATCCACTTATCATAAAGAAGACAGGGAATCACAAAGGTAAAGAGTGAGATAGTGAGATCTACTTATCATAAAGAAGACAGGGAATCACAAAGGTAAAGAGTGAGATAGTGAGATCCACTTATCATAAAGAAGACAGGGAATCACAAAGGTAAAGAGTGAGATAGTGAGATCTACTTATCATAAAGAAGACAGGGAATCACAAAGGTAAAGAGTGAGATAGTGAGATCCACTTATCATAAAGAAGACAGGGAATCACAAAGGTAAAGAGTGAGATAGTGAGATCCACTTATCATAAAGAAGACAGGGAATCACAAAGGTAAAGAGTGAGATAGTGAGATCCACTTATCATAAAGAAGACAGGGAATCACAAAGGTAAAGAGTGAGATAGTGAGATCTACTTATCATAAAGAAGACAGGGAATCACAAAGGTAAAGAGTGAGATAGTGAGATCCACTTATCATAAAGAAGACAGGGAATCACAAAGGTAAAAAGTGAGATAGTGAGATCTACTTATCATAAAGAAGACAGGGAATCACAAAGTTAAAAGAGTGAGATAGTGAGATCTACTTATCATAAAGAAGGCAGGGAATCACAAAGGTAAAGAGTGAGATAGTGAGATCTACTTATCATAAAGAAGACAGGGAATCACAAAGGTAAAGAGTGAGATAGTGAGATCTACTTATCATAAAGAAGACAGGGAATCACAAAGGTAAAGAGTGAGATAGTGAGATCTACTTATCATAAAGAAGATAGGGAATCACAAAGGTAAAGAGTGAGATAGTGAGATCCACTTATCATAAAGAAGACAGGGAATCACAAAGGTAAAGAGTCAGATAGTGAGATCTACTTATCATAAAGAAGACAGGGAATCACAAAGGTAAAGAGTGAGATAGTGAGATCCACTTATCATAAAGAAGACAGGGAATCACAAAGGTAAAGAGTGAGATAGTGAGATCTACTTATCATAAAGAAGACAGGGAATCACAAAGTTAAAAGAGTGAGATAGTGAGATCTACTTATCATAAAGAAGACAGGGAATCACAAAGGTAAAGAGTGAGATAGTGAGATCTACTTATCATAAAGAAGACAGGGAATCACAAAGGTAAAGAGTGAGATAGTGAGATCTACTTATCATAAAGAAGACAGGGAATCACAAAGGTAAAGAGTGAGATAGTGAGATCTACTTATCATAAAGAAGACAGGGAATCACAAAGTTAAAAGAGTGCTTGATTTCCTGTCTTCTTTATGATAAGTGGATCTCACTATCATTTTCTTTCTTTAAAGTTTTTTGAAAAACAGGTAGATAGACACTTTGGAGCCTTTCCCAGATAACCATTTTGACATAAACAATATCCTTTTTTAACCCTTTTAAAACATTTTGTTCAATATTAAACTTTTTTTTTTTTTTCAAAATGTTTATATATGAGTGTAATACTTTATTTAAATATGCTTTACATGTGTTTTGTGGAACTTTTAGTTTAGCCCTAGCATTTTTCTTCAGGTCTCAAGTTGTGCTAATTCTTCTAGCGCTATTTTAATATGAATAATGTTTAACAAGGTTTCAGGGATAGGCGCATACAAAGGCTGAGCGGACATTTTCAAAAGTACAGACCTTAGTGAAGGACATCAAGGTAAACATTATTTTATAGCGCTTGGTGTTATTATACTGATGTCGAAACCACTGATCCTATAACCAGCCCTCCTCTGGCTATACCCATGTGCCAGTGTCACTACTGTGTCATTATATAGTGCTGGGTGTTATTATACTGATGTCGAAACCACTGATCCTATAACCAGCCCTCCTCTGGCTATACCCATGTGCCAGTGTCACTACTGTGTCATTATATAGCGCTGGGTGTTATTATACTGATGCAGATACCACTTATCCTATAACCAGCCCTTGTCTGGCTATACCCATGTGCCAGTGTCACTACTGTGTCATTATATAGTGCTGGGAGTTATTATACTGATGCAGATACCACTGATCCTATAACCAGCCCTTGTCTGGCTATAAGCATGTGCCAGTGTCACTACTGTGTCATTATATTGTGCTTGGTGTTATTATACAGATGCAGATACCACTGATCCCATAACCTGCCCTCCTCTGACTATACCCATGTGCCAGTGTCACTACTGTGTCATTATATAGTGCTTGGTGTTATTATACTGATGCAGATACCACTGATCCTATAACCTGCCCTCCTCTGACTATACCCATGTGCCAGTATCACTACTGTGTCATTATATAATGCTGGGTGTTATTATACTGATGCAGATACCACTTATCCTATAACCAGCCCTTGTCTGGCTATACGCATGTGCCAGTGTCACTACTTTGTCATTATATAGTGCTGGGAGTTATTATACTGATGCAGATACCACTGACCCTATAACCAGCCCTTGTCTGACTATACGCATGTGCCAGTGTCACTACTGTGTTATTATATAGTGCTGGTGTTATTATACTGATACAGAATCCACTGACCCTATAACCAGCCCTCTTCTGGCTATACCCATGAGTCAGTGTCACTACTGTGTCATTATATAGCGCTGGGTGTTATTATACTGATGCAGATACCACTGACCCTATAACCAGTCCTCCTCTGGCTATACCCATGTGCCAGTGTCACTACTGTGTCATTGTATAGCGCTGGTTGTTATTATACTGATGCAGATACCACTGACCCTATAACCAGCCCTCCTCTGGCTATACCCATGTGCCAGTGTCACTACTGTGTCATTATATAGCGCTGGGTGTTATTATACTGATGCAGATACCACTGACCCTATAACCAGCCCTCCTCTGGTTATACCCATGTGCCAGTGTCACTACTGTGTCATTATATAGTGCAGGGTGTTATACTGATGCAGATATCACTGATCCTATTACCAGCCCTTGTCTGGCTATACCCATGTGCCAGTGTCACTACTGTGTCACTATATAGTGCTGGGTGTTATTATACTGATGCAGATATCACTGACCCTATAACCAGCCTTTGTATGGCTATATGCATGTGCCAGTGTCACTACTGTGTCATTATATAGTGCTGGGTGTTATTATACTAATGCAGATACCACTGACCCTATAACCAGCCCTCTTCTGGCTATACCCATGAGCCAGTGTCACTACTGTGTCATTATATAGTGCTGCGTGTTATTATACTAATGCAGATACCACTGACCCTATAACCAGCCCTCTACTGGATATACCCATGTGCCAGTGTCACTACTGTGTCACTATATAGTGCTGGGTGTTATTATACTGATGCAGATACCACTGACCTTATAACCAGCTCTCCTCTGGCTATACCCATGTGTCAGTGTCACTACTGTGTCAGTATATAGTGCTGGGTGTTATTATACTGATGCAGATATCACTGACCCCATAACTAGCCCTTTCCTGGCTATACCCATGTGCCAGTGTCACTACTGTGTCACTATATAGTGCTGGGTGTTATTATACTGATGCAGATACCACTGACCCCATAACCAGCCCTTGTCTGGCTAAACGCATGTGCCAGTGTCACTACTGTGTCATTATATAGAGCTGGGTGTTATTATACTGATGCAGATATCACTGACCCCATAACCAGCCCTTGTCTGGCTATACGCATGTGCCAGTGTCACTACTGTGTCATTATATAGAGCTGGGTGTTATTATACTGATGCAGATATCACTGACCCCATAACTAGCCCTTGTCTGGCTATACGCATGTGCCAGTGTCACTACTGTGTCATTATATAGTGCAGGGTGTTATTATACTGATGCAGATACCACTGACCCTATAACCAGCCCTTGTCTGGCTATACTCATGTGCTAGTGTCACTACTGTGTCATTATATAGCGCTGGGTGTTATTATACGGAGGCAGATATCACTGACCCTATAACCAGCCCTTGTCTGGCTATACCCATGTGCTAGTGTCACTACTGTGTCATTATATAGTGCTGGGTGTTATTATACTGATGCAGATATCACTGACCTCATAACCAGCCCTTGTCTGGCTATATGCATGTGCCAGTGTCACTATTGTGTCATTATATTGCGCTGGGTGTTATTAAACTAATGCAGATACCACTGACCCCATAACCAGCCCTTGCCTGGCTATACCCATGTGCCAGTGTCACTACTGTGTCATTATATAGTGCTGGGTGTTATTATACTGATGCAGATACCACTGACCCTATAACCAGCCCTTGTCTGGCTATACGCATGTGCCAGTGTCACTACTGTGTCATTATATAGTGCTGGGTGTTATTATACTGATGCAGATACCACTGACCCTATAACCAGCCCTCTTCTGGCTATACCCATGAGTCAGTGTCACTACTGTGTCATTATATAGCGCTGGGTGTTATTATACTGATGCAGATACCACTGACCCTATAACCAGCCCTCCTCTGGCTATACCCATGTGCCAGTGTCACTACTGTGTCATTGTATAGCGCTGGTTGTTATTATACTGATGCAGATACCACTGACCCTATAACCAGCCCTCCTCTGGCTATATCCATGTGCGAGTGTCACTACTGTGTCATTATATAGCGCTGGGTGTTATTATACTGATGCAGATACCACTGACCCTATAACCAGCCCTCCTCTGGCTATACCCATGTGCCAGTGTCACTACTGTGTCATTATATAGCGCTGGGTGTTATACTGATGCAGATATCACTGATCCTATAACCAGCCCTTGTCTGGCTATACCCATGTGCCAGTGTCACTACTGTGTCATTATATAGAGCTGAGTGTTATTATACTGATGCAGATACCACTGACCCTATAACCAGCCCTCTTCTGGCTATACCCATGAGTCAGTGTCACTACTGTGTCATTATATAGTGCTTGGTGTTATTATACTGATGCAGATACCACTGATCCTATAACCAGCCCTCCTCTGGCTATACCCATGAGTCAGTGTTGATTATATAGCGCTGGGTGTTATTATACTGATGCAGATACCACTGATCCTATAACCAGCCCTCCTCTGGCTATACCAATGTGCCAGTGTCACTACTGTGTATTTGTATAGTGCTTGGTGTTATTATACTGATGCAGATATCACTGACCCTATAACCAGCCCTCCTCTGGCTATACACATGTGCCAGTGTCACTACTGTGTCATTATATAGCGCTGGGTGTTATTATACTGATGCAGATACCACTGACCCTATAACCAGCCCTTGTCTGGCTATACCCATGTGCCAGTGTTACTACTGTGTCATTATATAGTGCTGGGTGTTATTATATAGATGCAGATACACATCCAGTATTTCACTCAGGCTTTATTTATTCCATAACATCACCAAATATCGCTAGCAGTCTTTTGACAAGCCACTAACTTTATTCACACTACATTTTTTTTTTATTCCTATTATTTAATCAGAAAGAAAGGATATACTAAGGACACTACAAGAGCTAGTCACGGACACCTCACCTATCCCTGCAAGGTTGTGATATCCATTGAAAGTGTAGGGCGTACCCTGCACTCCACTTGTAATCTGGGCCTATATTGAGGGTTCTCAGGGCACAAAATACATTTTTTTTCTTTCATGAATTAAATAGAGCAGACAATTTAAAACTTTCCAGTTTACTTCTATTAACACTACTGGTAGCTAGCTGAAAACATTGGATGATCCAATGACAATAGTCATATATATGCTGCCACAATCAGTGGCTAGTTCCAAGTAGTACATTACTACTCCTGAGCCTACTTAATATGCGTTTTAATATATTATGAATTACTGAATGAGAGTTTAATTTTTGACTATTGTCCTTTTAAAGTATTCTGTAATCAAATTTTTTATGCACATAAATAT
Source organism: Bombina bombina (assembly GCF_027579735.1). Classification (NCBI taxonomy): domain Eukaryota; kingdom Metazoa; phylum Chordata; class Amphibia; order Anura; family Bombinatoridae; genus Bombina; species Bombina bombina. The sequence continues at coordinate 565,672,759 of NC_069504.1, forward strand.
ATTTATGTACATAAAAAAACATAATTTATGCTTAACTGATAAATGTATTTATTTCGTGGTGGTCCATGATCTATTACTCCTGGGATTAACTTTCCCTACCACTCAGAGGAGGCAAAGATTCCCAAAACCCAAGAGCTCTATATAGCCCCTCTCACCTCTATGGTAGTCAGTCTGACATATTTGGTAAAATGTAGTGGAAGTATGCAAATAAGACCAAGTAGCTGCCTTGCATATTTAGTTAACAGAAGTTTCATTCATAAAAGTCAAATAAGTAGCTACTGATCTAGTATAGTGAGCAGTAATCCGATAAGGAGTCATCTGCCCTGCCTTCAAGTAAGCTTTGCGAATCAAAAGCTTTTACCAAGAAGCCAAAGAAACAGCAGAAACTTTAAGTTTGTCTTAAATCCTTGGTAACATTGATATAATACTTCAAAACTCTAACCACATCCAGATTGTGAAGAAGCCTTGCTGAAGAATTCCTAGGATTAGGACACATAGAAGGGACACAACCTTAGGAAGAAAATCATATTTTGTTCATAAAACTGCCTTATCTTGATGAAAAAAACAAATAAGGAGAATCACAAGAAAGAGCAGGAAGGTCAGAAACCCTTCTAGCAGAGGAAATAGCCAGAAGAAAAGGGACTTTCCAAGAAATAAACTTAATGTCCACCTTATGCATAGGCTCAAATGGAGAAGCCTGCAAAACCTTCAGAACCAGATTCAAGGTGGAGAAATTGGTTTAGTAACAGGATTAATATGCACCAAAGCCTGAACAAAACCATTAATATCAGGAAGATTATCAATCTTCTTGTGAATCAAAAGAAAAAGGGCAGAAATCTGACCTTTCAAAAAATTGGCTGATAAACCTTTATCCTAACCATCTTGCAAAATTCTAGGAATCCTGAAAGAATGCCAGGAAAAAACATGGTCAAGACACCAGGAAATAAAAGTTTTCTAAACTTTATAATAAATGTTTCTTGTAACTGACTTCTGATCCTTAATCAGAGTTTCAATGACAGACTCAGAGAAAGCCCCATGCCTAAAAACTAACTGTTCAATCTCCATGCCATCAAGTTTAGAGATCCTAAAGGAAAAATGGACCTTGACAAAGGAGGTCTGGCCTTAGAGGAAGAGGCCAAGGAGGGCAACTGGACATTTGAACCAGATCCACAAACCAAACTCTGCGAGGTCAAACTGGAGCAGTTAGAATCACTGACAAATTCTCCTGCCTGATCTTGGAAACTACTCTCGGAGGAAGTACAAGAGGCAGAAACACATAGGCCAGCCAAAAAGACAATGGAGCTATCAGAGCATCTAAAAATTCAGCCTGAATATCCATTATCCTTGCATAGTACCTGAGAAGTTTGTTTTTTAACCAAGAGGCCTTCAAGTCTACCTCTGGGAGACCCCAAAGATCAATGATCTGATTGAACACTTCCAGATAAAGAGACCATTCCCCTGGATTTAGAAATTTGTTTCCCAATTGAACACCCCTGGGATGTGGATGGCTAAAATTAGACAGCAATCATCCTCTGCCCATGAAAGAATTTGAGAAACTTTCCTCATGGGTGAGGAAATGTGAGTCCCCCCTAGATAATTGACATAAGCCACGGCTGTGAAAATGTGTGACTGGAACCAGAGAAAAGATTCTCCTTTTAGAAGGGGCCAAGCTTTAAGAGCTCGGAAAATTGCACAAAATTCTGAGATGTTTATAGTCAACCTTGCCTCCAAAGGAGCCCAAACTCCCTGTGCTGTCAAAGACTGCCAAACAGCTCCCCATCCTGAAAGGCTTGTATCTGTAGTGATCACAGACCAAATAGCAGGAGCAAAAAAATAACCCACAAAATAAGCTTGAGATACAGCCACCAAGACAGAGACTGTCTTGTCTTGAAACCTAGAAAAATTCTCTGAGACAACAGAGTATGATCCCAGCACCACTGTCGGAGCATACAAGGCTGAACAGGTCTCATATGAAAAGGAAAAAATGGAATAGCATCCGATGCTGCAATCATGAGACCTAGAACCTACATATAAAGAACAACAGTGAGAAACTGGAGCGATTGAAGATTTTGACAGGCTGAAACCAATTTCAATCTTCTTTGATCTGTTAGAGACTGAATCATATCATGGAGACTGAATCTATGTGGAACCCCATAAAAGTAACCTTTGTCTGAGGAACAAATTGATCCTCCAACCATGTTTATGAAGAAACAACAACAGTTGGTGTGAGATTCTGCTGTATGTAAAGATGGAGCTAGTACCAAGATATCATCCAGGTAAGGAAACACAGCTATTCCCTGACCTATGATGACAAACAAAAGATCCCTCAGAATCTTTGTAAAGATCCTTGGAGCTGTAGTCAGACCAAATGGAAGAGCAACAAACTGAAAATGCTTGTCTAGAAGAGCAAACATTAGAAACTGAAAATGATCCTTAATTTCTAAAGTAAGCAAAACCTCTTTAATAATGAACAAAGGTGCTTAATCTTGAATAAAATGGAGGAAGAAGCAGGCTCTGAATCAGAGACAGCCCCCCCCCCCCCCAATATCAGAAAAAAAAACTCACCCTCATTAGCCTCATGAGATACAGGAATATTACTACTAGTAGAAGGCACTGACCTTCTACGTTTACTTAAAGGTGGAATGAATGCCAACATTTCAGACACTGTAGCTTTAATAAATTATTTAATGACAGGAGCAATTTGAGCCAGACCTTCCTGTATTGAATACAGAAGGAGCAATAATACTTTTGGAAACAATTGCAGCATTAGATTGGTCTGAATGCATTCAAACATTAAGGCAGGACTCACATAAGTATGAAGAAGGGAAGACCTAAGCCTGATTACAATAAACACATTTAATAAAGGTAGAAAGGTGTTTAATATGGAATCTTCGGAATCTGTCCCTAGTCCTTCTTTGGAAGCTGATATTTATGAACAAACACAGAAATAATAACCCCCCAATAAACAAAAGAGCTCTAGGGGAATGAGTATGCAATACCCCCTCCTGGGATCACAGCTATAGCTGGAAGCGCCCAAATGAATGTCAATTTGAAAATGTTAAAAAAGCATGGAAATGATCGCACCCATATGTACGCACCTGTGCTCTCCGACGCAATGCACCCGTGCTGCATCACACACGTACCGTGCATCCTAACGCACCAATGCACAGACCCGTGAAAGTAAGGAAAAACTAAAAAGGTACTAAAATTACTTTAACTTTAAAAAAAAATCTTGTTTAGAAAAAACCAGAAATGAATCTGATCCCAGGCTATATAAAGATACTATTTAATAATGTCACGTAAAAGGTTTTAAAATGAGTGTTAATAATGAAAACACTCACCTTAAAAACTCTCCTACTATGCATAATAGCAGTAAAAAACAATCCTGCACTGAAAACATATTAGCAGAGAATATACTATAGGAGTTAACTGTAGACCCAAAAGGAAGAGATAAAAGACAAGTCCCTGTGACATCCTTGGAAGGATAATGACTAAAATTTTCATGGGAAAGAAAAAAACTAAATTTATCCTTACCTGATAAATGTATTTATTTCTAGATATGGTGAGTCCATGGCTTGAGTAATTACTATTGGGAATATCACTCCTGGCCAGCAGGAGGAGGCAAAGAGCACCACAGTTAAACTATTAATTATCACTCCCTTACCCACAACCCCCAGTCATTCGACCAAAGGGAAATGGAGAAAACTGAGCAACACAAGGTGTAGAGGTGCCTGAGGTTATAGTCAAAAGAACAACTGTCTTAAAATATAGGGTGGGGCCGTGGACTCACCATATCCAGAAATAAATACATTTATCAGGTGAGCATAAATTTTGTTTTTCTTTCCTAAGATATGGTGAGTCCACGGCTTGAGTAATTACTGTTGGGAACCAATACCCAAGCTAGAGGACACAAATAAATAGGGAGTGACAAGACAGGCAGTCCTAAACAGAAGGCACCACCACTTGACGAACCTTTCTCCCAAAAGAAGCCTCAACCGAGGCAAAAATATCAAATTTGGAAAATTTGGAAAAAAGTTTGTAAAGAAGACCAAGTCGCAGCCTTGCAAATTTGTTCCACAGAAGCTTCATTTTTGAAAATCGAAGAAGAGAAAACAGCTCTTGTGGAATGAGCCGTAATTCTCTCAGGAAGCAGCTGTCCAGCAGTCTCATAAGCCAAACGAATTATACTTTGTAACCGAAAAGGACAAGTAGTAGCAGAAGCTTTCTGACCTTTACGTTTCCCAGAGAAACAGACAAAGAGGGCAGAGGACTGGCGAAAATCCTTAGTCGCCTGTAAAATTTAAGAGCACGCACAACATCCAAATTCTGTAACAAACGTTCTTTGGAAGAAGAAGGATTAAGACACAGAGAGGGAACAGCAATTATATCCTGATTGATATTTCTATTAGAAACAACCTTAGGAAGGAAACCTAACTTAGTACAAAAAACCGCCTTATCGGCATGAAAAAAAAGATAAGGGGAATCACACTGCAGAGCTGAGAGTTCCAAGACTCTTCGAGCAGAAGAGATAGTAACAAGAAACAAAACCTTCCTAAATAACAATTTAATGTCTATGGAATGCAACCACTCAAACGGAGCCAGCTGTAAAACTTTGGGAACAAGGTTAAGGCTCCAAGGAAGAGCAACAGACTTAAAGACAGGCCTGATTTTGACCAAAGCCTGACAAAAAGATTGCACATCTGGCACATCCGCCAAATGTTTATGTAGTAAAACTGATAAAGCAGAAATCTGACCCTTCAGGGTACTGACTGACTATCGCTTCTACAGGCATTCCTGAAGAAAAGATAAAATTCTAGGAATTCTAAATTCTACTCTAAAAGTAGCCCTTGGATTCACACCAATAAAGATATTTACACCATATCTTATGGTAAATTTTTCTAGTAACAGGCTTGCGGGCCTGAATCATGGTCTCAATGACCTACTCAGAAAACCCACGCTTAGACAGAATTTTGCGTTTAATCTCCAAGCAGTTAGCTTTAGAGAAACAAGATTTGGATGAAGGAAGGGACCCTGAATCAGGAGTCAGGAGGTCCTTCCTCAGAGGTAGTCTCAAAGGTGGGAGAGATGACATCTCCAATAGGTCTGCAAACCAGATCCTGCGAGGCCATGCAGAGGCTATTAGAATTACTGACACCTTCTCCTGTTCGATACGAGCAATGACCCGTGGAAGGAGATCAAATGGAGGAAACAGGTATGCCAACCTGAAAATCAAAGGAACCACCAGAGCATCTATCAGAATGGCCTGCAGAACTCTTGACCTTGAATCATACCTTGATAGCTTGGTATTAGATCTAACTCCGGCACCCCCATTTGAGGACTAAGCTGGAAAACACCTCCGGATGGAACTCCCACTCCCCGGGATGAAAAGCCCTCTCAGAAAATCTGCTTCCCAGTTGTCTACTCCAGGAATGTGGATTGCAGATAGACAGCAATTGTGGGTCTCTGCCCACTGAAGAATCCGAGTAACCTCCTTCATGGCTAAGGAACTCTGAGGAGAGAGTCCCTTGATGTCTGATCTAACTCTATTCTCTGAGATAGATCCGCATGATCGCCATTCAATTTTCTGAGCATGCACAACTGGAGAGCTCTCAAATGGAATCGGGCAAAAGGAATGATGTCCATGGAAGCCACCATCAGACCGATTACCTCCATACATTGAGCTACTGAAAGATGAGCAGAAGCCTGAAGAGAGGCAAGAGGAAATTATTTTGTTTTTCCTGACTTCTGTCAGAAAAATCTTCATCAATAGAGAATCTATTATGGTCCCTAAGAACACTACCCTTGTAGCAGGGGAAAGGGAGCTTTTTTCCAGATTCACATTCCATCTGTGGGAACAAAGAAAAGAAAACACTATCTCTGTGTGAGATTTTGCTAGTTGAAAAGATGGCAGCTGAACCAATATGTCATCCAGGTAGGGTGCCACAGCAATTCCACTAGAACGGATCACTGCCAAAAGAGCCCCCAGAACCTTTGAAACATTTCTGGGAGCTGTGGCTAGACCAAATGGAAGGGCCACGAACTGTAAATGTTTGTACAGAAAGGCAAATCTCAGGAATCTGTTATGGTCCCTGTGAATAGGAACATGAAGATACGCATCCTTTAGGTCTATGGTTGTCATGAACTGACCCTCTTGTAGTAAAGGAAGAATGGAGCGTATAGTCTCCATCTTGAAGGATTGAACTTTGAGAAACTTATTTAGACACTTTAAGTCTAGAATGGGACAGAAAGTTCCCTCTTCTTTGGGAACCACAAATAGGTTGGAGTAGAACCCGAGACCCTTTTCCTGCATTGGAACTGGAACTATCACTCCCAGGGAGGAAATATGTTGTATACATTTCAAGAACGCCTCTCTCTTTATCTGGTCTGCAGATAATCTTGAGAGAAGGAATCTGTAACCCTGGGATACTATGTCCACAGTCCAAATGCCTATTCTTATTATCTTAAGGTAGAAAAGACCCTTTTCCACCCGAAATATGAGAGATAATTTCTGCCAAACCGGATCCAAACAAGGTTTTGCCCTTGTAAGGAATCACCAGAAGCTTGACTTTAGAGGAAACATCCGCAGATCAGGAATTCAACCATAACGCCCTGCGGGCTAGGACAGCAAAACTAGAACTTTTAGCTCCTAGTTTAACAACCTGTAAAATGGAATCTGCAATAAAGTAATTGGCCAACTTAAGAGCTTAAATCCTATCTTGAATTTCATCCAAGGAAGTCTATACTTGAAGAGAATCAGATAAGGCGTCAAACCAATAAGATGCCCCGCTAGTCACGGTGGCAATACACACCGCAGGTTGCCATTAGAGACCTTGATGGACATAAATCATTTTCAAATAAGCCACCAGCTTCTTGTCCATCGGATCATTAAAAGAGCAGCTATCCTCAATAGGAATAGTGGTTCTCTTAGAGTGGAAATGGCCCCTTCAACTTTGGGTACAGTATACCAAGGGTCTTTAATGGAGTCCTTGACAGGAAACATTTTCTTAAAAATGGGAGACGGGGAAAAAGACACCACTGGTTTCTCTTATTCCTGTGAGATAATCTCCCTAGCATGGTCCGGCACAGGAAAAGCCTCTGAAGTGGAAGGTTCTTCAAAGAAACTATTACATTTACTAGATTTCTTAGGAGTTACAATGACATGGGTATCAGAGTTATCTAAAGTAGCTAGAACCTCCTTTAACAATACACGAAGGTGTTCAAGTTTAAATCTGAAGGATACCACCTCAGTCTCAGAAGAAGGAATTATACTGTCCGAATATGAGTTTTCACACTCAGAAAGTCCCGATGTATCTTCCTCATCAGAATTATTAGAAAGGGAAACTTGGGAAGCAGAACTGAGGACAGACACCTTACTTTCTGAATTTCTAGATTTCCCCTTGCATTTTCCCTGTAATCTGGGAATGGCAGCTAATGCCGCAGATACCGCTACACTAGGAGTTATAGAGGAACAGCAGGGTACTGCATGTGATGCCATTGAGGCTTGGGACGTAACAGGAGAAAACTGAGGTATTATTTTAACAGCATCATCCTGAGAGACATTAGGCTAAAAAATGTTACCTTTATTTTGCAAGGTTTTCTTGACACATGAAGAACAAAAATTGCAAAGGATCTGTAATTTGTGCATCTATACATAATAAGCATGAACTCTTGCTCCATATCAGACATGTTGTGAAAAAGTAAATAAACTGGTACAGATAAGTTTAAAAGATTTTAATATTCAATTAAAATAAGCCAAGGAAAAAATTCACTTTAAATTTTATCCCAAATTAGGATAAATCCCCAGCTAAAATTATGTGAGAAAAGTTAAGAAGAAACATTTAATAAACATCAAATAAACTTCTAAAATACCCCTCAGGCAACCCCACACCTCAATTATTGAGGTGCCTTACCACTACAAATTAAGACCGGATCACCCAGAAATGGAGAAAAACAACTTTTTCCTCAGAAATGTTGTGAAGTAAAGCCAGTCATGTGACTGCAACTGCCGAGCTCAAATACTGCTGCCACACAGAGAGGAACTAAAAATAGCTTTCTGGTACACTGAGTACCAGAAATAACCATTTTTTCAAACCGGACAGTTTAAAATGTTGCATTGGTTTATTTTAAAGCAAAAGGGGAAATGAAGAAGCTGCTGAAATAGAAAATTCAGCCTTACTTTCAGTTTAAACTTGTATTGTTTTTTCAAGTAAATATGTGTCAGAAAATAAAGCCTAATAAGAATATTTTACCCTTTCTTTTTAAAATAGTATAAATGTTAGTCTCATACATGCTACAGTGCCTGCTTCATGCCCCAGTGTAACCCATACAACAGGATTATCTATGTCCCAATAAAAAAGCATTTGTTAAGTGCATGGTCTCCCCAACTGGAATAAAAAGCACTTACCTGTTCCGCCATCTGGCATGTAGACAGTTACAAAGTATGAGAGGACACAGAAAAGAAAGAACAGAGTAGCCAACTCTGGCTTTCTAAACTAGGGCAGCAATTGTTAGGAAAATGCAGTAAGTACCTCTTAACAAGTTCCTAACTGCTTTAAAGCTACCACTACCTGACTACAAGGAATGACGTGGAATACGGCTATACTCCAAAACTTGCTTGTAGATTAAATCACAATTTTTCTTCAGACACCTAAACTTCACCTCCTCCATGCACCGAAGGCAAAGAGAATGACTGGGGGTTGTGGGTAAGGGAGTGATATTTAACACTTTAACTGTGGTGCTTTTTCCTGCTCCTGCTGGCCAGGAGTGATATTCCCAACAGTAATTACTCAAGCCATGGACTCACCATATCTTAGGAAAGAAAATAAGATACACATCAAACTCCTTAAACTTCTTGACAAACACTGCACTCTGAGGGGAAATGGGCCTCAACTGAGAACCCCTCACAATGAAGAAATCATCTGCACATCACTATTCTTCACATTCCTTCAGCGGAGGCAAAGATAAGACTAATTACCATAGAGGTGATAGGGGTTAAATAGAGCTCTTGGGGTTTTGGAATCTTTACCTCTTCCTAGTGGTAGGGAAAGTAATTTCCAGGAGTAATGGATTCTGGACTTTTTCCACCTTAAAGGGACAGTTCACCCAAAAATTTTCTCCCCTTTAAATTATTCCCAATGATCCTTTTAACGTGCTAGAGTGTATTAAATTGGTTACAAGTAGCTCCTTTACTCCTATTTCAGCATTTGAAATAGCTGATTTAGCCTGTGGTATCGCCCCCTACACTGAACAAATTAATACTGGAGTATAGGCTATTGAATAGCCTAAGTATACACAGCCAGCAGAAGAGATTACACTCTCAGTGGGGGGCAGGGTAGTTAAGTAATAAAATGATAATTTTCTATTGTTCTCTCTATGTATTGAACTTTGGTGTTCCAGCCAAATAAAAGATAAGGAAGCAAGTCTGTTTACACAAACTTAGAACATAATGAGATCTGATATCACCTTTAAGTTCAACCCATTGTAATAGGCTGTGGTTTCAAAGCACAAAATCAGCTACTTCATATACACAAATAAGCATGAAAATGGAATTTCTCAAATAATTTATACTCTGCAGTTGTTATAACAAGTCATTTAAAATACATTAATGGAAAAACAATTTTACAGTGTACTGTCCCTTTAATGAAAGAAAAATAATTTAAAGATGCAAGTGATTTGTTAAAATATGCCAAATTATACTATCAAATACAGAACATTTTCTCAAATGTTCAGTTGAAGTTTTTGCAAAAAGTCTTATTCCTACCAGTACATGCCTGATAAGAAAAATCTTTCTCTATTCAATTCTATTTTTTATTTACACAGAAAATTCTCGCAAAATGCATTTAGCATTCTATTAAAATATATGAGAATCAACATTCAAAATTGAAAATATAATAATCCCATGTTACATATCATCGAGATAAAATGTAACTTTTTTTTAGAATGAATGAATATAAAAAAAAACATTTATTATTTTTAACAAACCCACCCATCCCCACAAAAACATAAGCCATTTCTTAAATTCCTAAACTTTCATTGCAAAGAATGGATGATCACTCTTTTTTATGATGAAAAAGCTACTTTTGAATTCAGTGTGATCATAATAATGCATTTTTAGCTTCAAATGAGTTTTCAGATCCTCAATAAGGCCTAGATTTGGAGTTCGGCGGTAGCCGTCAAAACCAGCGTTAGAGGCTCCTAACGCTGGTTTTGGCCGCCCGCTGGTATTTGGAGTCAGTGATTAAAGGGTCTAACGCTCACTTTTCAGCCGCGACTTTTCCATACCGCAGATCCCCCTACGCCATTTGCGTAGCCTATCTTTTCAATGGGATCTTTCTAACGCCGGTATTTAGAGTCGTTTCTGAAGTGAGCGTTAGAGCTCTAACGACAAAATTCCAGCCGCCTGAAAATAGCAGGAGTTAAGAGCTTTCTGGCTAACGCCGGTTCATAAAGCTCTTAACTACTGTACCCTAAAGTACACTAACACCCATAAACTACCTATGTACCCCTAAACCGAGGTCCCCCCACACCGCCGCCACTCGATTAAAATTTTTAACCCCTAATCTGCCGACCGCCACCTACGTTATACTTATGTACCCCTAATCTGCTACCCCTAACACCGCCGACCCCTATATTATATTTATTAACCGCTAATCTGCCCCCCTCAACGTCGCCGACACCTGCCTACACTTATTAACCCCTAATCTGCCGAGCGGACCTGAGCGCTACTATAATAAAGTTATTAACCCCTAACCCGCCTCACTAACCCTATCATAAATAGTATTAACCCCTAATCTGCCCTCCCTAACATCGCCAACACCTAACTTCAATTATTAACCCCTAATCTGACGACCGGAGCTCACCGCTATTCTAATAAATTGATTAACCCCTAAAGCTAAGTCTAACCCTAGCACTAACACCCCCCTAAGTTAAATATAATTTAAATCTAACGAAATAAATTAACTCTTATTAAATAACTTATTCCTATTTAAAGCTAAATACTTACCTGTAAAATAAATCCTAATATAGCTACAATATAAATTATAATTATATTATAGCTATTTTAGGATTAATATTTATTTTACAGGCAACTTTGTAATTATTTTAACCAGGTACAATAGCTATTAAATAGTTAAGAACTATTTAATAGTTACCTAGTTAAAATAATAACAAATTTACCTGTAAAATAAATCCTAACCTAAGATATAATTAAACCTAATACTACCCTATCAATAAATTAATTAAATAAACTACCTACAATTACCTACAATTAACCTAACACTACACTATCAATAAATTAATTAAACACAATTGCTACAAATAAATACAATTAAATAAACTAGCTAAAGTACAAAAAATAAAAAAGAACTAAGTTACAAAAAATAATAAAATATTTACAAACATAAGAAAAATATTACAACAATTTTAAACTAATTACACCTACTCTAAGCCCCCTAATAAAATAACAAAGCCCCCCAAAATAAAAAAATTCCCTACCCTATTCTAAATTAAAAAAGTTACAACCTCTGTTACCTTACCAGCCCTGAACAGGGCCCTTTGCGGGGCATGCCCCAAGGATTTCAGCTCTTTTGCCTGTAAAAAAAAACATACCATACCCCCCCCAACATTACAACCCACCACCCACATACCCCTAATCTAACCCAAACCCCCCTTAAATAAACCTAACACTAAGCCCCTGAAGATCTTCCTACCTTGTCTTCACCATACCAGGTTCACCGATCCGTCCTGGCTCCAACATCTTCATCCAACCCAAGCGAGGGTTGGCGATCCATCATCCGATGCTGAAGAGGTCCAGAAGAGGCTCCAAAGTCTTCCTCCTATCCGGCAAGAAGAGGACATCCGGACCGGCAAACATCTTCTCCAAGCGGCATCTTCAATCTTCTTCCATCCGGTGCGGAGCGGGTCCATCTTGAAGCAGGCGACGCGGATCCATCCTCTTCTTCCGTTGTCTCCCGACGAATGACGGTTCCTTTAAGGGACGTCATCCAAGATGGCGTCCCTCGAATTCCGATTGGCTGATAGCATTCTATCAGCCAATCGGAATTAAGGTAGGAATTTTCTGATTGGCTGATGGAATCAGCCAATCAGAATCAAGTTCAATCCGATTGGCTGATCCAATCAGCCAATCAGATTGAGCTCGCATTCTATTGGCTGATCGGAACAGCCAATAGAATGCGAGCTCAATCTGATTGGCTGATTGGATCAGCCAATCGGATTGAACTTGATTCTGATTGGCTGATTCCATCAGCCAATCAGAAAATTCCTACCTTAATTCCGATTGGCTGATAGAATCCTATCAGCCAATCGGAATTCGAGGGACGCCATCTTGGATGACGTCCCTTAAAGGAACCGTCATTCGTCGGGAGACAACGGAAGAAGAGGATGGATCCGCGTCGCCTGCTTCAAGATGGACCCGCTCCGCACCGGATGGAAGAAGATTGAAGATGCCGCTTGGAGAAGATGTTTGCCGGTCCGGATGTCCTCTTCTTGCCGGATAGGAGGAATACTTTGGAGCCTCTTCTGGACCTCTTCAGCACCGGATGATGGATCGCCAACCCCCGCTTGGGTTGGATGAAGATGTTGGAGCCAGGACGGATCGGTGAACCTGGTATGGTGAAGACAAGGTAGGAAGATCTTCAGGGGCTTAGTGTTAGGTTTATTTAAGGGGGGTTTGGGTTAGATTAGGGGTATGTGGGTGGTGGGTTGTAATGTTGGGGGGGGTATGGTATGTTTTTTTTTACAGGCAAAAGAGCTGAAATCCTTGGGGCATGCCCCGCAAAGGGCCCTGTTCAGGGCTGGTAAGGTAAAAGAGCTTGTAACTTTTTAAATTTAGAATAGGGTAGGGAATTTTTTATTTTGGGGGGCTTTGTTATTTTATTAGGGGGCTTAGAGTAGGTGTAATTAGTTTAAAATTGTTGTAATATTTTTCTTATGTTTGTAAATATTTTATTATTTTTTGTAACTTAGTTCTTTTTTATTTTTTGTACTTTAGCTAGTTTATTTAATTGTATTTATTTGTAGCAATTGTGTTTAATTAATTTATTGATAGTGTAGTGTTAGGTTAATTGTAGGTAATTGTAGGTAGTTTATTTAATTAATTTATTGATAGGGTAGTGTTAGGTTTAATTATATCTTAGGTTAGGATTTATTTTACAGGTAAATTTGTTATTATTTTAACTAGGTAACTATTAAATAGTTCTTAACTATTTAATAGCTATTGTACCTGGTTAAAATAATTACAAAGTTGCCTGTAAAATAAATATTAATCCTAAAATAGCTATAATATAATTATAATTTATATTGTAGCTATATTAGGATTTATTTTACAGGTAAGTATTTAGCTTTAAATAGGAATAAGTTATTTAATAAGAGTTAATTTATTTCGTTAGATGTAAATTATATTTAACTTAGGGGGGTGTTAGTATTAGGGTTAGACTTAGCTTTAGGGGTTAATACATTTATTATAGTAGCGGTGAGGTCCGCTCGGCAGATTAGGAGTTAATAAGTGTAGGCAGGTGTCGGCGACGTTGAGGGGGGCAGATTAGGGGTTAATAAATATAATATAGGGGTCGGCGATGTTAGGGCAGCAGATTAGGGGTACATAGGGATAACGTAGGTTGCGGCGGTTTACGGAGCGGCAGATTAGGGGTTAAAAAAATTATGCAGGGGTCAGCGATAGCGGGGGCGGCAGATTAGGGGTTAATAAGTGTAAGGTTAGGGGTGTTTAGACTCGGGGTACATGTTAGGGTGTTAGGTGCAGACGTAGGAAGTGTTTCCCCATAGGAAACAATGGGGCTGCGTTAGGAGCTGAACGCTGCTTTTTTGCAGGTGTTAGGTTTTTTTTCAGCTCAAACAGCCCCATTGTTTCCTATGGGAGAATCGTGCACGAGCACGTTTTTGAGGCCGGCCGCGTCCGTAAGCAACTCTGGTATCGAGAGTTGCATTTGCGGTAAAAATGCTCTACGCTCCTTTTTTGGAGCCTAACGCAGCATTTGATTAAACTCTCGATACCAGAGTTAAATTTATGGTGCGGCCAGAAAAAAGCCCGCGGAGCGTTAACAGCCCTTTTACCGCCGAACTCCAAATCTAGGCCTAAGAGCCTTATTTTCTCTCTGAAATTGCCCAGGAGACACTCTAGAGGTAAATTAACATGCATGATATTGATTTATTAAAGCTCAATTCAACCCTATTAAAGAAGCTATTTACAGGAAAGTCACTTCAGTATACCAACATCTACAATTGGCGTGTTTTTGATTATACATTGATTGTAAGTCTCACTTGCACGTTACATTATCACTAACAGTAGTGGCATTATCAAACTTGTGTTTTTAAAGGAGATTGCTTAATTGTAACTTTCATTTTTATAATCTGTTTCCATCCGCACCACTGCTAACCATTCTGAATGCATCATTTAGGTTGTCATGATGGACAGACTGTGCTATGTTTTTCTTTTGCTATATTGTTGCTTTGCAACTTTCACAAGTATTGTTTTAAACAATATCTATTACTATTGTTTGTTAAAGCACCATTTCCATTTTGGCGACTAAAAAATGGTGACTGCGAGTTTCTATGCAAAAGGATTTTAATATCTCCTTTTACAGGATTTAACATTATTTAAACTGTAAATCATCATCCTGCTGCCTTGCTACATTGTATCTTCCTAAGAGACCATTAAACGAGATTGCCCCTTTTTTACTTGGTTTTTATATGGGACGCACCTCCATGCTAACTAGTTTGAACTTGCTCATGAGAGTGTGTTTAAAAGTGCCTGCATCTCCATTACTTAACTTGTAAACTTGTAAACAAGCATTTGTGACCATGAGATCAGTAATGTAGGTGCAAGCACTCTAAAAACCCAGTTACAAAGGTGCTATCCTTTTTAATGATCTCTTAGGAAGATACAATGTAGCTAGACAGCTAGGTCATGATTTACAGTTTAAATAATGTTAAGATCCAGTAAAAGAAGATGTTATAAGTGTTTTGCAAATAAACTTGTAGTCACCATTTTGTTTTTAGTTGATGCCAATATGAAAACAGAGCTTTAACAAAAAACAAAAAAATATTGTTTCAAACAGAACTTGTGAAAGGGAAAGAAAAACAGTGCACAGTCTGCCCATTATGACAACCTAAAATATGTATCCAGATGGGTTAGCAGTGGTGCTGATGGAAACGGATTTCAATACTTAAAAATTAAAGTTGCAATTAAGCGGTTTACTTTAACCCCTTAAGGACTGGGCATTTCAGACTAAAACTTCCCCAAAATACCAGAGCATTTTTGCCATCACTACATTTAAACAGAAATAGAGCCTTGTTTTTTTTTTTATTCTGCACTGCCCCGCTCGTAGGGCATGGAGAAATAGCGCAATCTCGCTACTTTTAGCAAGATTGAAGCAAAAAAAGGGCCAGGACAGCAGCATCGTTCAGGGTATGATGCTGGTCGTTAAGAGGTTAAAAATGCAATTGTAATAACGCCAGTACTGTTTTTGATTTACAATCAAATATTAAAAATGTAATATAAAAATAAGTAATTTGTAGATGTTGGGCTCCAGAAGTAACTCCATCAAGTCCATAATGCCAGGATAAGTATGGCATTCATATGGATACTACTAAGTATTGATAATATCTTTGTGGTGGCAATAAGTGAATGTGACACATGCAAATGAGTATAGTGAACAAAGTAGTGACATGAATAGAACTTTCCTGTACCCTTAAGAGGTGCGAATGGACTATTGTATTTGTCAGTTTCAGGAGACCTCTAAATTTGTATTTCGAAAAGAGGTATTTATTTAACATACAAAAAGTCCTTTTTGTGAGCTTTCTTAGTTGAAAACTTGTTTGCAGTGGTAGAGTTTTAACAAACAAAATAAAATAGCATTGTTATCAATCAAGAAACTTGGCTATCAATTCAGTCAGAAAGAAAACATATTTTCGAGAGGAAATCATTGATGGATTGAAATCAAGGATAATGCCCCCTTCTGATTATTATTAGATTAAATATGATTAAGTGGATCAAATATGTGACAGCTTTTCAGGATTTCTTTAAAAAAAACTTATTAGGTAATCTGGAAAAAAGTTGAATTTTGGCATAAAGTGTGAAAATTGCCTACATATTAAAAATTCAAATAGAATATCATGTAAACAATTATATGATTTTTGAGAGATTATAATATAAAAAATCAAATTTATAATGAGGATATGTTGTTGTCAATTACTCATTATATTTTACATCAGATATTACAATTCTTCCACAAATTGACAAATGTGACATTATTATCCCTCCAGTATCAGAAGTAATTAGCATTAAACACAGTTTGTCATGCATAATAAACTTTATTATTGTTATTATGCACCTCACTGGATTTCTGTCAGCTCTTTTTTGAAACATTTAAAATCGGATTTGATTTAAAACACAAGCAGAATGAAAGTAAAAGTATTTACTGTGCTGTATGCTTTTAGGGAGGACTAAATTATGAACATGTAGCTATATGGGAAATTATTTCTCAATTTATTATGTATTGATTTGCTCTAAAGTCACTCAAGAGTATAGTAAAAAAATATATATAGTAGTATTGAGACATAAGCTGTCATCCTCTTACATAGATTACATAAAACACTTGCAATGATGTATCTACTTACAACCATAAACTGCAGTAACACCAATATTTGTCTTAAAATTGCAATAATTCCTACATTTATGTTGCTCTAATATTAAAGTGCACAATTAAAAAAGCTTGGTTATTTAAAATGTTGCATAGCAAAATTAATCAAAGATGCAAGTTAGCAAAGATTACATAGCTTTTGTTTTGCAAGTGTTTGGATGGCCAGGGGGTGTCAAATGATCCATGATTAGGGTCCACACAGACAATGGACATAGTCCAGATGGGACTAAATTTCCCATGTGAGTCTGAACATTCCGTCAGGAAATGAATGGATTGGCTTTAGGCAGTGCCAGATTTCTTTGAAACAAATTGAGCCATAACTGGTGGTAAGATGGACAGAATTCCAACGTATATCTCAGAGTTACCTGTTTTGGACACAGCATGTAAAGCGGGTCTTTCAAAGTGACGGAATCGAACTGATCCACCACAATTAGCTGAGAAAGCCGGATATCACACTGTGATATCTGAACTGTTACTAGGTCCTTGAATACTGCCTGTGTACTTAATGTTGTCCTTTTATGGTATATATATTTTTAATAAATATTAATTACTTCCTGTGGTCTCCTGTTGCCTTGCCTTGCCAGTGGTGGAGTAGGATTCACAAAGAGGTTAATTATGTGAGTACGGTCCTGAATATATGTTATACATATTTGCTGTCACAGAACTTCACTATTTTACTTACCTTTTATTTTGAGGTTATCTGCAATTGAACATCTGAAGATCTGGAGATTTCTGTATATTTCAAGGACTGTATCCTTGTTCATAATTTATTATTTGATAGTGCACAGACAGTGTTATACATTACAGATTTTTGTTTTTCAATATATTTTATTTGTAGTTCTATTTGCGCACTGCTGTAAGCGATAATTACTGTTTTGTTTATCAGATGAACAGAACTGCCAAATGTGACCAGAAAATTGTGAGTTCTATCAATTTAATTTGCAATTTGATTTGCTCAAAATACTAGAGGTAGATCCTTTGTGACACGTTGTTGATAATGACAGTTGCACAACAGTTTGGCAGAACAGTTGATATCAGTAAAAGACCATAATAATCAAGATGCTCAAGAAGTGTGACAACTCTTAATGCTAGATTACGAGTTTTTGTCGGTAAGGCTTGTGGGGATAACGAGCCTTTTTTTTCTAACGCTACCTTAAGACAACACTGGTATTACAGGTTTTTTTAAACCTGGCGTTAGCCGCAAAAAGGTGAGCGTAGAGCAGAATTTAGCTCCACGTCTCACCTCAATACCAGCGTTTCTTATGGTAGCGGTAAGCTGGCAAAACGTGCTCGTGCATGATTTCCCGAAAGGAAACAATGGGGCTGAGCTGGCTGGAAAAAAAAACTAACACCTGCAAAAAAGCAGCGTTCAGCTTCTAACGCAGCCCCATTGTTTCTTATGGGGAAATTAATTTTATGTCTGCACCTAACACCCTAACATGAACCCCGAGTCTAAATACCCCTAATCTTACACTTATTAACCCCTAATCTGCCGCCCCCGCTATCGCTGACACCTACATTATATTATTAACCCCTAATCTGCCGCTCCGGACTCCGCCGCCACCTACATTATACTTATTAACCCCTAATCTACTGCCCCCAACATCGCCGACACCTACATTATATTTATTAACCCCTAATCTGCCCCCCCAACATCGCCGCAACTATATTAAATTTATTAACCTTTAATCTTTCTACCCCAACGTCGCTGCTACTAAGTACCTGTAAAATAAACCCTTACCTAAATTACAATTACACATAACACTACACTATCATTAAATAAATTAATTAAACTACCTACAATTAATTACAATTAAATTCAATAAACTAAATTACGAGAAAAAAACAAACACTAAATTACAGGAAAAAAAAAGAATTACAAGAATTTTAAACTAATTACACCTAATCTAATCCCTCCAAAATAATAAAATTCCCTATCCTATACTAAATTACAAATAGCCCTTAAAAGGGCCTTTTGCGGGGCATTGCCCCAAAGTAATCAGCTCTTTCACCTGTAAAAAAAATACAATACCCCCCCCCAACATGAAAACCCACCACCCACACACCCAACCCTACTCTAAAACCCACCCAATCCCTCCTTAAAAAAACTAACACTACCCCCCTGAAGATCTCCCTACCTTGAGTCGTCTTCACCCAGCCGGGCACAAGTGGACCTCCAGAGGGGCAGAAGTCTTCATCCAATCCGGGCAGAAGAGGTCCTCCAAGCAGCAGAAGTCTTCATCCAAGTGGCATCTTCTATCTTCATCCATCCGGAGCGGATCGGGTCCATCTTCAATCCAGCCGACGCGGAGCCATCCTCTTCAAACGACGTCCTAACACTGAATGAAGGTTCCTTTAAATGACGTCATCCAAGATGGCGTCCCTTGAAATCCGATTGGCTGATAGGATTCTATCAGCCAATCGGAATTAAGGTAGGAAAAATCCTATTGGCTGATTGGATCAGCCAATAGGATTGAGCTCGCATTCTATTGGCTGATTGGAACAGCCAATAGAATGCAAGCTCAAGCCTATTGGCTGATCCAATCAGCCAATAGGATTGAACTTCAATCCTATTGACTGATTGGATCAGCCAATAGGATTTTCCCTACCTTAATTCCGATTGGCTAATAGAATCCTATCAGCCAATTGGAATTCAAAGGACGCCATCTTGGATGACGTCATATAAAGGAACCTTCATTCAGTGTTAGGACGTCGTTTGAAGAGGATGGCTCCGCATCGGCAGGATTGGAGATGGACCCGCTCCGGATGGATGAAGATAGAAGATGCCACTTGGATGAAGACTTCTGCCATTGGAGGACCTCTTCTGCCCGGATCGGATGAAGACTTCTGCCCCTCTGGAGGTCCACTTGTGCCCGGCTGGGTGAAGATAGATCAAGGTAGGGAGATCTTCAGGGGGGTAGTGTTAGGTTTTTTTAAGGGGGGATTGGGTGGGTTTCAGAGTAGGGTTGGGTATGTGGGTGGTGGGTTTTAATGTTGGGGGGGTATTGTATTTTTTTTACAGGTGAAAGAGCTGATTACTTTGGGGCAATGCCACGCAAAAGGCCCTTTTAAGGGTTATTAGTAATTTAGTATAGGGTAGGGAATGTTATTATTTTGGGGGGCTTTTTTTTACTTTATTAGGGGGATTAGATGAGCTGTAATTAGTTTAAATTTCTTGTAATTCTTTTTTTTCTGTAATTTAGTGGGGGGGGTTTCGGAATTTAGTTTATTGAATTTAATTGTAATTAATTGTAGGTAGTTTAGTTAATTTATTTAATACTAGTGTAGTGTTAGGTGTTAGTGTAACTTAGGTTAGGATTTATTTTACAGGTAATTTTGTACTTATTTTAGCTAAGTAGTTATTAAATAGTTAATAACTATTTAATAACTATTGTACCTAGTTAAAATAAATACAAAGTTGCCTGTAAAATAAATATAAATCCTAAGCTAGCTACAATGTAACTATTAGTTATATTGTAGCTATCTTAGAGTTTATTTTATAGGTAAGTATTTAGTTTTAAATAGGATTAATTTATTTAATTATGTTAAATTTATTTAGTTTAATTTAAATTGTATTTAAGTTAGGAGGGGTTAGGGTTAGACTTAGGTTTAGGGGTTAATACCTTTAATATAGTAGCGGCGACGTTGGGGTGGCAGATTAGTGGTTAATAAATGTAGGAAGGTGTTGGCGATGTTAGGGATGTCAGATTAGGGGTTAATAAAATTACACTAGTAGGGGGGCGGAGCCTGTAGCTGCTGCGACAAGACGTGTTTGTGGAGAGCTCTTGGACTATATTTGATTACAAAAGGTGTTTTTACTGAATCTAACACAGTATTCCCTACTGTTCCAAGGTGTCCAGACTAGAGAAACTTTAGAGAAGTCTAGGGGTTCATAACATCAAACCAGACCGGCCTATGTTCTTCAGCTCAACTACACGGAGGCAGCCACGAAGCCCACACCGAGTGCCTGTTCCTCTGTGCTGTTGGGGCTGCCCGCATTATTAACCCCCCCCCAGGAGCTCTTGATTCTGGGTTACTAAGCCAGATATTTAACGCTGGCCCTACTTTTCAACAATCCAAACCAGTGGACTATAAATAACACGCTCCCCTTCTCTGCAAGAAGAGACCTCTGAGTAAGCTGATCCGTAGCCCTTGCCACCTAACAATGCTTACTGAAGCATTTGAAGATAAACTTTGCGGCTTGCTAAAGGATGGTTTATCCGAGATACATACACTGCTAGTACACTGGTCTGCAAGGCTTGCGGCTCCACATGTCTTACAAGATGGCGCCAGCCTACCCTCCATGCCTCCTACGACACCAAGCAGCATACTTGTGGGCGCCCGGAACTCACCTACCTACGTTAGGTCCACAGACTACCTGACCATACTGGAGGCTCACTTACCCGGCCGACGTTGGATGTCTGAGCTGACCTGCCACTCATCATCCGCATGGTCCAGTGCTGCCACACTGCTCAGATTTACCCATATAACCGGAGTTGGGGAGCCGGTCACTTTGCAAAGCGGCAAGTTCGCAGCTGCTAGAGGACCCCCCACTGTTACATCACCCTTTGCCGTAAGCTCTAACTTTGGAGATCCGGGAGGACAGCTCCTTGCGCAAATTCCCTACAGGGAGCTGGTATCAATCGAGCATGTGTATGCCCGGAAGGCAGTCATAACAGATGCCCGTTTCTATGTTGCTCTGCTGAACTTAAGCTGGGATCCTGGCGGACCGCGCCGGGCTGCCCCTTATGATCACTGCTATGTAAGTAATGGCGATTCAACACCAATATCCGCATACATTGGCTATGGCTAAGCTGGGACAATGACATTTTTTTTCTCTCTCCTTTATGTGCGATCATACCTGTGGCTTCTAGTGAATATCTTCAAGCTCAAAGGACAAAACATCCCTTACCTAAGGACTTTGTGTTTAGTGACTGATTTATCTAATATTTTAAACAGGATTTTATGTTTCAGATGGTAACTGTTTTATTGCGTGAATGTGTTTATGATCCCTTGGCTATAACAATACACATGCCAATATTTCATGCGGGGCCACATTGGGATTTTCCACTGAACCTTTTAGAATACAAGTTTCTATGACGCACTAATTGTCCCATATCTAATAATACCATGCGATATGCTTAATGTTTACCATTATTCACTTACATACACATGATACCCTTTGCTCTTAATAAGGTCCTAATTTAACATTTCTGCACCATTGTCCACATAGTGGTAGTTTCTAGGGCTACCTCTTCGTATATTTTTGATAATACCTTACTGCTACCATGCCCTACTTGTATTTCTTATGGGTTCAGTTTGCATAGCGGTTCCCTGAGGGTTTGCCTTAGGTTCTAAACAGTGAACACTACAAGAGGCTGGGATGGCTTACAGAAGACCCCTTTCTATACAACAGCTGCTAAGGGTAGTAGCACCAGTAAAGCATAAGACACTGTCTAATTGTTAGTTACTAGTTTGTGTTCTTTTTTTTTCCCCCTCTATTAATTGCATGGGTTTTTATGTTGAGAGTGTTTTTGTGCTATTTTAACTATGGTTCTACAATATGATTGTTAATATTCTATGTGTGCCCCTTCTAGGACTCTGAAATTATCCTTTCAGTACTGCGGTGCTTAAATAACGTTACCTTGTTCACATTCAGTGATCCCTTACAGCCTGATTACTGTCTACCACTCCCCACTTAGTTATACAACTGATGTCCTATGGCTAGGCAACTATATTCCCCTCCTTCTGCCAGGCTTATATTTTAAGAGTGAACCATGATCTCCACATATATTGGACTTTGGGTCCCACATAGCCACAGTTCTAAGGCCATAGTGCGGCTCCTCTGTATATTATTCTACATCGTTAAAATGTCCTACCCTAGTTACTTGGCAGGTTAAGCTCTAGTTATATCTCTTTAATATGATATTGCACTACCCTGATATTTACATTTTCTTTTTCTGAGACTATATTAACTTATAAAATAGAGGTTCCCATTTGGAGATCCAAAAGTGGTCTCTTTTACTAGAAACAACCTCCTGTTTATGGTTTTGAGCTTCTACTTGAGGTCCAAGAGTGGCCTCTTCAGTCATTCAGGGGGCTCATACAGTATTAGGCATTATACTAACAGGCTATATTTTTGAATTTTTCTTTTTGGCAATATACTTTGTTTCCATATAGATATGTACCTTACGATTCCTGTAACCCGTTTATTGTGATTTGCTTTTCATGTTTTTTGTATGCCTTACTCAAAACCTCAATAAAAATATTAAAAAATAAAAATAAAAAAATTACACTAGTGTTTGCGAGGCGGGAGTGCGGCGGTTTAGGGGTTAATATGTCTATTAAAGTGGTGGCGATGTCCGTTCGGCAGATTAGGGGTTAAAACATTTTATTATAGTGTTTGCGATGTGGGGGGCCTCGGTTTAGGGGTTAATAGGTAGTTTATGGGTGTTAGTTTACTTTTTAGCACTTTAGTTAAGAGTTTTATGTTCCGGCGTTTTTAACGCTGCTTTTTAAGGCTAACGCAAAACTCATAACCTAGGCGTTAAAAGTAGTAATGACGGCTGTCATTTTCTGGCAGAAATTAATAGGCATCATTTTCAAGTAGCACAGTTATTTGTAAGCTTCATATAGCACAGTGTCACCAAGTAAGAGCAGTGAGAGTGTGTGTGTTTTCATAACAGACTGCGGAGCAGTGTTCCAAATGCCTGGATCCTCAGCGGCGGTCCTTAACAGCGGCGGGCCTCGGCGGTGGCAGTCCTTGGCGGCGGTGTTCCTCAGGGGCATGGAGGCTCCTCTTCATCTGATGTCCGTCGTAGACTGAAGATTGAATGCAAGGTGTTGCAATCAATTTTGGGTACCTTGCATTCATATTGGCTGAAATGTTGAAATTAGCCAATAGGATTTGAGCTACTGACCTATTGGCTGTTCAAATCAGCCAATAAGATTTCAGTAGCTCTCATCCTATTGGCTGATTTTTAAATTTCAGCCAATAGGAATGCAAAGTACCCCAATAAATATAGGGTACCTTGCATTCAGTCTTCAGTGTGCGAGGGACGATCGCATGAAGAGGAACCTCCATACCGCCGAGGACCACCGCTGCTGAGGACCCCCGCCATTGAGAATCCAGGCATCGGGAACACAGCACCGCACCTCCGCTCTGCGCCGCCTTCACTTCGGATGAAGATAGAAGATGATGGATCCGTCTGGAAGAAGACCTCCGCCAGACTTCAGGTACAGTGAGTACCTATTTGGGGCTTAGGTTTAGACTTTTTTATTTAAATTTTTGGGGTGTTTTTTTTAGATTAGGGTTTTTTGGGCTTGAAAAAGAGCTGATTGCCCTTTTAAAGGGACAATGAACCCATTTTTTTTTTTCTTTCGTGATTCAGATCGAACATGCAATTTTAAGCAACTTTCTAATTTACTACTGTTATCAATTTTTCTTCATTCTATTGCTATCTTTTGTTTGAAAAAGAAGCCATCTAAGCTAAGGAGCCAGACAATTTTTGGTTCAGACACTGGAAAGCACTTGTTTTTTGGTGGGTGAATTTATTAAGGGGCAATGGGTAGTTTAGATTTTTTTGAGTTAGTTTTTTTTATTTTGGGGGGTTTGGTGGGTGGGGGGGTCTAATGTTAGGGGGGACTTAGTATTTTTTAGAGGTAAAAGAGCTGTTTAACTTAGGGCAATGCCCTACAAAAGGTCATTTTAAGGGCTATTGGTATTTTAGATTAGGGGGTGTTTTTATTTGGGGGGACCTTTTTATTTTTATAGGGATTAGGTATATTTTTTTTTCTGTAATATTAGAGTTTTTTATTTTTTGTAATTTAATGTTAGTTTTTTTTATTTTAATTGTAATTTAGTAATAATTGTGGTAAATTTAGGGGGTGTCAGGTTAGGGGGCTTAGTAATTAAATTAGTTATTTTCGTTGTGGGGGGTTGGCGGTATAGGGGTTAATATATTAATTAGGGTTATTGCGATGTGGGTTTTTTTGTGGTTTAGGGGTTAATAGGTTAATTAGGGTTATTGCAATGTGGGGGTTTATGGGTTAATAGGTTAATTAGGTTTATTACGATGTAGGGGGGTTGGCTTTTTAAGAGTAAATAGGTTAAATAGGTGTATTGCGATGTGGGCTTGGCAGTTTAGGGGTTAATATTTTAATTATATTATTTGCAGATTAGGGGTTAATTACTTTATTATTTTACGATGTGGGGGTTGACGGTTTAGGTGTGTGTTATTACTTTGTGCAGGAAGTTAGGGTTTTTTTGTTATACTTTGTGTAAACGGTTACGTGTTTTTATATTTTTTTCTTACGGGCCGTTACGTGTTTTTTTTTAAGGCTTTGGGTTTGCCTACGCTGTATCCAGGTGGATTCCGAATATGGCAGGGTGGTAAAAGAATCCAGGTGTATTCTGTTAGCTGCAATCGCAGCCAACATTCTTTTGGCTGCCTTGCGCAGCCAACATTCCTTTGAGGATGCGTGCACAACTGGCTACATAAACGGACACGTTACAAACGCGATTATAGTATAGATATATATATACACAGTGCACACTTTTTCCAAGTTTAAGATTTATATTCTATTTGGGGTCATATAGTTTAAATTGGTGTCATTTGATCATATTGCACTTTATTTTAGATGTAGTTAAAATAAACAAAACATACTACACTAGTTCCAAGTGTATTGCTAGATATAGTTTAAACAAGAGTTTTGAATCCAACATTCGGAATTTCAGAAAAAGGTTTGGAAAAATGTGGATATAAAGCAGCATCTTTTCGCATGAAGTACAGTTAAGGTTTTCCTTGCAGTACAGTTACTTGGCATGTCGAACATTATAGACTATCTTTCTGCAGTCACAGGGTGATAAAGTTAACTTCCCCTGAGAAAATACAAAAACAAACATTTTTGTCTCTATTGACTGAGATTCAGCATCTTGTGACCTGGCTCTATTGTTTAGGATTGACATTGCACAGGCATCTCCCATCTCCTTGTAATCTCCAGTCCAGGAGAAAATAATTATAACATTTTTGAGCAATGATTTCTGGCATTGTTTGACAGATACATGTAACAAGTACCTTATAAGCTTCAGAATGAGATAAAGCTATTTTGGGAGACCAGTCTCCCTTTAATTGTATTTAACAAATAATGTACATATTCATAACTATTTGTTAATGATGTAAAAGTCATTTTAAAGTAATTTCAGATTAAAAATAGGCAGTTTGTTATATTGTTACTGTACAAATAAAGGAACAAGTATAACACACAGGTTGCTTGGTCAGTGTTGTAGAAAAGCAGGTTGTTATATTGTTACAGTACAAATAAGGGAACAAGTACAACACACAGGCTGATTTGTCAGTGTTCTAGAAATGCAGTTTATTATACAGGGAGTGCAGAATTATTAGGCAAGTTGTATTTTTGAGGATTCATTTTATTATTGAACAACAACCATGTTCTCAATGAACCCAAAAAACTCATTAATATCAAAGCTGAATATTTTTGGAAGTAGTTTTTAGTTTGTTTTTAGTTTGAGCTATTTTAGGGGGATATCTGTGTGTGCAGGTGACTATTACTGTGCATAATTATTAGGCAACTTAACAAAAAACAAATATATACCCATTTCAATTATTTATTTTTACCAGTGAAACCAATATAACATCTCAACATTCACAAATATACATTTCTGACATTCAAAAACAAAACAAAAACAAATCAGTGACCAATATAGCCACCTTTCTTTCCAAGGACACTCAAAAGCCTGCCATCCATGGATTCTGTCAGTGTTTTGATCTGTTCACCATCAACATTGCGTGCAGCAGCAACCACAGCCTCCCAGACACTGTTCAGAGAGGTGTACTGTTTTCCCTCCTTGTAAATCTCACATTTGATGATGGACCACAGGTTCTCAATGGGGTTCAGATCAGGTGAACAAGGAGGCCATGTCATTAGATTTTCTTCTTTTATACCCTTTCTTGCCAGCCACGCTGTGGAGTACTTGGACACGTGTGATGGAGCATTGTCCTGCATGAAAATCATGTTTTTCTTGAAGGATGCAGACTTCTTCCTGTACCACTGCTTGAAGAAGGTGTCTTCCAGAAACTGGCAGTAGGACTGGGAGTTGAGCTTGACTCCATCCTCAACCCGAAAAGGCCCCACAAGCTCATCTTTGATGATACCAGCCCAAACCAGTACTCCACCTCCACCTTGCTGGTGTCTGAGTCGGACTGGAGCTCTCTGCCCTTTACCAATCCAGCCACGGGCCCATCCATCTGGCCCATCAAGACTCACTCTCATTTCATCAGTCCATAAAACCTTAGAAAAATCAGTCTTGAGATATTTCTTGGCCCAGTCTTGACGTTTCAGCTTGTGTGTCTTGTTCAGTGGTGGTCGTCTTTCAGCCTTTCTTACCTTGGCCATGTCTCTGAGTATTGCACACCTTGTGCTTTTGGGCACTCCAGTGATGTTGCAGCTCTGAAATATGGCCAAACTGGTGGCAAGTGGCATCTTGGCAGCTGCACGCTTGACTTTTCTCAGTTCATGGGCAGTTATTTTGCGCCTTGGTTTTTCCACACGCTTCTTGCGACCCTTTTGACTATTTTGAATGAAACGCTTGATTGTTTGATGATCACGCTTCAGAAGCTTTACAATTTTAAGACTGCTGCATCCCTCTGCAAGATATCTCACTATTTTTGACTTTTCTGAGCCTGTCAAGTCCTTCTTTTGACCCATTTTGCCAAAGGAAAGGAAGTTGCCTAATAATTATGCACACCTGATATAGGGTGTTGATGTCATTAGACCACACCCCTTCTCATTACAGAGATGCACATCACCTAATATGCTTAATTGGTAGTAGGCTTTCGAGCCTATACAGCTTGGAGTAAGACAACATGCATAAAGAGGATGATGTGGTCAAAATACTAATTTGCCTAATAATTCTGCACTCCCTGTATTGTTACATCACAAATAAAGGAATAATTTTAACACACAGGCTGATTGGTCAGTGTTGCAGAAAGGCAGGTTGTTATATTGTTACAGTACAAATAAAGGAACAAGTACAACAAACAGGCTGATTGGTCAGTGTTGCAGAAAGGCAGGTTGTTATATTGTTACAGTAAAATAAAGGAAAACGTATAACACGCAGGCTGATTGGTCAGATTTGCAGAAAGGATTGTTATAGTACAAATAAAGGAACAAGTACAACACACAGGCTGATTGGTCAGTGTTGTAGAAAGGCAAGTTGTTATATTGTTACATTACAAGTAAAGGAACAAGTGAAACACACAGGCTGATTGGTCAGTGTTGTAGAAAGGCAAGTTTTTATATTGTTACAGTACAAATAAAGGAACAAGTATAACACATAGGCTGATTGGTCAGTGTTGTAGAAAGGCAAGTTGTTATATTGTTACAGTACAAATAAAGGAACAAGTGTAACACACAGGCTGATTGGTCAGTGTTGTAGAAAGGCTGGTTGTTATTGTGTTACAGTACAAATAAAGGAACAATTGTAACACACAGACTGATTGGTCAGTGTTGTAGAAAGGCAAGTTGTTATATTGTTACAGTACAAATAAAGGAACACGTATAACACACAGGCTGATTGGTCAGTGTTGTAGAAAGGCTGGTTGTTATTGTGTTACAGTACAAATAAAGGAAAAAGTGTAACACACAGGCTGATTGGTCAGTGTTGTAGAAAGGCAGGTTGTTATATTGTTACAGTACAAATAAGGGAACAAGTACAACACACAGGCTGATTGTTCAGTGTTGTAGAAAAGCAAGTTGTTATATTGTTACAGTACAAATAAGGGAACAAGTACAACACACAGGCTGATTTGTCAGTGTTCTAGAAATGCAGTTTATTATATTGTTACATCACAAATAAAGGAATAATTTTAACACACAGGCTAATTGGTCAGTGTTGCAGAAAGGCAGGTTGTTATATTGTTACAGTACAAATAAAGGAACACGTATAACACACAGGCTGATTGGTCAGTTTTGCAGAAAGGATTGTTACAGTACAAATAAAGGAACAAGTACAACACAAAGGCTGATTGGTCAGTGTTGTAGAAAGGCAAGTTGTTATATTGTTACATTACAAGTAAAGGAACAAGTATAACACACAGGCTGATTGGTCAGTGTTGTAGAAAGGCAAGTTTTTATATTGTTACAGTACAAATAAAGGAACACGTATAACGCATAGGCTGATTGGTCAGTGTTGTAGAAAGGCAAGTTGTTATATTGTTACAGTACAAATAAAGGAACAAGTGTAACACACAGGCTGATTGGTCAGTGTTGTAGAAAGGCTGGTTGTTATTGTGTTACAGTACAAATAAAGGAACAATTGTAACACACAGGCTGATTGGTCAGTGTTGTAGAAAGGCAAGTTGTTATATTGTTACAGTACAAATAAAGGAACAAGTATAACACACAGGCTGATTGGTCAGTGTTGTAGAAAGGCTGGTTGTTATTGTGTTACAGTACAAATAAAGGAACAAGTGTAACACACAGGCTGATTGGTCAGTGTTGTAGAAAGGCAGGTTGTTATATTGTTACAGTACAAATAAAGGAACAAGAATAACACACAGGCTTCCTGGTCAGTGTTGTAGAAAGGCAAGTTGTTATATTGTTACAGTACAAATAAAGGAATAATTATAAGACACAGGCTGATTGGTCAGTGTTGTAGAAAGGCAGGTTGTTATATTGTTACAGTACAAATAAAGAATAATTATAACACACAGGATTCCTGGTCAGTGTTGTAGAAAGGCAAGTTGTTATATTGTTACAGTACAAATAAAGGAATAATTATAAGACACAGGCTGATTGGTCAGTGTTGTAGAAAGGCTGGTTGTTATATTGTTACAGTACAAATAAAGAATAATTATAACACACAGGCTTCCTGGTCAGGGATGTAAAAAGGCAGGTTGTTATATTTTCACAGTACAAATAAAGGAACAAGTGTAACACACAGGTTTATTGGTCAGTGTTGTAGAAAGGCAAGTTGTTATATTGTTACCATACAAATAAAGGAACAAGTATAACACACAGGTTGCTTGGTCAGTGTTGTAGAAAGCCAGGTTGTTATATTGTTGCATTACAAATAAAGGAACACGTATAACACACAGGCTGATTGGTCAGTGTTGTAGAAAGGCTGGTTGTTATTGTGTTACAGTACAAATAAAGGAACAAGTGTAACAGACAGGCTGATTGGTCAGTGTTGTAGAAAGGCAGGTTGTTATATTGTTACAGTACAAATAAAGAATAATTATAACACACAGGCTTCCTGGTCAGTGTTGTAGAAAGGCAAGTTGTTATATTGTTACAGTACAAATAAAGGAACAAGTATAACACACAGGTTGCTTGGTTAGTGTTGTAGAAAGCCAGGTTGTTATATTGTTGCATTACAAATAAAGGAACACGTATAACACACAGGCTGATTGGTCAGTGTTGTAGAAAGGCAGGTTGTTATATTGTTACAGTACAAACAAGGGAACAAGTATAACACACAGGTTGCTTGGTCAGTGTTGTAGAAAGGCAGATTGTTACATTGCTACAGTACAAATAAAGGAACACGTGTAACACACAGGCTTCCTTGTCAGTGTTGTAGAAAGGCATATTATTACATTGTTACAGTACAAATAAAGGAACAGGTATAACACACAGGCTTCCTGGTCAGTGTTGTTTAAAGGCAGGTTGTTACATTGTTGCAGTACAAATAAAGGAACACATATAACACACAGGCTGATTGGTCAGTGTTGTAGAAAGGCAGGTTGTTATATTGTTACAGTACAAATAAAGAATAATTATAACACACATGATTCCTGGTCAGTGTTGTAGAAAAGGCAGGTTGTTATATTGTTACAGTATAAATAAAGGAATAATTATAAGACACAGGCTGATTGGTCAGTGTTGTAGAAAGGCTGGTTGTTATATTGTTACAGTAAAAATAAAGAATAATTATAACACACAGGCTTCCTGGTCAGTGATGTAGAAAGGCTGGTTGTTATTGTGTTACAGTACAAATAAAGGAACAAGTGTAACACACAGGTTTATTGGTCAGTGTTGTAGAAAGGCAAGTTGTTATATTGTTACCATACAAATAAAGGAACAAGTATAACACACAGGTTGCTTGGTCAGTGTTGTAGAAAGCCAGGTTGTTATATTGTTGCATTACAAATAAAGGAACACGTATAACACACAGGCTGATTGGTCAGTGTTGTAGAAAGGCTGGTTGTTATTGTGTTACAGTACAAATAAAGGAACACGTGTAACAGACAGGCTGATTGGTCAGTGTTGTAGAAAGGCAGGTTGTTATATTGTTACAGTACAAATAAAGAATAATTATAACACACAGGCTTCCTGGTCAGTGTTGTAGAAAGGCAAGTTGTTATATTGTTACAGTACAAATAAAGGAACAAGTATAACACACAGGTTGCTTGGTCAGTGTTGTAGAAAGCCAGGTTGTTATATTGTTGCATTACAAATAAAGGAACACGTATAACACACAGGCTGATTGGTCAGTGTTGTAGAAAGGCAGGTTGTTATATTGTTACATTACAAATAAAGGAACACATATAACACACAGGCTGATTGGTCAGTGTTGTGGAAAGCCAGGTTGTTATATTGTTGCATTACAAATAAAGGAACACGTATAACACACAGGCTGATTGGTCAGTGTTGTAGACAGGCAGGTTGTTAAATTGTTACAGTACAAATAAAGGAACAAGTGTAACACACAGGCTGATTGGTCAGTGTTGTAGAAAGGCTGGTTGTTATTGTGTTACAGTACAAATAAAGGAACAAGTGTAATACACAGGCTGATTGGTCAGTGTTGTAGAAAGGCAAGTTGTTATATTGTTACAGTACAAATAAAGGAACAAGTGTAACACACAGGCTGATTGGTCAGTGTTTTAGAAAGGCTGGTTGTTATTGTGCTACAGTACAAATAAAGGAACAAGTGTAACACACAGGCTGATTGGTCAGTGTTGTAGAAAGGCAAGTTGTTATATTGTTACAGTACAAATAAAGGAACAAGTATAACACACATGCTGATTGGTCAGTGTTGTAGAAAGGCAGGTTGTTATTGTGTTACAGTACAAATACAGTAACAAGTGTAACACACAGGCTGATTGGTCAGTGTTGTAGAAAGGCAGGTTGTTATATTGTTACAGTACAAATAAAGCAACAAGTATCACACAAGCTGATTGGTCAGTGTTGTAGAAAGGCAGGTTGTTATATTCTTACAGTACAAATAAGGGAACAAGTACAACACACAGTCTGATTGGTCAGTGCTGTAGAAATGCAGGTTGTTATATTGTTACAGTACAAATAAAGGAATAATTATAACACACAGGCTGATTGGTCAGTGTTGTAGAAAGGCAGGTTGTTATAGTGTTACAGTACAAATAAAGGAACACGTATAACACACAGGCTGATTTGTCAGTGTTGTAGAAAGGCAGGTTGTTATATTGTTACAGTACAAGTAAAGGAACAAGTATCACACAGGCTGATTGGTCAGTGTTGTAGAAAGGCAAGTTGTTATATTGTTACAGTACAAATAAAGGAACAAGTACAACACACAGGCGGATTGGTCGGTGTTGTAGAAAGGCAGGTTGTTATATTGTTACAGTACAAGTAAAGGAATAATTATAAGACACAGGCTGATTGTTCAGTGTTGTAGAAAGGCAAGTTGTTATATTGTTACAGTACAAATAAAGGAACAAGTATAACACACAGACTGATTGGTCAGTGTTGTAGAAAGGCAGGTTGTTACATTGTTACAGTACAAATAAAGGAACAAATATAACACACAGGCTGATTGGTCAGTGTTGAAGAAAGGCAGGTTGTTATATTGTTACAGTAAAAATAAAGAATAATTATAACACACAGACTGATTGGTCAGTGTTGTAGAAAGGCAAGTTGTTATATTGTTACAGTACAAATAAAGGAACAAGTACAACACACAGGCGGATTGGTCGGTGTTGTAGAAAGGCAGGTTGTTATATTGTTACAGTACAAATAAAGGAACAAGTATAACACACAGACTGATTGGTCAGTGTTGTAGAAAGGCAGGTTGTTACATTGTTACAGTACAAATAAAGGAACAAATATAACACACAGGCTGATTGGTCAGTGTTGTAGAAAGGCAAGTTGTTATATTGTTACAGTACAAATAAAGGATCAAGTATAACACACATGCTGATTGGTCAGTGTTGTAGAAAGGCAGGTTGTTATTGTGTTACAGTACAAATACAGTAACAAGTGTAACACACAGGCTGATTTGTCAGTGTTGCAGAAAGGCAGGTTGTTATATTGTTACAGTACAAATAAAGCAACAAGTATCACACAAGCTGATTGGTCAGTGTTGTAGAAAGGCAGGTTGTTATATTCTTACAGTACAAATAAGGGAACAAGTACAACACACAGTCTGATTGGTCAGTGCTGTAGAAATGCAGGTTGTTATATTGTTACAGTACAAATAAAGGAATAATTATAACACACAGGCTGATTGGTCAGTGTTGTAGAAAGGCAGGTTGTTATAGTGTTACAGTACAAATAAAGGAACACGTATAACACACAGGCTGATTTGTCAGTGTTGTAGAAAGGCAGGTTGTTATATTGTTACAGTACAAGTAAAGGAACAAGTATCACACAGGCTGATTGGTCAGTGTTGTAGAAAGGCAAGTTGTTATATTGTTACAGTACAAATAAAGGAACAAGTACAACACACAGGCGGATTGGTCGGTGTTGTAGAAAGGCAGGTTTTTATATTGTTACAGTACAAGTAAAGGAATAATTATAAGACACAGGCTGATTGTTCAGTGTTGTAGAAAGGCAAGTTGTTATATTGTTACAGTACAAATAAAGGAACAAGTATAACACACAGACTGATTGGTCAGTGTTGTAGAAAGGCAGGTTGTTACATTGTTACAGTACAAATAAAGGAACAAATATAACACACAGGCTGATTGGTCAGTGTTGAAGAAAGGCAGGTTGTTATATTGTTACAGTAAAAATAAAGAATAATTATAACACACAGGCTTCCTGGTCAGTGATGTAGAAAGGCAGGTTGTTATATTTTTACAGTACAAATAAAGGAACAAGTGTAACACACAGGTTTATTGGTCAGTGTTGTAGAAAGGCAAGTTGTTATATTGTTACCATACAAATAAAGGAACAAGTATAACACACAGGTTGCTTGGTCAGTGTTGTAGAAAGCCAGGTTGTTATATTGTTGCATTACAAATAAAGGAACACGTATAACACACAGGCTGATTGGTCAGTGTTGTAGAAAGGCTGGTTGTTATTGTGTTACAGTACAAATAAAGGAACAAGTGTAACAGACAGGCTGATTGGTCAGTGTTGTAGAAAGGCAGGTTGTTATATTGTTACAGTACAAATAAAGAATAATTATAACACACAGGCTTCCTGGTCAGTGTTGTAGAAAGGCAAGTTGTTATATTGTTACAGTACAAATAAAGGAACAAGTATAACACACAGGTTGCTTGGTCAGTGTTGTAGAAAGCCAGGTTGTTATATTGTTGCATTACAAATAAAGGAACACGTATAACACACAGGCTGATTGGTCAGTGTTGTAGAAAGGCAGGTTGTTATATTGTTACATTACAAATAAAGGAACACATATAACACACAGGCTGATTGGTCAGTGTTGTGGAAAGCCAGGTTGTTATATTGTTGCATTACAAATAAAGGAACACGTATAACACACAGGCTGATTGGTCAGTGTTGTAGACAGGCAGGTTGTTAAATTGTTACAGTACAAATAAAGGAACAAGTGTAACACACAGGCTGATTGGTCAGTGTTGTAGAAAGGCAGGTTGTTATTGTGTTACAGTACAAATAAAGGAACAAGTGTAATACACAGGTTGATTGGTCAGTGTTGTAGAAAGGCAAGTTGTTATATTGTTACAGTACAAATAAAGGAACAAGTGTAACACACAGGCTGATTGGTCAGTGTTTTAGAAAGGCTGGTTGTTATTGTGCTACAGTACAAATAAAGGAACAAGTGTAACACACAGGCTGATTGGTCAGTGTTGTAGAAAGGCAAGTTGTTATATTGTTACAGTACAAATAAAGGAACAAGTATAACACACATGCTGATTGGTCAGTGTTGTAGAAAGGCAGGTTGTTATTGTGTTACAGTACAAATACAGTAACAAGTGTAACACACAGGCTGATTGGTCAGTGTTGTAGAAAGGCAGGTTGTTATATTGTTACAGTACAAATAAAGCAACAAGTATCACACAAGCTGATTGGTCAGTGTTGTAGAAAGGCAGGTTGTTATATTCTTACAGTACAAATAAGGGAACAAGTACAACACACAGTCTGATTGGTCAGTGCTGTAGAAATGCAGGTTGTTATATTGTTACAGTACAAATAAAGGAATAATTATAACACACAGGCTGATTGGTCAGTGGTGTAGAAAGGCAGGTTGTTATAGTGTTACAGTACAAATAAAGGAACACGTATAACACACAGGCTGATTTGTCAGTGTTGTAGAAAGGCAGGTTGTTATATTGTTACAGTACAAGTAAAGGAACAAGTATCACACAGGCTGATTGGTCAGTGTTGTAGAAAGGCAAGTTGTTATATTGTTACAGTACAAATAAAGGAACAAGTACAACACACAGGCGGATTGGTCGGTGTTGTAGAAAGGCAGGTTGTTATATTGTTACAGTACAAGTAAAGGAATAATTATAAGACACAGGCTGATTGTTCAGTGTTGTAGAAAGGCAAGTTGTTATATTGTTACAGTACAAATAAAGGAACAAGTATAACACACAGACTGATTGGTCAGTGTTGTAGAAAGGCAGGTTGTTATATTGTTACAGTACAAATAAAGGAACAAATATAACACACAGGCTGATTGGTCAGTGTTGAAGAAAGGCAGGTTGTTATATTGTTACAGTACAAATAAAGGAACAAATATAACACACAGACTGATTGGTCAGTGTTGTAGAAAGGCAGGTTGTTATATTGTTACAGTACAAATAAAGGAACATGTGTAACACACAGGCTGATTGGTCAGTGTTGTAGAAAGGCAAGTTGTTATATTGTTACAGTACGAATAAAGGAATAATTATAAGACACAGGCTGATTGGTCAGTGTTGTAGAAAGGCAGGTTGTTATTTTGTTACAGTACAAATAAAGGAACAAATATAACACACAGGCTGATTGGTCAGTGTTGTAGAAAGGCAAGTTGTTATATTGTTACTGTACAAAAAAGGAACAAATATAACACACAGGCTGATTGGTCAGTGTTGTAGAAAGGCAGGTTGTTATATTGTTACAGTACAAATAAAGGAACACGTGTAACACACAGGCTGATTGGTCAGTGTTGTAGAAAGGCAAGTTGTTATATTGTTACAGTACAAATAAAGGAATAATTATAAGACACAAGCTGATTGGTCAATGTTGTAGAAAGGCAGGTTGTTATATTGTTACAGTACAAACAAGGGAACAAGTATGACACACAGGTTGCTTGGTCAGTGTTGTAGAAAGGCAGATTGTTACATTGCTACAGTACAAATAAAGGAACAAGTATAAGACACAGGCTTCCTTGTCAGTGTTGTAGAAAGGCATATTATTACATTGTTACAGTACAAATAAAGGAACAGGTATAACACACAGGCTTCCTGGTCAGTGTTGTAGAAAGGCAGGTTGTTACATTGTTGCAGTACAAATAAAGGAACACATATAACACACAGGCTGATTGGTCAGTGTTGTAGAAAGGCAGGTTGTTATATTGTTACAGTACAAATAAAGCAACAAGTATAACCCACAGGCTTCCTGATCAGTGTTGTAGAAAGGCAGGTTGTTATATTATTACAGTAAAAGTAAAGGAACAAGTGTAACACACATGCTGATTGGTCAGTGTTGTAGAAAGGCAGGTTGTTATTGTGTTACAGTACAAATAAAGTAACAAGTACAACACACAGTCTGATTAGTCAGTGCTGTAGAAATGCAGGTTGTTATATTGTTACAGTACAAATAAAGGAATAATTATAACACACAGGCTGATTGGTCAGTGTTGTAGAAAGGCAGGTTGTTATAGTGTTACAGTACAAATAAAGGAACACGTATAACACACAGGCTGATTTGTCAGTGTTGTAGAAAGGCAGGTTGTAATATTGTTACAGTACAAGTAAAGGAACAAGTATCACACAGGCTGATTGGTCAGTGTTGTAGAAAGGCAAGTTGTTATATTGTTACAGTACAAATAAAGGAACAAGTACAACACACAGGCTGATTGGTCGGTGTTGTAGAAAGGCAGGTTGTTATATTGTTACAGTACAAGTAAAGGAATAATTATAAGACACAGGCTGATTGTTCAGTGTTGTAGAAAGGCAAGTTGTTATATTGTTACAGTACAAATAAAGGAACAAGTATAACACACAGACTGATTGGTCAGTGTTGTAGAAAGGCAGGTTGTTACATTGTTACAGTACAAATAAAGGAACAAATATAACACACAGGCTGATTGGTCAGTGTTGAAGAAAGGCAGGTTGTTATATTGTTACAGTACAAATAAAGGAACAAATATAACACACAGGCTGATTGGTCAGTGTTGTAGAAAGGCAGGTTGTTATATTGTTATAGTACAAATAAAGGAACAAATATAACACACAGGTTGATAGGTCAGTGTTGTAGAAAAGCAGGTTGTTATATTGTTACAGTACGAATAAAGGAATAATTATAAGACACAGGCTGATTGGTCAGTGTTGTAGAAAGGCAGGTTGTTATATTGTTACAGTACAAATAAAGGAACAAATATAGCACACAGGCTGATTTGTCAGTGTTGTAGAAAGGCAGGTTGTTATATTGTTACAGTACAAATAAAGGAACAAATATAAGACACAGGCTGATTGGTCAGTGTTGTAGAAAGGCAGGTTGTTATATTGTTACAGTACAAATAAAGGAACACGTGTAACACACAGGCTGATTGGTCAGTGTTGTAGAAAGGCAAGTTGTTATATTGTTACAGTACAAATAAAGGAATAATTATAAGACACAGGCTGATTGGTCAGTGTTGTAGAAAGGCAAGTTGTTATATTGTTACAGTACAAATAAAGGAATAATTATAAGACACAGGCTGATTGGTCAGTGTTGTAGAAAGGCAGGTTGTTATATGGTTACAGTACAAACAAGGGAACAAGTATAACACACAGGTTGCTTGGTCAGTGTTGTAGAAAGGCAGATTGTTACATTGCTACAGTACAAATAAAGGAACAAGTATAACACACAGGCTTCCTGGTCAGTGTTGTAGAAAAGCAGGTTGCTACATTGTTGCAGAACAAATAAAGGAACACATATAACACACAGGCTGATTGGTCAGTGTTGTAGAAAGGCAGGTTGTTATATTGTTACAGTACAAATAAAGGAACAAGTATAACACACAGGCTTCCTGGTCAGTGTTGTAGAAAGGCAGGTTGTTATATTATTACAGTAAAAGTAAAGGAACAAGTGTAACACACAGGCTGATTTGTCAGTATTTTAGAAAGGCAGGTTGTTATATTGTTACAGTACAAATAAAGGAACAAGTATCACACAGGCTGATTGGTCAGTGTTGTAGAAAGGCAGGTTGTTATATTATTACAGTACAAATAAAGGAATAATTATAAGACACATGCTGATTGGTCAGTGTTGTAGAAAATATAATTTATGTAAGAACTTACTGGATAAATTCATTTCTTTCATATTGGCAAGAGTCCATGAGCTCAGTTTTGTAGAAAGGCAGGTTGTTATATTGTTACAGTACAAATAAAGGAACAAGTATAACACACAGGCTGATTGGTCAGTGTTGTAGAATGGCAGGTTGTTATATTTTTACAGTACAAATAAAGGAACAAGTGTCACACATAGGTTTATTGGTCAGTGTTGTAGAAAGGCAGGTTGTTATATTGTTACAGTACAAATAAAGGAACAAGTATAACACACAGGTTGCTTGGTCAGTGTTGTAGAAAGGCAGGTTGTTATATTGTTACAGTACAAATAAAGGAACAAGTATAACACACATGCTGATTGGTCAGTGTTGTAGAAAGGCAGGTTGTTATATTGTTACAGTAGAAATAAAGGAACAAGTATAACACACATGCTGATTGGTCAGTGTTGTAGAAAACATAATTTATGTAAGAACTTACCAGATAAATTCATTTCTTTCATATTGGCAAGAGTCCATGAGCTAGTGACATATGGGATATACAATCCTACCTGGAGGGGCAAAGTTTCCCAAACCTCAAAATGCCTATAAATACACCCCTCACCATACCCACAATTCAGTTTAACGAATAGCCAAGCAGTGAGGTGATAAAGAAAGAAGTAGAAAGCATCAACAAAGGAAATTTGGAAATAATTGTGCTTTATACAAAAAATCATAACCACCATAAAAAGGGTGGGCCTCATGGACTCTTGCCAATATGAAAGAAATTAATTTATCAGGTAAGTTCTTACATAAATTATGTTTTCTTTCATGTAATTGGCAAGAGTCCATGAGCTAGTGACATATGGGATATCAATACCCAAGATGTGGAGTCTTCCACTCAAGAGTCACTAGAGAGGGAGGGAATAAAATAAAAACAGCCATATTCCGCTGAAAAATAATCCACAACCCAAAAAATAAGTTATTTTCACTTTTGAAAGAAAAAAACTTAAATCAAAAGCAGAAGAATCAAACTGAAACAGCTGCCTGAAGAACTTTTCTACCAAAAACTGCTTCCGAAGAAGCAAATACATCAAAATGGTAGAATTTAGTAAATGTATGCAAAGAAGACCAAGTTGCTGCTTTGCAAATCTGATCAACTGAAGCTTCATTCTTAAAAGCCCACGAAGTGTAGACTGATCTAGTAGAATGAGCTGTAATTCTCTGAAGCGGGGTTTGACCTGACTCCAAATAAGCTTGATGAATCAAAAGTTTCAACCAAGAAGCCAAGGAAATAGCAGAAGCTTTCTGACCTTTCCTAGGACCAGAAAATAAAACAAATAAACTGGAAGTCTTCCCGAAATTTTTAGTAGCTTTCACATAATATTTCAAAGCTCTTACCAAATCCAAAGAATGTAAGGATCTCTCCAAAGAATTCTTAGGATTAGAACACAAGGAAGGGACAACAATTTCTCTACTAATGTTGTTAGAATTCACAACCTTAGGTAAAAATTGAAAAGAAGTCCACAAAACTACCTTATCCTGATGAAAAATCAGAAAAGGAGACTCACAAGAAAGAGCAGATAGCTCAGAAACTCTTCTAGCAGAAGAAATAGCCAAAAGGAACAACACTTTCCAGGAAAGTAGTTTAATGTCCAAAGAATGCATAGGCTCAAATGGAGGAGCCTGTAAAGCCTTCAGAACCAAATTAAGACTCCAAGGAGGAGAAATTGATTTAATGACAGGCTTAATACGAACTAAAGCCTGTACAAAACAGTGAATATCAGGAAGTATAGCAATGTTTCTGTGAAATAAAACAGAAAGAGCAGAGATTTGTCCTTTCAAGGAACTTGCAGACAAACCCTTATCTAAACCATCCTGAAGGAACTGTAAAATTCTAGG
Organism: Bombina bombina; assembly: GCF_027579735.1. Classification (NCBI taxonomy): domain Eukaryota; kingdom Metazoa; phylum Chordata; class Amphibia; order Anura; family Bombinatoridae; genus Bombina; species Bombina bombina. The sequence continues at coordinate 565,712,989 of NC_069504.1, forward strand.
AATTCTAAAAGAATACCAGGAGAATTTATGAGAAGAACACCATGAAATGTAAGTCTTCCAAACTCTATAATAAATCTTTCTAGAGACAGATTTACGAGCTTGTAACATAGTATTAATCACTGAGTCAGAGAAACCTCTATGACTTAGAACTAAGCGTTCAATTTCCATACCTTCAAATTTAATGATTTGAGATCCTGATGGAAAAACTGACCTTGAGATAGTAGGTCCGGCCGTAACGGAAGTGGCCAAGGCGGGCAACTGGACATCTGAACCAGATCCGCATACCAAAACCTGTGTGGCCATGCTGGAGCCACCAGCAACACAAAAGACTGTTCCATGATGATTTTGGAGATCACTCTTGGAAGGAGAACTAGAGGCGGGAAGATGTAAGCAGGTTGATAACACCAAGAAAGTGTCAGCGGATCCACTGCTTCCGCCTGAATATCCCTGGACCTGGACAGGTATCTGGGAAGTTTCTTGTTTAGATGAGAGGCCATGAGATCTATCTCTGGAAGCCCCCACATCTGAACAATCTGAGAAAACACATCTGGATGGAGAGACCACTCCCCTGGATGAAAGTCTGGCGGCTGAGATAATCCACCTCCCAATTGTCTATGCCTGGGATATGCACCGCAGAGATTAGACAGGAGGTGGATTCCGCCCAGGCAAGTATCCGAGATACTTCTTTCATAACTTGGGGACTGTGAGTCCCACCCTGATGATTGACATAAGCCACAGTTGTGATATTGTCTGTCTGAAAACAAATGAACGGTTCTCTCTTTAGCAGAGGCCAGACTGAAGAGCCCTGAGAATTGCACGGAGTTCTAAAATATTTATTGGTAATCTCGCCTCTTGAGATTTCCAAACCCCTTGTGCTGTCAGAGATCCCCAAACAGCTCCCCAACCTGAAAGACTCGCATCTGTTGTGATCACAGTCCAGGTTGGGCAAACAAAAGAAGCCCCTTGAACCAAACGATGGTGATCTATCCACCTTGTCAGAGAGTGTCGTACATTGGGATTCAAGGATATTAATTGTGATATCTTTGTATAATCCCTGCATCATTGATTCAGCATACAAAGCTGTAGAGGTCTCATGTGAAAATGAGCAAAAGGGATTGCGTCTGATGCTGCAGTCATGAGACCTAAAACTTCCATGCACATAGCCACTGAAGGGAATGACTGAGACTGAAGGAGCCGGCATGCTGCGACCAATTTTAAACATCTCTTGTCTGTTAGAGAAAGAGTCATGGACACTGAATCTATCTGGAAGCCTAAAAAGGTGACCCTTGTCTGAGGAATCAAGAAACTTTTTGGTAAATTGATCCTCCAACCATGTTTCCGAAGAAACAACACTAGTTGATTCGTGTGAGATTCTGCAGTATGTAAAGACTGAGCTAGTACCAAGATATCGTCCAAATAAGGAAACACCGCAATACCCTGTTCTCTGATTACAGATAGTAGGGCACCCAGAACCTTTGAAAATATTCTTGGAGCTGTTGCTAGGCCAAATGGAAGAGCAACAAATTGGTAGTGCTTGTCTAGAAAAGAGAATCTCAGAAACGGAAAGTGTTCTGGATGAATCGGAATATGAAGGTATGCATCCTGCAAGTCTATTGTGGACATATAATGTCCTTGCTGAACAAAAGGCAGAATAGTCCTTATAGTCACCATCTTGAAAGTTGGTACTCTTACATAACGATTCAAAATTTTCAGATCCAGAACTGGTCTGAACAAATTTTCTTTCTTTGGTACAATGAATAGGTTTGAATAAAACCCCAAACCTTGTTCCTGAGGAGGAACTGGCATGATTACCCCTGAAGACTCCAGGTCTGAAACACACTTCAGAAAAGCCTAAGCTTTTACTGGATTTACAGGGATGCGTGAGAGAAACAATCTTCTCACAGGAGGTCTTACTTTGAATCCTATTCGATACCCTTGAGAGACAATGCTCTGAATCCAATGATTTTGGACAGATTTTATCCAAAAATCCTTGAAAAACCTTAATCTGCCCCCTACCAGCTGAGCTGGAATGAGGGCCGCACCTTCATGTGGACTTAGGGGCAGACTTTGGTTTCCTAAATGGCTTGGATTTATTCCAATTTGAGGAAGGCTTCCAACTGGAAGCAGATTCCTTGGGAGGAGGATTGAGTTTTTGTTCCTTATTCTGATGAAAGGAACGAAAACGGTTAGAAGCCTTAGATTTACCCTTAGGTTTTTTATCCTGAGGCAAAAAAACTCCTTTTCTTCCAGTGATAGTTGAAATAATGGAATCCAACTGAGAACCAAATAAATTATTACCTTGGAAAGAAAGAGATAGTAATCTAGATTTAGATGTCATATCAGCATTCCAAGATTTAAGCCACAAAGCTCTTCTAGCTAATACAGCTAAAGACATGGATCTAACATCAATTTTGATAATATCAAAAATGGCATCACAAATAAAATGATTAGCATGTTGCAGTAAGCGAACAATGCTAGATATGTTAAAATCCAATTCTTGTTGCGCTAAATTTTCCAACTAGAAATTTGATGCAGCCGCAACATCACCCAAAGAAATAGCAGGTCTGAGAAGATCACTTGAATATAAATAGGCCTTCCTTAGATAAGATTCAAGTTTCCTATCTAAAGGATCCTTAAAGGAAGTGCTATCTTCCATAGGAATAGTGGTACGTTTAGCAAGAGTAGAAATAGCCCCATCAACTTTGGGGATCTTTTCCCAAAACTCTATAGATTTTGCTGGTAAAGGATACAATCTCTTAAACCTTGAAGAAGGAATAAAGGAAGTACCTGGCTTATTCCATTCCCTAGAAATCATATCAGAAATAGCCTCAGGAATGGGAAAAACACCTGGGGAAACCACAGGAGGTTTAAAAACAGCATTTAAATGTTTATTAGACTGAACGTCAATAGGACTGGTTACCTCAATATCCAAAGTAATTAACACTTCTTTTAATAAAGAACGCATATACTCTATTTTAAATAAATAAGTAGATTTGTCAGTGTCAATATCTGAGGAAGGATCTTCTGTTTCAGATAGATCCTCATCAGAAGAGGATGAATTATTATGTTGTTGGTCATTTGAAATTTCATCTGCTAAATGAGAAGTTTTAAAAGACCTTTTACGTTTATTAGAAGGTCAAAATGCAGACAAAGCCTTCATAAAAGAATCAGAAACAAATTCTTTAAAATATAAAGGTATATCATGCACATTAGAAGTTGAAGGAACTGCAACTGGCAATGTACTATTACTGATAGAAACACTATCTGCATGTAAAAGTTTATCATGACAACTATTACAAATAACATTCGGTGGAATAATTTCTACAATTTTACAACAAATGCACTTAGCTTTGGTATAACCGATGTCAGGCAGCAATGTTCCAGCAGAAACTTCAGAGGCAGGATCAGATTGGGACATCTTGCTCAATGTAAGAGAAAAAACAACATATAAAGCAAAATTATCTATTTCCTTAAATGACAGTTGCAGGAATGGGAAAAAATGCAAAAGCATAGGCCTCTTGATAGAAAAGAAAGCAGGAGGCAAACAACAATGGGGTATTGAAATAATGAAGAAAATTTGGCGCCAAGTATGACGCACAACGTAACGTAAACTTTTTTGGCGCCAAAAATAACCGGAAATGACACACTTGCGTCGCTAATGACGCCGCCGTGTGAAAGGTCTCGGCATCACGTATGATGCCAGAAATGACGAAGTTGCGTATTTTTCCACGCCAAAAAAGTTTGCACCAAAAATGACGCAATAAAGTCTAACATTTGACGCACCCGCGGGGCTAACACCCGCAATTGCAAAAAGTAGTCAAATTGAAAAAAGACTAAACCCCAGGTAAGAAATACATTTCTTAAAGTGTTTATATTCCCAAATATGAAACTGACAGTCTGCAGAAGGAAATACATGAACCTGACTCATGGCAAATATAAGTACAATACATATATTTAAAACTTTATATAATTTGCATTAAGTGCCAGACCATAGCTGAGAGTGTCTTAAGTAATGAAAACATACTTACCAAAAGACACCCATCCACATATAGCAGATAGCCAAACCAGTACTAAAACAGTTATCAGTAGAGGTAATGGTATATGAGAGTATATCGTCGATCTGAAAAGGGAGGTAGGAGATGAATCTCTACGACCGATAACAGAGAACCCATGAAAAAGACCCCCGTTAGAGAAATCATCGTATTCAATAGGTGATACTCCCTTCACATCCCTCTGACATTCACTGTACTCTGAGAGGAATCGGGCTTCAACAATGCTGAGAAGCGCATATCAACGTAGAAATCTTAGCACAAACTTACTTCACCACCTCCATAGGAGGCAAAGTTTGTAAAAACTGAATTGTGGCTGTGGTGAGGGGTGTATTTATAGGCATTTTGAGGTTTAGGAAACTTTGCCCCTCCTGGTAGGATTGTATATCCCATATGTCACTAGCTCATGGACTCTTGCCAATTACATGAAAGAAAGGCAGGTTGTTATATTGTTACAGTACAAATAAAGGAACAAGTGTAACACACAGGCTGATTGGTCAGTGTTGTAGAAAGGCTGGTTGTTATATTCTTACATTACAAATAAAGTAACAAGTGTAACACACAGGCTGATTGGTAATGTTGTAGAAAGGCTGGTTGTTATCAGGGCCGGACTGGGACCAAAAAGAGGCCTGACCTCCTCCTCCTCCATCATGAGAGTCACGACCCGGCCCGGGCCCAGCCAGCCAGGGCAACATATTTCCGGCCTCGCCGCCTGCTCCAGCCAGGCCTGAGGTGAGGCCTCCAGCAGCTAGTCTTCTCCGCCCTTGGCGCCCTACACGAGACAAGTAGTCACGTGGTGGTGGTGGTGGACCCGTCACCCGGCCGGCACAAGGCAATGCGGCATGTGTGCAGCTGCGTGCAGGGCGTGTGTCTATCACACTTTGCGTGCCAAATATTCCAGTCTCCAGGCAGATTCTCCATGGGCCTCGCCCTCGCCCTCCTCCCCATTCTAATTGGCCCGGCCGCACATGCGCACTGCTTCCGGCCCGGCCCCTGTTCCAGTCCAGACACTGTCTCCAGGCAGATTCCATGGGCCGCCCTCGCCCTCCTCCCCATTCTAATTTGCCCAGCCGCACATGCGCACTGCTTCCGGCCCGGCCCCTGTGAGTGACGCACTGACGTCGGACTCGGAGTCTGACGTCACTCAAAGGGGCCGGCGCCGGAAGCAGTGCGCATGACTGTCGTGCGGCCGGCCAATCAGAAAAGGGGGAGGCGGCCCATGGAATCGGAAATGTAGATGGTGCGGCGGCCCTGAAAGTCAGGATGGGCTGGCTGCCTGGGCCTGGCTGATGATGATCATCAATCATCATAACAATTTCAATTTGCAATTTCACAGCCAGGCCCAGCCAGCAGAGCAGAGAGAGACTAGTTGGTTGTGGGCCGGGGCCGGGCCTACTGTACGACGGCCGCATGCGCACCGCCACCTCCAGGCTCCATGGCCCATGGGCCATGGCAGTACTAGTCGTACTAGTGCGAGTCTAACAAAGTATGAAGAGATTCAAGAGAAACAAAACAACAAACAATAATAACAATTTCAAAGATAAGATTAATTAAATAAATATAAAAAAAAAAAAAGGTGTCAAATTTTTTTTTGGTGGCGTGACTGACTGAGGTCGCAGTGGGCGGACTTGTGGGCGGGGCTAAAATACATTGCGGCCTACCGGGCAAATGCCCGGTATGCCCGATGGCCAGTCCGGGCCTGGTTGTTATTGTGTTACAGTACAAATAAAGGAACAAGTGTAACACACAGGCTGATTGGTCAGTGTTGTAGAAAGGCAGGTTGTTATATTGTTACAGTACAAATAAAGGAACAAGTGTAACACACAGACTGATTGGTCAGTGTTGAAGAAAGGCAAGTTGTTAAATTGTTACAGTACAAATAAAGGAACCAGTGTAGCACACAGGCTTATTGGTCAGTGTTGTAGAAAGGCAGGTTGTTATATTGTTACAGTACAAATAAAGGAACAGGTATAACACACAGGCTGATTGGTCAGTGTTGTAGAAAGGCTGGTTGTTATTGTGTTACAGTACAAATAAAGGAACAAGTGTAACACACAGGCTGATTGGTCAGTGTTGTAGAAAGGCAGGTTGTTATATTGTTACAGTACAAATAAAGGAACAAGTATCACACAGGCTGATTGGTCAGTGTTGTAGAAAGGCAGGTTGTTATTGTGTTACAGTACAAATAAAGGAACAAGTATCACACAGGCTGATTGGTCAGTGTTGTAGAAAGGCAGGTTAGTTGTAATTAGTAAAAGCATTTAATGGATCTGCATAATAGTTCTTGACATTTAAGTAACAGGGATTTGCTTAATTCTACAGCACACAACTTATCTTCTCCTTAATAGTGAGGAATCATAAAGCTAAGGAGGAATAGTTGGATTGTTACTATTAAAATAATTAACAAAACATTAGCTTTGTTCTTAGTTGCCAGCACAAAAACATGTAACACACAGGCTGATTGGTCAGTGTTGTAGAAAGGCTGGTTGTTATATTCTTACATTACAAATAAAGGAACAAGTGTAACACACAGGCTGATTGGTCAGTGTTGTAGAAAGGCAAGTTGTTATATTGTTACAGTACAAATAAAGGAACAAGTGTAGCACACAGGCTTATTGGTCAGTGTTGTAGAAAGGCAGGTTGTTATATTGTTACAGTACAAATAAAGGAACAAGTATAACACACAGGCTGATTGGTCAGTGTTGTAGAAAGGCTGGTTGTTATTGTGTTACAGTACAAATAAAGGAACAAGTGTAACACACAGGTTGATTGGTCAGTGTTGTAGAAAGGCAGGTTGTTATATTGTTACAGTACAAATAAAGGAACAAGTGTAACACACAGGCTGATTGGTCAGTGTTGTAGAAAGGCAAGTTGTTATATTGTTACAGTACAAATAAAGGAACAAGTGTAGCACACAGGCTTATTGTTCAGTGTTGTAGAAAGGCAGGTTGTTATATTGTTACAGTACAAATAAAGGAACAAGTATAACACACAGGCTGATTGGTCAGTGTTGTAGAAAGGCTGGTTGTTATTGTGTTACAGTACAAATAAAGTAACAAGTATAAGACACAGGCTGATTGGTCAGTGTTGTAGAAAGGCAGGTTGTTATATTGTTACAGTACAAATAAAGGAACAAGTATCACACAGGCTGATTGGTCAGTGTTGTAGAAAGGCAGGTTGTTATTGTGTTACAGTACAAATAAAGGAACAAGTATCACACAGGCTGATTGGTCAGTGTTGTAGAAAGGCAGGTTGGTTGTAATTAGTAAAAGCATTTAATGGATCTGCATAATAGTTCTTGACATTTAAGTAACAGGGATTTGCTTAATTCTACAGCACACAACTTATCTTCTCCTTAGTAGTGAGGAATAATAAAGCTAAGGAGGAATAGTTGGATTGTTATTATTAAAATAATTAACAAAACATTAGATTTGTTCTTAGTTGCCAGCACAAAAACATCTAATTGTGCAAACTGTTCTTTTTCCTATAGCATGTGGAAATAAATTCATTAAATGAAGCTGTTTCTTAGATGAATTGAATATTCAGTAACTTAGTGTAAATATGCTAATTAATTTAAAACATTCTCACAAATAAAACACCCATAATAATTAAGCAGTCATGAAGAGGGTTAATTGCAGTAGGGATATGTTGAGGGTTAAAACAGAAAAATATGGGGATTAAATCTATCCCAGTTATGTCATTAAAATGTCAGAACTACATTGGAAATACAATTATAAATCATAAAAACATCTAGCAATATACAATTTAATTGAATAAAAAGCAATTGCACTAGGCAGTTTTGGGGGTCTAAAGTTGGAGGGAGTTGGGTGTTAGAAAAAAACATTGTGGTCTATGGGAACTGTGTGTTCCCAGTAAATTTATAAACTTTCAATTGCGCTCAAGCGATCACGTTTACTTTCAACTTGTAGAGCTAGCAAAAAATCCAACACGCACAAACACCCATGATACACCCCTTTTCGCTTGTGTGTAACTGCACTTGCGCTCCACTCATAATCTAGCCCTCAATGGGTTCTTGAAAAAAACATGATTAAATATTTTGCTCCCTGTCTTCAACGCAGAAATGGAAGATTATTGATAAATATATTTACTCCTATTAATCGCATCAAGTCAAAATTAAACTTTTATGATTCAGATAGAGCACACAATTTGAAACACTTTCCAATTCACTTCCCTTATCTAAATGTGCACAATCTTTTTATGTACACACTTTCTGAGGCACTGAGCATGTGCAAGATTCACGAGATATATGTATATGCATTTTGTGATTGGCTGATGGCTGTCACTTGATGCATTAGGAAGGAAAATGTAGTGCTGAAACTACTAAACAGCTAATCCACTCCCTGGTAATTTCCCGACTTGACTACTGTAACAACTTACTAACTGGCCTCCCTCTCTCCCGCCTCTCTCCCCTTCAATCAATCCTAAATGCATCTGCCAGGCTAATACACCTCTCTCGATGCTCTGTTTCTGCTGCACCTCTCTGCGAGTCCCTTCACTGGCTCCCCATTCACAACAGAGTTAAATTCAAAATGCTCACCCTGACCTATAAAGCCCTCACCAATGCTGCCCCTCCCTACCTGTCCTCCCTCATCAACAAATATACTCCTGCCCGCCCCCTAAGATCCAACAATGACCTGCTCCTTGCATCCTCTACCATCACCTCCTCTCATGCTAGATTACAGGACTTCTCTCGTGCGGCACCAACCATCTGGAATGCACTTCCTCGAACTGTCAGACTTGCGTCTAACCTCTCCTCCTTTAAACGTTCCCTAAAGACCTTTCTGTTCAGGGAAGCTTATCACCCGACTTATTAACAAACTAACTTCACTTAACTAACAGTTGCCCTCTATCTCCTCACTAATATCATTCTCATCTTTGCAGTCCCCACCTCCTGTTTCCCATCCTCCTACCCATCTAGATTGTTAATTCCCACTGGAATAGGGCCCTCAATCCCCCCTGTATTTGTCTGTAAAATGTTGTCTTTTGTCCTATTGTTTCTCCATTGTACTTTTATCCTTATACCCATAGGTAGCGCTGTGGTATCTGTTGGCGCTTTATAAATAAAGAATAATAATAATAATAGATATTTTTTACATTTGTCAGAAAAAAATCTGCTACTCATTTGAAATTCAATCTAAGTGCTTTTGCATTGTCTTTTTATTATGCATGTGCTGATTATACTACTGTGTTAGTGGTCCTTAGGTTAGGTTGCACTAATTGGTAAATAAAATCAATCCACTGGGGAGATAGAAATGCACAATCATCAGCTCTCACATATGGTATCATCTCCCACTGCAGTTATATAGTCAAGTTAAGACAAAAAAAGTTAAACTATAGAGGACCCAATATTTCTCAAGAGGAACAATTACAGCTATTTAGAGCATAAAAATGTATATTGGTAAGCATCAAACTTATTTCTCATTTTGTGACAGGAAATGAAGCCAACCAACATATAAGTAATCTATATGAATGATATAATAAAAAAGGAAAGGCTTTCCCTTAGGCTTAAAGGGCCAGTAAACACCTTTAGATTATATAATATTAAGTCATGCGTAGTAAAACAACTTTGCAATATATTCTCATTATTTATGCCCATGAACAATGCAAATGTGTTGAGGTTATCCCTGATACATATTTGTCTCTACTTTTTTATAATAGATAAAAAACATAAAACAATGCACTTTATACTGAGAAAATTATAATATCTATGATAAGCCTGAAATGGCTCCTTCAAATAAGGTGAGTGGTTGAAAAACAGTAAACAAAACGTTCATTTGTTTAAAAAATGATAAGACTTGGCTGATATGTTTTTCTATAGCAAAAGAACAGAAATATATTGTAGATACAAGGGGCCAGATTACAAGTGGAGCGCCATATTTCGCTTGCATGCAAGCAATATTAGCACAATTTGGGGCACTTTTAGAAAATTAACCAGAGATCTGATCTCTGGTTAATTTTCGGAGCACTAATTGCTACTGCCAGGTCACGGTAGCAATAACCAGCCACTTGTAATGGCTGGTTATTTATTGCGCTCTCGCAAATGGGCAAATTTGCCCATTTGTGGGAGCGCAATAATTTAGCGCTAAACTTGTAATCTAGCGCAAGGTGTTTAGAGTAACACTAGAGGCCAAATGGGTAATCATATAGTCAGCACCACTGTATGTAATGTATTACATCTGTTCAATCCTTAGTAAAGAAGGAACATTTTTTTAGTCTAAAAGTATTATTTCAGAGACTATGGGGTAGATTTACCATACCCGGATGGCCACGATACGCTATCATGTCCGCCCTGCATACACTGTCCGCATTTATCATTGCACAAGCATTTCTGGTGAAATGCTTGTGCAATGCTGCCCCCTGCACATTCGCTAGCAGGGGGTGTCAATCATCCCAATTGTATCTGATCGGGATGATTGCTGTCTGCCACCTCAGATGATGAGTTAACCCCTTAGTGACCAGAGCACTTTTCCATTTTCTGACCTTTTAGGACCAAGGCTATTTTTACATTTCTGCGATGTTTGTGTTTAGCTGTAATTTTCCTCTTACTCATTTACTGTACCCACACATATTATATACCATTTTTCTTGCCATTAAATGGACTTTCTAAAGATAGCATTATTTTCATCATATCTTATAATTTACTATAATTTTTTTTTATAAAATATGAGGAAAAAATTAAAAAAGCAAAACTTTTTCTAACTTTGACCCCCAAAATCTGTTACACATCTACAACCACCAAAGAAAAACATGCTAAATAGTTTCTAAATTTTGTCCTTAATTTAGAAATACACAATGTTTACATGTTCTTTGCTTTTTTTGCAAGTTATAGGGCAATAAGTACAAGTAGCACTTTGCTATTTCCAAACAATTTGTTTTCAAAATTAGCGATAGTTACATTGTAACACTGATATCTGTCAGGAATCCCTGAATATCCCTTGACATGTATATATATTTTTTTAGTATTGATCTAAGCCCATTTTGTTATATTTAATGCCACCATTTCACTGTGAAATGCGATCAAATAAAACAAATTGTTCACTTTTTCACAAACTTTTTCACAAACTTTAGGTTTCTCACTGTAATTATTTACAAACAGCTTGTGCAATTATGGTACAAATGGTTGTAAATGCTTCTCTGGGATCCCCTTTGTTCAGAATTAGCAAATATTTATGGCTTTGACATTACTTTTTGGTAATTAGAAGGCCGCTTAATGCCGCTGCGCACAACACATGTATTATGCCCAGCAGTGAAGGGGTTAATTAGGGAGCTTGTAGGATTCATTTTAGCTTTAGTGTAGTGTAGTAGACAACCCAAAGTATTGATCAAATTCAATCAAATAAAAAAAATTGTTCACTTTTTCATTAAAGGGACACTGAACCCAAATGTTTTCTTTCGTGATTCAGAAAGAGCATGCAATTTTAAGCAACTTTCTAATTTACTCCTATTATCAATTTTTCTTCGTTCACTTGCTATCTTTATTTGAAAGAAGGCATCTAAGCTTCTTTTTTGGTTTAGACCTCTGGACAGCACTTTTTATTGGTGGATGAATTTATCCACCAATCAGCAGGAATAACCCAGGTTATTCACCAAAAATGGGCCGGCATCTAAACTTACATTCTTGCATTCAAATAAAGATACCAAGAGAATGAAGAAAATTTAAAAATAGGAGTAAATTAGAAAGTTGCTTAAAATTGCATGCTCTATCTGAATCACGAAAGAATAAATGTGGGTTCAGTGTCCCTTTAACTTTGGGGTTCTCACTGAAATTATTTACAAACAGCTTGTGCAATTATGGCACAAATGGTTGTAAATGCTTCTCTGGCATCCCCTTTGTTTAGAATTAGCAGATATTTATGGCTTTGGCATTACTTTTTGGTAATTAGAAGGTCGTTAAACGCCGCTGCGCACCACACGTGTATTATGCTAAGCAGTGAAGTGGTTAATTAGGGAGATTGTAAGGAGCTTGTAGGGTTAATTTTAGCTTTAGTGTAGTGTAGTAGACAACCCAAAGTATTGATCTAGGCCCATTTTGATATATTTCATGCCACCATTTTACCGCCAAATTCAATCAAATAAAAAAAAGTTTACTTTTTTACTAACTTTGTGTTTCTCACTGAAATTATTTACAAACAGCTTGTACAATTATGGCACAAATGGTTGTAAATGCTTCTCTGGGATCCCCTTTGTTCAGAAATAGCAGACATATATGGTTTTGGCATTGCTTTTTGGTAATTAGTAGGCCGCTAAATTCTGCTGTGCACCACACTTGTATTATGCCCAGCAGTTATGAGGTTAATTAGGTAGCTTGTAGGGAGCTTGAAGAGTTAATTTTAGCTTAAGTGTAGAGATCAGCCTCCCACCTGACACATCGCACCCCCTGTTCCCTCCCAAACAGGTCTCTTCCCTCCCCCACCCCACATTTGTCCGCGCCATCTTAAGTACTGGCAGAAAGTATGCCAGTACTAAAATAAAAGGTGTTTTTTTTTAATATATTCTGCTGTGTAGGATCCCCCCTTAAGAGCTCTCTAACCTTCCCCACACTAACTATTTGCTGTGTAGGATCCCCCCTTAGCCCCCAACCTCCCTGATCCCCCCTAAAGAGCTCTCTAACCCTCTCCACACTAACTATTTGCCCCCATTTTGGGTACAGGCAGCTGTAATCTGCAATCAAATGCAATCTGCAATAAAATGTGGTGCTTTTTTAAAAAAAAGTAAAGCCCACATTTTCTGTAGTGTAGCTGCCCCCCTCCATACCCTCCCTGATCCCTTTTTAATCATTAATTTCCCCCTCCTCTGCCACCCACCACCCTTTCCCCACTTCCAAATTTACAAAGTGCGCACGCCCCAACCCCCACACACCCGACAGACTCCAGAAGTTTCCCAGTGATGGGCCACGCACCCGCCTCCCTGCAGCTACCCCCTCCCTCTAACGATCGGCACAATCACTGGCCGATGCAGAGAGGACTACAGAGTGGCCCTCTCTGCATCGGTGTGCCAAAAAAGGTATTGCAGTGATGCCTGAACTGGCTTGAGTGGATATTCCTGGAGTTTGGATGCCTTCATCTTGTTAGCTATCTGTTTTGACCAGAGACTTAGTGAGAACTATCTGTCAAAGGAATGTTCCTTTATTCTAGCTATTACTAGTGTGTCATCAAATGCAGCAACACAGTGCTGAGAATGTATGCCTGTACTGTGGAAGTGTAGGACACTGTGCTACTTTCAAATATGCTAATGCTCAAGAACAAAAAGATTTAACTGCAAGTGAATGTTGTGTATTTGGATATGGTTCACAGCATCTGTTCCCCCTCCCACGAAGGGATGACAACTAAGCAACCTAATTTGGTGCTGCGTTTTTACCTTTATAATGGAGAACATATGATCTCTACTGCTGTCATAACTGTCTCAGAGGCAGAAGACTTCTTTGTTTAGATTTTATTGTTGTTATGTATGAAGCACAGAATGAAGACTTGTTAAGCTTTTTTTCTATTAAATGAGTTAATAGCTATAAACACATAAACAAAACTATTCCAGTAGCACTCATTTGGGAACTAACCTGTATTAAACTTTTCAATGATGGCTAAGTATATGTTGGGTGGTAGAAAGGATTGTTGTGGTTGCAAATCCCTTGCACATTGATTAAGAAAATACATTTATGAAATTAGGAGGCAGAGAGTCATATAGGTGCAATCTACTGATTTTTTGTTTAATGCACGTGACTTGCATTTCAGGAAATAGCAGTCCTATAATGTCGGTAAATTTCATTAAAATGTATGCTTTAACATTTTGTGAGTGGATTGGCCTATCAGGATACCAGGCGATTTCCCAGTGGGCTGCCGCAGCTGAGGCTGAAAAGCTACAATTTTAAGGGTTAATTAATATATGCAATTGGGCTTTAGAGTGCATATAACAACAATCTGGAACTTTGTTTAATACAAAATAATATAATATAATTCTGAAACAAAATATTGGGGGAAGGAGTATCCCAGTAATCCCCTTTATATAATGCACACACACCATTTTTCAACAGAAAATAATGCTGGTCTCCAAATTTTCCAGGGCTGCGTTTTATTCCCAGCCCGGCCCTGGTGAGTGGATAATTATTTATGGCATCAATGCAGTCTATTTGGTTCCCCTTGTATCGGTTTGCTTGTCATTTATGGGTGTGCTTATTACTATCTCCTTACCACTGTGCCACTATTCATGACCTAACTGTCTTCTTCCTATTCAATACTGGATGTTGCCAACCTTGCAAGCGTTTGTATTTGCTTTTGCCTTCTGTCTGAGATGATTACCTGGCTTTACCCCTAGCTGTACAGTTTGTCTCCTGTTTACATTTCCTTTAGTCCTTTTGTGTTTGACCTCTGCCTGGCTGACTTCTCTATTCATCTAATCCTTTTCTCATGAAAAAACATCTCCTTTAGAGCTTCTCTCCTGGTATTGCGTTCTACCTCTTCTGTACCTATTGTGTGAGTTTACCAAAGGGCTTATGGCTTGTTACCTCTCTTTCCACCTCAGTAACGGGGAGTAATGCTAGTCTCAATCATGTATTACTCATTCATGACATCTTTATCATATGTTAGAGATCTATGGCTCCATGGGAATTTGGTAAGGAACTATACTATAAACATTGCATTAGAAAAAGAAAACAAAACAAAAGAAAAGAAAAACCTATTAGCTTTTAGCTTCATGATTGGTATCAGGAGCTGGCATAAGGTGTTGAAGGCTTGTGAGCTTCTGAATGGTGCATACCTGTCAAACTCTTGTATGGAACATATATAGCAGTCAAGTATACTCTACACACTCTTAACACAGATGTGGCAAACTTCATAGTACCAGCATAGTTTACACTGAAATGTCCCTTTAAATGCAAAGAGTGTCATAACTGCCATTTAACAAAAAGAGTAGTTTTGTGATATACAAATTAATAAATAGAAACATTATAACTTAAAGAGACATTGTGGCAAAAAATGCACTTTGATGAATTACATTGTTGAATAGATAACATATTAACAAAATACATATTTATCAAAAATGCTTTCAGTAAAAGTTATCACTGTTTTAGTGTTAACATTTTTCTCTTCATGTGTATGTGACGCATAGCTAGATATTCTCAGTGCACCAGCATTTTTAATACGGCAGCTGCTCAAAAAAAGTGGGTGCTTTTATTATACCAGCAATCAACACATAGGGGCCGAAGAATTATCAAGCTAGCTCCGAATGGAGCTTGATGCCCCTGTTTCTGCACTAACCTTCAGGCTTGCCGAAAACAACAGTTAAAGACTGCTGCTTCATAACATGTCTGCCTGCTCTGAGGCTGCGGTTATCAATCTGCCCGATTCTATATGATCGGCCTGATTGATTCCCCCTGCTAGCGGCATTGCACAATCAGTTCACAAGAACTGCTTGTGTAATGATAAATGCCTTCAGCGTATGCTGTCGGCATTTAACAGTGGCGGACATGATACACTACATCGTATCATGTCCATTCGCACTTTAATAAGTGTGCCCCATTGAGTCATTACCAGATAATATAAGCACACTAGGCTGTCTGAGCAAGTGATGTGTTTAAAATGTTGGTGCACAGAGCATACTTAAAGGAATAGTCTACTCAAAATTAAACTTTCATGATTCAGATAGAGCAGGCTATTTTAAAGGGACAGTATACTGTAAAATAGTTTTTCCCTTAATGTGTTTACAATTGCTTTTTTTACCAACTGCAGAGTAAAAAATGTATGAAAATTAGCTTTTTAAGGTTTATTTCTCTATATTAAAGCTCTGATTTTGTGTTTTGAAGCCACAGCCTAATAAAATAGGTTGAGCTTGTAGGTATAATCAGATCTCATTACTGTATCACATTGTGCACATATACCTGCTTCTTTATCTTATATCTGTCCTTAAAACAATCACCAATACTTTGAGAGAACAATGGAAAATCAACATTTTATTACCTTATCTCTGCTTTATCACACTGGGAGTGTAATTTCTTCTGCTGGCTGTGTTTACAAAGCTTATCTATAGCTGGTACGCGCGGCCACAAACTTTCAGAATAGGTGGGGATACCACATGCTAAATTAACAATTTCAAATGCCAATATAAGGGTAAAGGAGCTACTTGTAAACAATTTAATACACTCCAGCAGGTAAAGTGGATCATTGGGAACAAATTAAAGGGGAGAAATTTTTTGAGTAAACTGTCCCTTTAAGTAACTTTCTAATTTACTCATATTATCATTTTTTCTTCATTCTCTTGGTGTCTTTATTTGAAAAAGCTGGAATGTAAGCATATGAGCTGGCCCATTTTTGGTTCAGCACCTGGGTAGCACTTTCTGTTTGGTATCTAAATGTAGCCACCAATCAGCAAGCGCTACCCAGGTTCTGAACAAAAAATGGGCCGGATCCTAAGCTTACATTCAAATAAAGATAGCAAGAGAACAAATAATGCTCTATCTGAATCATGAGTTTAAATTTGACTAGACTATTCCTTTAAATACACTCTTGAAGCAGCTATAGGTTTTGCCAGAAGCCTTTTTTGCTAATACATGCATACTGCAAAAATGCTTCTATTCGAAAGTGAAATGCACCTGTGTTCATCTTGTCCCTTTAACTATGGTACACAGGTTAGAATACTACAATAAATACACATTGTTGTTAGCTCTCTTTAATTCTTATAAAATAATTTGTATGCATTTTTTCCATCTGCTAATCTAATTTGATTTGTGTGATCTCCTTTGCTTGTACTCTACTGTGTAATTCCCAAAAGTTGTATCTTACATCTGCTGTCACATACAATACAGTGTTTCCCATTATCTCTTTTTTTGCTCTAACATCCCCATACACAGAGAGGTAATAACAATGTGTTACTATTGGCTGGATTTTTCATCAGTTGTAGGATAAGCTTAAGGCTAGAGCAGCTGTTCGTTAAGTGCTACAATTTCTTTGCCTATTTTCCTAAGATTTTGATCTCTCATTGGACTTCATGTCTGTGTCAATTTAGAATGAAAATAAAAATTATTTTTTATTTTTCTTCTGCATAAAGATGAGCTTTAGACATATTGGCACTGCGATAGAATTACAGTAAGTGATATTGTTTGCATGTATAATACCAATTCTGCGGTTTTATTTCCCTCATACAATAATGGATTATGTTAACTAACAAATTGAAGGAAAGAATTTATGACAACATTGTGCTCCCTCTCCTGCTAAAAAGGTAACAAGATCAGCAGACATCACTGAAATCTGATTTCAATTGTTATCAATCATCATGTTTCTTACAGCCTGGTAATCATTCCTCTGAGATGAACAAAATACAATGAAAAATACAACAGTTAAACTGTTACTGCTATAGGTCTTACTTACAGGATGTTTTCTGTTCAAATTCACATGCGGTCACATACATTTGTGTTTACTGAAACGCTTCTGCATTATGAAGAGATAAACGTGTTTGAAGTGAATAGTTAGTTATCTGAAACTGAAGAGAAACGGAAGTAAAGCTAACTTACTTCTGTTATCCAGTTTGTCTTTTTTATATTTTTTTATCCTTGGCTGACAATGAACTCCTTTCCATTACATTATATCTAGGTAGGCTCAAGAGCGTGCACATGATTTGCCCACTATGACCTACATTTCAAGTCAAGCACAAAAATACTAGTACTGTTGAGCATAAACGCCTCTCAAGTTAAATCACTGATGCTCTTATTCTTACTCTCATAATTACAAGTTGAAAGTAAAAAGGCAATGCTCAAGCATAAGCCTCAGGTGCGCTGTCATCTGGGAATTGGATAGAGCGGCCACGCTAAATCCTTCTTCACCCAGATTTCACTTGAATGCTAACCCACAGGTACACTAAGTTATGTGCACTAAGCCAAATGTAAACTAAGAAATAGTTTAAATAGCTATGTTCTCTCAGAAGAAATGTTATTTTTAGATGATAGATAGAAAGATAGATAGATAGATAAATAGATAGATATGGATATACTAAAGTTTTTTTAATGTATTGTATGAAAAATGTGACCAAACTTATCAAAAGTATTTTTTTTAGTGATTTACTAATTTGCCTATGAAGGAATGATACTCTTTTATAAATATACTTAATATGATCTTATGTTTTTGAGAAAATTGCATCTGTCTCCCGTTTGGAATAATAAACACACTTAAAGGGACATTAAACCCAAAAAATTTTTTTCATGATTCAGGCAGAGAATACAATTTTAAACAACATTCCAATTTACTTCTATTATCTAATTTGCTTTATCCTTTAGATACCATTTGCTAAAGAAATAGCAATGCACATGGGTGAGTCAATCACATGAGTCATCTATGTGCAGCAACCAATCAGCTGCTACTAGGCCTATCTAGATATGTTTTTCAGGAAAGAATATCAAGAGAATGAAGCAAATTAGATAATAGGAGTAAATTAGAAAGTTGTCTTTATTATCTTCAAAATTTACCCCTTATGATCCTTAATAAGGACTTAAAGAACCTGTCTTCGTGGTTTTCGAAGTTTCTGTGGAAATCTAAAAAATCCTGAATTTCGAATAATAGGTTAATGCAGAAATTTACGGGGCAGGCTTGGCCCTGCCTAGTATTAGATTATATAATTGGGCATCATTAATTAAAATAGCAGTTGACTTGATTGCTCAGTCTAACCTGGTCACTACATATGATCTGGAATCACATCTGGTCAAACCTTGGTCTTTAACGGCTCTCCTTCATTGTGCTCCGCAGTCTCTACCGATAAGGGTTTTTTCCCTTATCTCAGTAAGGAATATAGTGGTGATCTGGCATAAGTTTTGTAAGCTGTGTAAAGTTGATCCTTTTTTTTCTGACTTTTTACCTATTAGAGGGAACCCTTTATTCTTACCTGGGTTAGATCAAAAATGCTTTCAGGTCTGGCAGACTGGGGGGTTGGTATACTTGAATCAGCTCCTTAATATTGATCGTCAGATTTTACCTTGGGAGACTATTAGGGAGCAGTTCTCTCTTCCGAGTGTTAATCGGTTTGCTTACTTCCAAATTCAACATTTTCTCAGTGGTCAAAGATGGTATGCAACGGGAAGATGGGAGTGGCCCGAGATTAAGAGTTGTATTAGAAAATTTAATGCTGGTGATGCATCAATCTCACTAATCTATGACATTATGTTGACAAAACAGGGTATTCTGGAGGAGGATAAATTAATCCGATCCTGGTTACCATATATACCATCGATAGACCAGGAGATGTTAATCAACAGCCTGGTGACAGTGGCTAGATATCCGATAGCAGTTAGCTGGAAAGAATCTCACTTAAAACTATTAAATAACTATTATTATTCCCCAGCGAGATTAGCTAAATTTTTTCCTGGTAAAACCTTTAAGTGTGTTCAGGCTCATATTCGCCATATGTTATGGACCTGCCCTAAAATTTCGCAATTATGGCAGAAGATTCAATATTGGTATAATAGAGTTTTTGAAAGTACTATTTCCCTTTCGCTGAAAGACATAGTGTTGCTTTTTCCTGATGAGAGAGCCAATCTGACCCTGTGTATCCTAAATACTATCATATTAATTGTGAGATATAATATCTTTAAAAAATGGATATCAAAGACACCTCCTTCTCTCGCGTCAGTACTGAGGGACATTCAAGCTCAGATTATTTTTGAATCCTTTCATCTACAGCAGTTATCGGAAAGAAGAATTAGAAAATTCTTGGAAGGCTGGGCTCCGGTTATTAAGTCATATACTTCCTGCCTCCAGAAGCAGATCTTACTGCCCTATTTGGCCTCGGTAAGTTTTGCTGAGTTGGTTATACTACAGGTGTTCCCGAATACCTGGTTAAGGAATGCGGGTGATATATATTAAGAAGGGTAATGATAAATTTGGGTGATCAATATGCAATGTTATATTCGATTCCGGTAGGGGGGGGGGGGTTCTTTTCCCCTTTTTTTTTTTCTTTTTTTTTTTTTGTTGTTTTTCTTTTTCTTTTGCTTTTATCTACGTATATGTGGTAAATATTAGCCATTACAATGTTACCGGATATGGGTAAACTTATAAGGACAAAATGTAGTTGAAATTTTTTTATTTTTTTATTTTTTCTCTCTGTATGGTTGTTCTTTTTGTTTCTTTTTGCCTTTGCTTTTTTGAGAGATATTGTTGGTAAATTTTTTGTTTGTCCTGCGTGACAGTAATTTTGTTGAGATTATGTTATTTCGTCGTGTTTCGAATGGCGATATACAATAAAAATACTTTTTAAAAAAAAAAAAAAAAAGTTGTTTTAATTGTTATTCTCTATCTGAATCATGAAAGAAAAAATAGGGTTTAATGACCCTTTAAGTAATGTCGTTAATTCACTTTCTTTAATCAAATAAACTTCAGTTCTTGCTAATATGAAAGGTATTTTAGTAACAACTCATTAAAGCTAGATTATCTACAGCTGGAAATGTACTACATTTTAATAAATATATTGTTATAAGAAGAGCAACTTATATGTACATGCTAGTTGATATTTAAATGCACATTAGAGCATTTCAGTTTTTATTAGAATTTTTTTTTTTGCAATATAGTCTATTAGGTAAAAATGCTTTTAGTAAAAGCTATCTCATACGGCACAGTTTACTCTGCAAGTCACTTTAAATAAAAACTATTACTAAAACAGTAATAGCTTTAACTAGAGTCGTTTCTGTTTAATAAAGTATATAACAAAAAGTTTGTAATCATAACTGGAATGGACTTGTATATTTCTGTTTTCATTAGAATGTCCATTTTTGGAATACAGTATTTGTATGGCTAAAATTGTAAGATCAACTCTATTAACTTACTGCAACACACTGTCAGAGCTTACTTCTTGCATTTTGCACGCCGGGGCTGAATTGAGAGCTCTCCTGCAGCATTTATTTGTCTTTATTTGACCAAACGAAACAATAGGTCACCTAAAATCACCAATAGATATCATACCATACTTAAAATCCATGCCCCTACACCACACAGACTCCACTGTTTGCCCAAGACTGCAAAGACCCCTCTATATCACACTTCATCCAATTAAAAGTTAGGAAGGGACGTATGGCTGTGCAGTACACTGCAGCTATTATGATAGCTTTTACACAATTTCTGGGCCCTTACAAAGAGACATACAGCTGTAGAAAAAAAGATTGTAAATCATATCTCCCAAATAATGGAGAATGAAGAAAAAGATAAGTGCATGTATTTATATTATATTGGAGTAATATTCCTGTGTGAATAATATATGTGTGGAGTTATGGCTAAAGTAATGTAACAGTAATAGGAAGATATGTACTTAATCTGTGTGATGCCACAGACTTTGGCTCAGGTTATACCCATCAGGCTGAATGTAATATGGTGATCCTGTATATACTGTACATATATCTCTGACTGTGCGGTTGAGCTATTTTGAATGTTTATATTTAAATTTAAAAGTGTTACTGCAATTTACTGCATCACTTATGTCTCTTTTCCCCTATGGATTGGTAAAATGTATACTTCTATTTTGCAATTCTGTGACAGTTCTAGTGTTTATAAAATGTTTAATGATTACAGTAATATTTTTCGTGCAGTCTGTAATGACTAAACCTCACCATTGAATAACGTGATTTGGCAAGGTTTAGTCATCACAGGCTGAATGAACCAATCAGCTTTGACCCAAGAGTATTTAACATGGAGTATAGAAGAGGTGGTTTATGTCTATGAATAAGGCAGTGATGGCCGAAACTAGTACAACAGAACATTGCTGTCTGTCCAGCTTTTTATTGTAAATGTTATATTTTGCTAATGATATTTAATAAAAAGGTGATTTTAGAATCTTGCTGGTCCTTGTTTGCAATATGGTCATCATGTCTGATTCTGCACCCTGGTTGTCGTCCATTAGGTTGGTAGGAATACCGCTCCAAGTTGCAGTGAAAGAAACACAAACAAAAACACAAACCATATAGTGTAATATTGTTAAAAATCCATGGCAGTGGTAAAAATAATCCATACCTGTTAATCTTATCATACTTCAATGTAATGAGGTACGTAGCCAGTTTTTTAGGTATCTCTATCCCTATATGTGTTATGTTGTCAAATAAAGAAGGAAAAGCTTCTGTAAATGTGGACATTTAGGACCCCAGATTACTGTATCAGAATCCAGATAAAATATCTGATAATAAGGTAATAGGAGTCCCTATTTTCTAAAATGTAAATATATTTATTATAATTGGGTTAAAACAAAAAATATATTTAGTTAAACTCGAGATAAAAACTAAGAAAAAATAAACGCATTTGTTATAGGTCAAAAAATACCTGAAAACCTCTATAATCAGTTAGGTATAGGGTGAGAACTTAAACCCTTATATTGTACTAAGCAGCTAAAATAAGTAATAATGGATAAATGGTAAAACCAAATAGTTGAAATAGTCAATATAAAAATCCATAAAGATCCCTGGTGGTCTAGTGTGCCAAGAGTGTAACGTTACGGTTGCCGGCTCTCTCTTGTAAAACCAGAAGTGGATACTTGGTAACCGGAAGTGACATCACTCTCTCAAGATACCTTATGCGTTTTGTGAACCACTAATCCACTTCATCAGAGATTAATCCTCTTCCATCCAGGGCCATCTTTTATCTGGATTACCAGAAATGGGATATTTTTTAAAAGAACAATAAATGATTATATGAACTACATCATATGAAGAAATTTCTTTTCTGGTCTTTTGATTACGGCCAGGAGCTGAAATGCGTCAGCTGGTTACTGTCTTTCTATTGACTTTTCCTGTCATGTCCTGCTATGATGATTTTTAATTGAGGATCAATAAAAGAACTTTATAATCGTTGCTGGTGCTACTCAATCTTCACTTAAACATATGCCAACATCAGCGATTTGGTCAGACAGTGTTTGAGTGAGCATGCATGGGACATATGTACATATCCTCTAAGCACAGGAACAGCTATCACAGAACCAGTGAAATAAATTTAACCAGGAGCATTTTCACGTGTTTATTTCTGAACTGCTTATTATAAAAACAAAAATGTAATCATGTTTATTGAAATCTTAAGTTTTATTTCCTTTAAAGAACGCTTTAAGTCAGGTTTCATGTGAAGAACAACTATACTACACTACAATGAATATACAGAAGCATAGGCAAAGCCCTCTGTAACAACTGAATGTACCAGAAGAGGAGTTCAGAAGAGTGTGACATGCTCTGACACATATCACAATAATTGTAGACAATGGAAATCAAACCTACCTGCTTTTCTATTTGCTGCTATTTACTACATTGTAGCTGTCTATTGTTATAAAGCCTTCAATTTTGCCCTTTTCCCCTGTGTAGCTCCCAAATATAGCAGCTACATCCTTATGCCTACCTGCTAGCAGCATGATACAATAATAGCAAGTAATTGCAATGTGCCTAGGTACAGAATTAACTAACCTTCTTAAATAAGGTCACAATATTCTTTGATACAAATGTATATAAATATATATAACTTGTGATATTAAAGGGCCATTAAATTTAACATTAAGGGAATTATAAATGGTTTGAATAAAAATAAAATTGAAACAATGCATTCACATATGCAAGTCCTGTTTTTCTGATCACAAGCCAAATGTTTGATACCTGACAACACATTTAAGAGGCCATTTTTTCACTTATTAAATTCCATAGCTAAAATGATTTGATAAGCCACATACAGCACTTTTTTGACTTATTACTGAGTACCCCAAAAAGGTTTTGAATGTAACATTGGTTTTATGCATGGGCAAAACACACAGAAATTACCACCAGCATAATAATGACATTAGGAAGCACCAAATAGATACAACAATTACCTACTCAAAAATTGAAGTTATAATAATGAATATTACAGGCGGATTGCGAGAGGTCGCTTGGTATTAGCCGAGAGGGGTTTTCTGAAAGGTTATGGCCCTTTAAAAAAAGATTTCAGTTTTACGCCATTCATTCCCTGTGAGAAAAGAAATATAAAATGATATAAATTAACAAGCTAACTTGACATAAATCTGATATAATCAAGTCAATGGGGCCAATTTATTAAAGTGCGGACGGACATGATACAATTATATCCGCCGCACATCAATAAATGCCATCAGCATACGCTGCTGGCATTTATCATTTCGCAAGCAGTTCTGGTGAACTGCGTGTGCAATGCCGCCCCCTGCAGATTCGTAGCCAATCGGCCACTAGCAGGGATGTCAATCAGCCCAATCGTATAGGATCGTGCGGATTGAAGACCACAGCCTCAGAGCAGGCGGACAAGTTATGGAGCAGCGGTCTTTAGAACGCTGCTTCATAACTACTGTTTCCAGCGAGCCTGAAGGCTCGCGCGGAAACAGGGGCATCAAGCTCCATTTGGAGCTTGATAATTCGGCCCCAATGAATGCAGATCCCAGTGTTTATTTTACCAAACTGACCCTGGAATACAAACTTTCATGTTCACCTGGTTAAGGACATAAAATGAAAATTAGTTGTAAATATATTTCTTACATCTATAGAAAAATCTACAAAATGGCAGCAAAGATAAGAGCTACAGAGCTACCATTTTGTCTATTTTTAAAGCTTCAGTGAAAACTGATATCATTGTTCATTCAGAAGTAACCTTTGTAAACAATACAATTAGCGACCTCATGGTTAGGGGAAACTGTAGAAGCAATATGAATGGGGTTATTATTTAGCCATATCATCAAAGGTTTACATTATATTTATCTTTATTTTTAACTGAAACGCACACTGATTTTATAGCTCATACTGAAGCTAACTGATGCATAAGCATCATGCAAACAACAAAGGGACCTGTAAGTGCTTGGTCTATATTTATGGACCAATAAGCTTCTTTGTAGTCCCATTTACAGTACCTTAGAATGCCCTGTTGTCTATTGTATTAAAAATAACACATCCACAGCAGCCAAGTCTATCTAATTAATTTACAATTAATGAATGCTTATCTTAAGGAAAATTAGAAAATGGATTTAACACTGATATTATTTCCATATCATTTTATGTTTGAATATTTTTTTATTTTTCAGAAATAATAAACAGTTACAGAAACAGAAATACCTTCCTCTGCAGTGATCTCAATGATTATGGGATCCAGAGTGTAGGTTTGTACATAGACCTTTTTGAACAGTATATGCTACAGTTAATAATTATTAAAAATAACTCAGACATTGCTACTGAAGTTTACACACCTATGGAGGGTTGGCAAATAGAGATTAAAGACTTTATCTTCATATTATCGTGCAATCTTTGGTACGAGATGGTATAGTACTTATGTCTCATAGAAGACTTGCCCTCCGCTGAACTCCACCAAAGCTTTTAAGTCGATCTGAGCTAACCTACTCAAGTCACATACAGCTGAGTAAGTAAAGAATACAACTCTAAGGGAAGGTAAGGTTAGGTAAAATAGGTTATCAAGGGTCAAAAGGGGAAAGGGACGGGGAGGGGGGGTGACGACACATTGTATCTCAGTGTTTGTTATATATATTGTGATAGATAGAGGAATTGACGTGCAGAATAATCACCTAGGGTTGACTTTTCCATTAGTTACAAGTATCTAATGTTCATTTCGCTATCCAATAGTACCATATTGCCTGGACTACTTCCTTATTGTCTAAGGTGTTGGATGTTAAGTCGTACATTTTATATGTGTACTGAATTTTATTGTATACCTCTGTCCAGGTGGGGCTACCTGTCTTCCAGTACCTGGCTATACATGTCCGGGTGACTGTACATGCTATCCTAATAAATGTATTTATGTGCTTGTTAAATCTATTACTAGGGATGTGTAATAAGGCCTGTTGAATTGTGAGATCTATCGTTTCATTCAGGATCCGACTAAGGAAAGAAGATAGAGTTTTCCATAGGCCTGATATTACTCTGCAGTCCCACCACATATGTCTATATGTTCCTCTTTCTCCGCACCCCCTGTAACATAGTGGGTTACCCTGTGGATGCATATGGGCCGTTCTAATGGGTGTCAGATACCATCGGTGTATAGTCTTGGTAACATTTTCCTTTAGGTCCACACTTAGGAGTCCTTTGTCTGCCCTTTGAAATATTAATTCCCATTCTTTGTTGTCTTTACTAATATGTAATTCCCTTTCCCATGCCAACATAGTAGTAGTTTTGGTCGTGATTCCTGTATGGCTATATAGAGAATGGATATAGTGTGTTTAGTACGGTCCTTTGTTTTACACATGTCTTCTAGTGGTGTTGTGCGGCCAACTCTAGTTTTCCTTAAATATGAGTGCATTGCGGATTGTATCTGCAAATATAGATACCAATGAAGTTTAAGGGGGCTCAGTTTTGTCTGCAACTGAATGAAGGAAAGTATAGCTCCGTTTTCCAGAAAGTCAGCTACTCTATATAATCCCTTGTTTTCCCATTTCTGTATTTGGACCCTGAGTTCTTCATGTAAAATGTATCTTATCGGGATGTATAGGGAGTGTTGTGGTAGGATCTTAAATTTACTACTTGTTTTTTTCCAAGTGTTTATAGTGAGATTTGCAGCATAAGGTTTATCTGTCTCACTAGGGGGCGTTTTTTTCCCCGGGTCCCAAAGTATAGCGTCAGTCTCGTCCCATCCTCCTAAAGTCGCTTCTAAAGTGGGCCATATAACTTCTGTGTTCCTTTTCATTAAGAGGCTATCTTGTGCTAATCTGGCAGCATTATAATATTCTAGTAGATTAGGGACCCCAATCCCTCCTAGATTTTTATGTCTGTATAAAACTGGCCTCGCTATTCTATTTGTTTTGTCTCCTCTGATATAGCCAAGTATGTCCTTTTGTATTGTCTCTAAATCTGTTTTAATCATTTTAACAGGAAGGGTTCTAAATAGATATAGTATCCTTGGTAGGATATTCATCTTAACCGAGGCCACTCTGCCTAGCCACGAGAATTTGTAGGTTTTCCATTTTGCTATATCTTTCCTAATCTGCCTGAACAGCGGAGGGTAGTTAACTTTATATAGTAGTGTCGGGGAGGAGGGGAGGTGAATCCCTAGGTATTTTAGAGTATGCTTCATCCATTTAAAGTGAAAATTTGTTTCTAGTATCTCCTGTGTCTGTCGAGGGATCGCTATGGGGAGGGCCTCACATTTCTCTGCATTAATCTTAAATCCCGAAATAGATGAGAATGTATCTAGTGTTTGGTGGAGTATAGGTAATGAGATTAGGGGGTTCGTCAAAGTCAAGAGTATGTCGTCCGCAAATAGGGCCATTTTATATTCCGTCTTATTTGTCTTAAGTCCTGTTATATCTGTCTGTGAGCGAATTTTAGCAGCTAGGGGCTCTATGCAAAGTGCAAAAAGCAGTGGAGACAGAGGGCACCCCTGTCTGGTTCCATTACGAATTGGGAAGTGCTTAGATTTATATCCCGCTGCTGAGACCTGAGCTCCTGGCGTGGAATAGATGGCCCTCAATGCTTTCATAATGGCTCCCTCAAACCCCATCTTATGTAATACCGAAAACATATATCCCCAGTCAATGCGATCAAACGCCTTCTCTGCATCCAACGATAGGAGCAGGGAAGGCGCTTTTGATTCTGTCAGGGCTTGTACCAGGTTAGTTACTTTGCGTATATTGTCTGGGGCTTCTCGACCTTTGATAAAACCCACCTGATCCGGGTGTACCAGGTGGGGTATGATATGTTTGAGTCGGTTTGCTAATATTTTAGTAAAAAATTTAAGGTCCTGATTGATCAGGGATATTGGACCATAGTTTTGAAATTTTTTTGATCCTTCCCAGGTTTAGGAATCACCACTATCTTTGCAGCCAGGAGCTCTGGTGGAATGACCCCTCCCTCCATGATATGGTTACATATTTTAACTAGGTGTGGGATTAGTATGCCTTTAAATAGTTTATAGTACTCGCCAGGGAATCCATCCGGTCCCGCCGCCTTCCCCGGTTTGAGGTCTCTGATAGCCCCAAGCACCTCCATAGAGGATATGGGGGCATTTAGGGTTTCTCTTTGTTCCTCAGAAAGAGTCTGCAATAGATCCTGACTGAGAAAGGTTGAGGTTAGTTCCTCTGTCTCTTTATCATGTGAGATTTTTTTGCCGTCATATAGTTCCCCATAATAAGTTGCGAAGGTGTCTACTATTTCTTGGGGGTGTGAGGTCACTGAGTCACTAGATGTCTCTATTGAGGAAATCACTGAGGCTTTACATCTTTCCTGGATTTTATGCGCCATGTATCTGTCCGGTTTATTTGCGAATAAAAAGTATTGTGCCTGATAATTTTGACTGGCTCTAATAGCACGAGATTGTAAGAGATCGGCCAGAGCAGTTCTTTTGGATTGGAGAGTTTTCTGAATGGCCACTGTTCCACTAAGTCTATGCTTCCTTTCTAAGTCTTCTATTTCTGTGTGCAGTTGTTTTAACTGTTGTCTGTACTTTCTAGTTTGTGTTGCTTTCTCCTTAATAAGTATCCCCCTTAATACTGCTTTGTGGGCCACCCACGTGATCCCTGGGTTAGTCACTGTATCAGTATTAATACTCCAGTATTCAGTGAGATGTCTAAGTATATTGTCATGTGTCTGGGGGTTTCTGACACACGACCCATCAAAGGTCCATGTCTTACTTCTGTGTGGGTCACAAAGTCCTTCTAGTTGCAAAGTAATGATCGAATGATCAGACCACACACATGCATGGATCTGTGAACCATGCAATAGAGGTTGCAGTATTTGACTTACATATATGTAATCCAATCTGATGTAGGATTTATGTGGGGCTGAATAAAACGTAGTGTCATTAGTCAGGCCATAAAGTGTGGTCCATGTATCTATCAGGGAGTGAGGTAGTAATGTGTCTTGTATTGTTTTGACAATACGGTTATGTCTGGTTTGTTTGTTGGTTAAGGGTCTTTTTGCTGTGGATTCGATATTTAGCATTGTAATATTAAAGTCTCCTGCCATGAATATTTTAGTATGGGACCATTGTGTGAGTAGATATGATATGTGTTGGAAAAAGTTATGTTGGTTTTCGTTCGGTGCATAAATATTGCAAAGAGTAATTTCGGTGTCTAATATTCTCCCTTTAACTATTATATACCTCCCTTCAGTGTCTGCTATTACCTCTTCTTTTATGAAATTAAGTGAGGAGTGGATAAGAATAGATGTGCCTCTTTTTTTAGTTGTTGTTGTGGAGTGGAAGTGGGAATTAAAATGTTTTGCCCAATATTTTGGGATTCTATCGTTAAGTAGGTGGGTCTCTTGGAGAAATAATATGTTGGCATGTAGGGAGGCATATTGTGTCATTGCCATGCGTCGTTTTACGTCAGTATTTAGTCCCCTTACATTGTGGGACAATATCTTTATCCTAGGGATCATGTTATTGTATCTATTGTGGGTTGGTGCAAAAGGAAAATTGTTACCTGAAGATCTCTAGTCTGGAAATCTATTGGGATAGAGTGCTGGTACTTGGAAATATATATGGTGAACTTTTCTGTGTCGTCACTGGGGATAGGGAGGGAGCTAAAAGAAAAAAACAGTGTTAATAACATAAAAAGCAATATTTCCGGGTCTCCAACAGTAGGACCCTTAATAATTGAACTTTGGAATAACATAGAAACAAGTAATAAAATAAATTAACTTATATTATTATACTCGGGGGAAACTAAAGGCCCCGCAACATCTTATTACATCTATATCCATAGATTAGTGAGAGTCTCTGAGAGGGAATGTCAATGGAGAGGACCATGCCTCCCGGGGAAGGAAACCTAAAACAGTGGTTTCAGATAGTGTAGTGGATGTCCAGAATTATCTCCGTTTAGTGTTTCTTTTGTCAACCTTCCCACTTCTCAGACTCTAAAGAAAAAAGAAAGAAAAGTTTTCAGGAGGGAGGTGTTGTCATCTATGACGTTTTCCCTCTTGTTTCCTTAATCTTTTGTTTTTTATAATTTATATTCTGCCATTTAGATGGATCTGGTGGTCTGCTTGGGTTTTTATTCTTCTCTTGGTTCAGTTCTGTGGTTGGGATAATAGGTGTCTCCAAAGCCAAAATCTTGCAAACTTCAGGGATGTCTTCTGGGTCTTTCAGTGAGATTGTTTTAGAGTCTTTTGTAACGTGTAAAGCAAATGGAAATCCCCATCTGTATAAAATCTGATGTTTCCGGAGTAGGGTAGTGAGAGGACGAAGGGCACTCCTCCTTTGCAATGTCCTGAAACTAAGATCCTGATAGAATTGTATCACATTGCCTTGATGTTTATATGTGGGATGTTTCCTGGCCGCTTGTAGGATTTTGTAATGAATTAATTCACTGTATCAATTCAATCCTTTGTATGGATCACAACTGTGGATGATAGGTTTTGTATCACTTAGCTGTAAATTAACATATGGATAAATGTTAATTTTAGGGCACAAAGTGAGTTTATATTGAATTCACAAACTTGGATTAATCTGTGAATAGGTGAAGAATCTCTCACTATGTTTATACTTGCAAATAATAAAGTATAAATTTCCACACTGGAAAAATAGCAATGAAGATTTTATGCTGGTAATATAATTCTAAGTACAGCCAAAATGTTTAGGAAACCACTGAGACCACACTACCTGCATATAGAGATTAGCAGGAAAATGTTCTGTAGCAGCAGAGTGTGTGAATCAGTGAGACAGGCTGAGACAGAATGGTAGAACAGCTGATATGAAATCTGCTTGTAAGCTGAGCCGTCTGGAATAGTTGTGATGTCACTGCTTAGGAATGTCTTGCTGTGAGCAGCTCCGTGTCTGCTGAAACTTGCAATGCAGACTGGCAGTTGAATTAGAGGTAAACAGCTTACCGGGAATTGTAACAGTATCAATCTTGCAAATTGTGACAAGCAGGTCACGCTGTTGTAGTGTCAATAAATCACTTGATAAACTTCAGCAGTAGCGGAGCAGAAGTAGCAAGTTCTGCCTAGGCAGAAAGCAATCCAGTTTCCTTGTAGAAATTCAGGTTAAAGATTTAGGAATAAACTTTCTAAGGTTTGAAATAGCTGGAGCACAAATCATGTGCAGGGAGCTCAGTTAGGTTGATTTCTTAATCACTAAGCACCTGGCTGGCCTCAAGAGTAACTTTAAATAGGGTAAGGGGTTGGCCTGAGTTTGTAAAGGTGGTATAGAGAGATTACAGCCTTTCTGTAAAGGTGGAACAGAATTCCTGACAGAATGCCCCCTTCAGGCATGCCGTCCCACGGCTTGCATGCGTGGTCTTTCGGGATTCCGTCGATGGAACTGAGAGATAAGTCTTGGGGCATTGACATGGTTAACGGGTTCCCATGTGTCCTCGTCAGAGGAATATCCTTTCCACCTAACCAGGTACTGAAGTTGACCCCTGTTGATGCGTGAGTCTAGTATGTTTCCTACTTCATAAATATTATCCTCTAGAATTTGTGTTTTTGGAGGTAATACTTGGGTGCTGTTAATAGCTGCTGGTTTTAGTGAGGATACATGAAAAGTGGGATGTATACTTAAAGATGAGGGTAAGCGAAGGGTTATAGCATTTTGATTGACGACTTTAATAATCTGGAAGGGTCCAACAAACAGAGTAGCTAACTTCTTACTGGGAAGTTGTAGTTTTAGATTTTTCGTGGAAAGCCAGGCCCAATCTCCTATGGAATATTGTGGAGAAGGTCTTCGTCTGAGGTCGTAGTACTTCTTTTGTACAGCTTGAGCTGTCTGGAGGTTTTCTTGGAGTAACTTCCAATTCTCGTGTAAATGGTCAGCTAAATCTTCAACGTTTGGGTTACAACAGGATTCCGTTGTTGTTAAGACCATCTTTGGGTGAAATGCGTAATTTGCGTAGAAAGGTGTCATTTTACTAGAGGAGTTAAGGGAGTTGTTGTAAGCAAATTCAGCTAGAGAGAGGTATTTATGCCAATCCCCCTGATGGTAGGCACAGTAACACCTCAAGTACTGTTCAAGCCACTGGTTTAATCGTTCAGTTTGGCCATTAGTCTGGGGGTGGTAAGCAGTACTATAACGATGGTCGATTTGGAGTTTCTGGCATAAGTTTCTCCAAAAACGAGAGGTGAACTGCGTGCCTCTATCGGTGGTGAGAATCTCTGGAATTCCATGGTACTTTACTACATTATCAATGAATAACTGAGCTGTTTCGGCTGAGGTTGGGAGTTTGTGGTGGGGTACAAAATGAGCCATTTTAGTGAGGAGGTCAATTATAACCAAGACTGTATTCATTCCGGCGGAAGTAGGTAATTCAACAATGAAGTCTAGGCCTAAGTGAGTCCAAGGTCTTCCAGGGACTGGTATTGGCATGAGTAATCCATATGGGGGTCTTTTTTCGGATTTTGATGTAATACATCTAGTACAAGCCTGTACATAGAGGCGAATCTCCGGAGCCATTCCTGGCCACCAGTAAGCCCTACTTATTAGCTCTTGAGTTCTCTGGATCCCAGGGTGTCCAGAGAGAGGAGTATCATGATGTTCTCTAATGATGTATTGTCTTAAAGTAGTCGGAACATACAACTTATTTTGTTTGTAGTAGAGACCATCCGATCCTATACGTAGATCAGGTGGAAGTTCCTGTTCAGTTTGCAAGGCTTTTTTAAACTTGGAAGCTGTGGTGGTAATGCTTCCAATGTATGAGTCGTGTGGAATTATAGCCGAAGGGGTTTCGCTACAATCGGGTTTAGGGTCTCTACGGGATAAAGCATCTGCCTTAACATTACGAGAGGCTGGCCTATATACTATCTGAAATAGGAATCTACTGAAATAGAGACTCCACCTCACTTGTCTTGAGGAAAGAGTCTTATTCCTTTGTAAATATTCCAAATTTCTATGGTCTGTATACACTATTATTGGTAGTTGAGTTCCTTCTAGTAGATGTCTCCAAGTCTCGAAAGCTCTTTTGATGGAGAGAAGTTCCTTTTCGCCTATGGGGTAGTTTCTTTCGGCGGGGGACATCATCTTGGAAAAGAAGGCTATCGGATGTAATGGATGCATTAGGCTTTTTCTCTGAGAAAGAACTGCTCCCAAAGCATAATCAGATGAGTCTACTTCGAGGAAGTATTGGAGATCAGGATTGGGGTGATGTAAAATGGGTGCTGATGTAAAAGAGGATTTCAGATATTCAAATGCTTCTGCTGCCTTTTCATTCCAAAGAAATCTGGAAGTGCAACCAGTAAGCGAGGTCAATGGTTTAGCTATACCAGAATACCCTTTAATGAATTTTCGGTAGTAATTACTAAACCCTAAAAACCGCTGTAGATCCTTGCGGCTTTGTGGGGTAGGCCAGCTCTTTACCGCTTCTACTTTGTCTTGTTGCATTTGAATGCCCTCGGATGAGATATTGTATCCCAAGAAGGAGATCTTTTCAGCATGGAATATACATTTTTCGGCCTTGGCATATAATCGATGTATTTGAAGTCTGGATAGAACCCAGCTGACGTGTTTGATATGGTCTTGTAAATTCTGGGAATAAATGAGAATGTCATCCAGATAGACCACTACACATATGTCAAGGAGATCCCTGAAAACATCATTGATGTAATGCTGAAAAGTTGCAGGAGCATTACATAATCCAAATGGCATAACCAGGTATTCGTATAGGCCATATCTCGTTCTAAACGCAGTTAACCATTCATCTCCCTCTCTTATGCGAATGAGGTTGTAGGCCCCCCTGAGGTCCAATTTGGTGAATATCTTAGCTTGATGGAGTCGCTCAATAAGTTCAGGAATTAAGGGGAGTGGATACCTGTTTTTAACGGTAACTTTATTGAGCTCTCTATAATCAATGATCGGACGTAGTGATTTATCTTTGTTTCTAACAAAGAACATACCAGCTGCCGCAGGAGACACGGACGGCCTGATGAACCCTTTTTTTAAGTTTTCGTCTAAATAGCCTTTTAAATGTGCTAATTCAGGTTGGCTTAGAGGGTAGAGATGACCATGTGGTATTACTGAACCAGGTTTCAGATCTATAGGGCAGTCATAGCTACGGTGTGGAGGTAGTGTTTCTGCCTCCCTCTTACTAAATACTTCGGTATATTGTGAATATACTTCAGGTATATCTGTAGTTTGTTCAGTTATGTGGATGGTATGT
Organism: Bombina bombina; assembly: GCF_027579735.1. Taxonomy (NCBI): domain Eukaryota; kingdom Metazoa; phylum Chordata; class Amphibia; order Anura; family Bombinatoridae; genus Bombina; species Bombina bombina. The sequence continues at coordinate 565,747,074 of NC_069504.1, forward strand.
GTTGAATGGTAACAATTTGTTTTACAATGAGAGGAGTTCAAAGTGACTTTTAGGGTTTTCCAATCTATGGAGGGTTCATGGAGGCGTATCCACTGAATACCTAGAACGATTGGAAAAAGAGGAGAAGGTAAAACATCAAATGACATGTATTCGAAATGGCAGTTTTGAGTGGTAACCATTAAAGGAACCGTGTGGTGTGTTATCGGACCGCTAGCTATGTATGTACCATCCACAACACGAATGGAGACAGGAGAGCTTTTTTTTTCAAGTGGTATTTTATTTGCCTTAACAACCTCTATGTCTATATAATTCCCATGTGCCCCAGTGTCGAGAATGGCCTCAGAAGATAGGCGTCTACGGTCCCATTGCAAAGAGAGAGAGATGAAACAATAATTAGGTTTGTTCTGCTGTGAGGTAGTACAATTGGTTAGCAGACACTTACTTTTCTTGTTTTTCAGAAGAATGGGGCAGTCCTTGACTGAATGTGCTGGACTAGCACAATAAAGACACAACGAGAGAGTTTTTCTTCTTTGCTTTTCCTCAGTAGACAGAGGACCCCTCAAGAGCCCTATCTCCATTGGTTCCTGAGATGTCCCACCACTGCCTACGGGTACTGCGGAAGTGGGGGTCTTACGATAAGTAGGTTCTGGACCATGGCGTTCAGACTTCCTCTCCCTTAGGCGCCTGTCTATTTGCATAGATAATCTCATCAATGCTTCCAATGTGTCAGGTAGCTCCACTCTGGCAAGCTCATCTTTAACACTATCAGAGAGTCCCAGTCGGAATTGATTTTTCAAGGCTACCCTGTTCCATTGAGAGTCCGTTGAATACTGTTTGAACTCAGTAATATACTGTTCAACTGGTTTCGTACCCTGTTTGAGGGCTCTCATCTTTGTTTCTGCTGTAATCTGTGAATTTGTATCAAGGTATAGCTCATCCATGGCCTGAAGAAAGTCTGGGAGAGAGAATAGAATGGGGCTGTTAGATTCATAGTATGAGTCCGCCCATATCCTGGGTTCTCCTCGCAGATAGGAGATCATAGTCAAAACCTTTAAATGGTCGGTGGGATAAGTCTTTGGTTTGAGTGTGAAAGTGAGCAAACAGGCATTTTTGAACTGACGATAAGTTCTTCTGTCCCCAGAGAATAAATCAGGACTGGATATTTGTGGCTCAGGATGAGTGTCTTGTGATGGTGTTTTGTGTCCTATGGAATCTCTAATGACCTTTCTTAGAGTTTCATTTTCTATTTGTAAACTGTTCATAGCTTGACCTAATTGGTCCACCTTCTGTGACAGTTCATAAACCACCTGTGGTAAATCCACTGGATCCATCTTACAGGCTTAGTGATTCCGTAATGAATTAATTCACTGTATCAATTCAATCCTTTGTATGGATCACAACTGTGGATGATAGGTTTTGTATCACTTAGCTGTAAATTAACATATGGATAAATGTTAATTTTAGGGCACAAAGTGAGTTTATATTGAATTCACAAACTTGGATTAATCTGTGAATAGGTGAAGAATCTCTCACTATGTTTATACTTGCAAATAATAAAGTATAAATTTCCACACTGGAAAAATAGCAATGAAGATTTTATGCTGGTAATATAATTCTAAGTACAGCCAAAATGTTTAGGAAACCACTGAGACCACACTACCTGCATATAGAGATTAGCAGGAAAATGTTCTGTAGCAGCAGAGTGTGTGAATCAGTGAGACAGGCTGAGACAGAATGGTAGAACAGCTGATATGAAATCTGCTTGTAAGCTGAGCCGTCTGGAATAGTTGTGATGTCACTGCTTAGGAATGTCTTGCTGTGAGCAGCTCCGTGTCTGCTGAAACTTGCAATGCAGACTGGCAGTTGAATTAGAGGTAAACAGCTTACCGGGAATTGTAACAGTATCAATCTTGCAAATTGTGACAAGCAGGTCACGCTGTTGTAGTGTCAATAAATCACTTGATAAACTTCAGCAGTAGCGGAGCAGAAGTAGCAAGTTCTGCCTAGGCAGAAAGCAATCCAGTTTCCTTGTAGAAATTCAGGTTAAAGATTTAGGAATAAACTTTCTAAGGTTTGAAATAGCTGGAGCACAAATCATGTGCAGGGAGCTCAGTTAGGTTGATTTCTTAATCACTAAGCACCTGGCTGGCCTCAAGAGTAACTTTAAATAGGGTAAGGGGTTGGCCTGAGTTTGTAAAGGTGGTATAGAGAGATTACAGCCTTTCTGTAAAGGTGGAACAGAATTCCTGACAGATTTTCTCTCTATCTGGGAAGAAAGTTAGCTTGATAATAATGTCTCTTGGTGGAAGACCTGCTTTGGGTTTGGCTTTTAATGCCCTATGTGCTCTCTCAATATGAAAGATATAATCAGCTGGGGAGTTTGTAAGCTGCAAGAAGAGTTGAGTGAGATAAGCTGGGAGCTCTGTAGGGGTCACTTCTTCTGGAACTCCTTTGAGGCGTATATTGTTCCTTCTACTCCTGTTTTCCAGATCTTCCAATTTATCCTGGAGCTCTTCCATTAGTTCTTGTTGAGAGGACACTGATTGGGACATTTCATCCATCTGATCTACCATGGCATCCTTTTGATCTTCTAGTGTCTCAATCCTGTTACCCATCTCCATCAGGTCAGATTTAAACTCAGAAAGGCTATTGGTGACAGATGTGTGTATAGAATCAATTTTCTCCCATAATTTTTCAAAATTATCTGTAATATCTTTCTTGGAAACCAAATTTCTGAGATCAGCTTTCGTTAGTGGGCTTTTGTCTTGTGGAGCTAATTGAGAATCGATGTCAGATTCTTCCTCCATCTCTGCATCTGTTTGCTGTTTACTATTTTGCGAACTCTTAAAGAATGTGGATACAGGTGTAGATTTTATTGTTTTGTCCCCCTTAGTGGGTCTTCTAGAGGTCATGGTGTAGGGGGAGGGTCTAGATTGCTGTTGCTTGAAGTTGTTCGTTCAGATTGGGTAGTCAGTTGCAGAAACAGTGGCCTTGTGCAAAAGAAATGACCCTGCAGGGTTGGCTTTATATTAGTTAGTCAGGCAGATACAAGAGGTTTTGTTTTCCTTCTCAATACATGGAATGTTTTATTTTGATGTTGCAAGCATTATGGAATAGAAATTACAGGTCCCCCCACAGTAGTCAGGTTGTTATTCACATTATCCTCTCCAATATGATTACCAGTCTACTATCAGCAGATATAAACCACAGTGGGTATGAAGGCGGTGACTTTATGGCTCTTATATCCCCAGAGGTTATGTAAGAATAACTCCCCAGAGGTAGTTTTTGATGTAGGAAGGATCCCTGTCTCCCCTCTCTCCAGAATGTATAACCTCAGATGCAGTTGATATACTGATATTACCTATAGATATGTTGGTATCTCCCCTCTCCCCAGGGAATTTATCCTCACAGGATGATCACGGCAAAAGGTTTGTGGGGTATGACCTATCAGCACTACGGTCTGACAGGAAAGGGGGGGGGAGAGGGTGATTAGAGAGAATCAGGTAAAAAGCAAGGAAGATGAGAGGGGAAAAAAAAAAAGCTGTCTTCCTTTTAAAACTGTCACTTGGATGTGTGATAAAGTGTTGCCGTTAGATATGGGCCCAATTTATTATCTCTGGGTGTATCAGTCACTTATTGGGGCCTTAAAGTTGTTCTCCTTATTCCTTATGGCTTATCAGATTACTGTTTGAGGCTATTGATATGCTGTGCTGGTTTATTAGATGCGTGTAGTTTGCAGGCTTGTGCCTCTTACCTCCGGTATTGGGCTGCTCTGTGTTCTCGGCAAGATGGCCGTTTTTCGCGCCAAACCAGGTTGGCGTTTGTGAGCAGGTCTTTACTGGTTGCACTGACCCCAATGGTCCTTTTTCCCTCACCGGAGGATGTTTCAGGTGTTCCCCTTTCAGCTCAGTGTTCCCAAACTGTGCCGCGTGAGCGGTCTCTGTAAGCGGCGTGTGGCCTCTATTCACAGCTGGGTCCCGCAGTCGGACCAGTCTGTCTGCTATCGGCTGGGATGTAGCTGTGTTACAGGTCCCCTTCTCCACTTAGGCTGTGGCCGCACCTCTGCGCGGAATTCGTACCCTCCGGTGTGGAGCGTTGACGGCTTCCAGTCACGGGTGCTCTGGTATGCTGTAAAGAGGGTTTTTCTTCCCCGTTGCAGTAGCGCTTTTGCTTGAATTTCAGGCAGGGGATACCTTGCTAATAGTTTGAGAGGATATCTCACACTTTTTAAGTACTAAGCTGTTAAAATCTAAAAATAAAGCACTTTCTCTAATCTAAATATCAGGAGCCCCTGAGAAGTGCGACTGAGCTGCACGGCGGTTAGCTCCGCCCCCCTTCCATATCATTTTAAATGTATTTTGTTCAGTCTCTGTTTATCCTTATCACATCAGACTGAGTACGTTTAAGAAGCTTACAGTCATTTATGTGCAGTTACATTTTAAGAAACTCTAATATCTTTGCGTTACTGAAATGTCATGAGTGTCTGAAGGGATTCAAAGTGGTCAAAGTACTTTGTTTGCATACAGATTGTTTAAGCTAAGGACATTTGCATACAGGTCTCAGATGTATATCTCAACAGAAAAGATGTAAAGACTAGAATAATCAGAAGAAATAATATGTCATTGTCATACCCTTAACATTATAAAATGTTTAATGTTGTTTTCATGTAAACGTTGACTTACTTGACTTAAATGCTAATTGCTGTCAGTGCTGTGACAGTTGCTTATTATACACAATTGCCAAGCCATTAACTTTAGTTTTAGTGACATGAGTGTATTGTTAAGAAAACCTCTTGTTTCTCTCATGCATTCATACTGGATACATAGCTGATGCTTGCTATATATACAGTATATATATATATATATATATATATATATATATATATATATATATATATATATATATATATAGATAGATAGATAGATAGATAGATAGATAGATAGATAGATAGATAGATAGATAGGGAGAGATATGTACTGTGTATATATATATATATATATATATATATATATAATCCCATCAAAATAAGGCACTCGCTGGTCTTCATAAAAAGTAACTTTTATTCTAAATTATCAGTAAAACAACATAACATTTCAGCGTAGATTCACACCTTTGTCAAATCTCATGAAAAATGAGCTCCCAAAAAACGGAACCCCAAACAAACATAAATACCCCACCGTACCTCCACCTGCTTTAAATACCCGTTAAGATCCATTTGCGTTACCAGGCACGTTACCACGTGTTATCACGTGATGACGTCATCAGGTTACGTGTCAGCATGACACGTCATTACCAATCACTTGGCCCCTCGTTACCATGGTAACGTATAGACGGAAGTGTATTAAAAAGTATACATTGACTTGAAGGCGATCATGTTGCTTAATCAGCAACAGTAAAGCATACTATATTAGCCATTATATAATAGCAGTGAAAAACAGCGTGGTATACAAAATATCATCATATTGTGATATGTCACCACTTAATCATTAATGTATCTCTCGCTGTCATGATATAAAATGTGCTAGCCAGAGCCCATTAACAAGAGAATGTGTATAAACATATACAAATAGAAAAACATACTCTATCTAATCTATATACATCTCTTTAAAATAAAATATATATACACAGCTCAATTATTTGTACTATACAGAGTAACCATAAACAAAGTGACCTAACTGAAGTTGCCTCATATTATTACCCCCTTCATGCTACCTGGAGTATAGGTAGAAACCCGTGGGTACCCACAAGAACGAACATCCATGTGGATCCACATCGGGTAGTTTCCTTTTACTTATGTTACTGCACACGAACAATGGCACTACAAGGGCTTTTTCCCTATTATATTATTACAAACTTGATGCTTATTTGTTAATAAAGCCTTAATCATATAGGGAATGGTGCTAAATGCATAAACAATTACATTACTGAAAACTGAGAAGACTCTCACATGAAGATGTGGATATCTCCTGTTAGTATGCACCTACAAGCACTCTTAGCCTAGACTGTGAGGTAGTTTTTCCAGAACGGGTTAAAATAAAATTTAACTTTTATTATGAATTGCACTTAAAAATAAGGGTAACACACAAATTAAAATCGACACTAGCACTATCCAGTAATCAGACAGTATGTATTCACTTTAAGGAGGACTATAGTACCAAAGGCCTGTAATGTATGGATATGTTCCTCCTGTGTAATGCTTATAATTACTCAGCTATACTTGTACTGATGAGTCCCAATGGTGTGTATATATAATCCTTCTATAATATACACCCTCTGTGATAATATTTAGAGACCCTGTTAGCTCTAATTTGTATGAGCCAGATATTGGTCCACTCAATCCTTGCCTTATCTATAACAATAATAGCTGTTGTTCGGTCCTGTTAGGACAGCCTGTCCTCTATTGTTTGTTTTATAACTTGTATGTATAAGTTAGAGAACAATACTTGACTTATGTTGCCTATGTACAACTTGATAATGTCACGTTCTATAGTGTGAGTGAACGTTATAATTAAAGAAAATCTGGTTTTTACGCAACATAAGTATTATATATTGTCTTATAACACCATTCAATGTAAAAGAGGACTTCACGCCACATATGTTCAGTACATTACAAAACCAAGTAAACAGTGTGACTCTGTATTGTTCTATTGATACAGAAGATTCTCTGGCCTAGATTTGGAGTTTGGCGTTAGCCGTGAAAACCAGCGTTAGAGGCTCCTAACGCTGGTTTTGGCCGCCCCCTGGTATTTGGAGTCAGTGATTAAAGGGTCTAACGCTCACTTTTCAGCCGCGACTTTTCCATACCGCAGATCCCCTTACGTCAATTGCGTATCCTATCTTTTCAATGGGATCTTCCTAACGCCGGTATTTAGAGTCGTTTCTGAAGTGAGCGTTAGAGCTCTAAAGACAAAACTCCAGCCGCAGGAAAATAGCAGGAGTTAAGAGCTTTCTGGGCTAACGCCGGTTCATAAAGCTCTTAACTACTGTACCCTAAAGTACACTAACACCCATAAACTACCTATGTACCCCTAAACCGAGCTCCCCCCACATCGCCGCCACTCGATTAAAATTTTTAACCCCTAATCTGCCGACCGCCACCTACGTTATACTTATGTACCCCTAATCTGCTGCCCCTAACACCGCCAACCCCTGTATTACATTTATTAACCCCTAACCTGCCCCCCACAACGTCGCCGCCAGCTACTTAAAATAATTAACCCCTAATCTTCCGACCGCAAAGCGCCGCCACCTACGTTATCCCTATGTACCCCTAATCTGCTGCCCCTAACACCGCCGACCCCTATATTATATTTATTAACCCCTAATCTGCCCCCACAACATCGCCGACACCTGCCTACACTTATTAACCCCTAATCTGCCGAGCGGACCTGAGCGCTACTATAATAAAGTTATTAACCCCTAATCCGCCTCACTAACCCTATCATAAATAGTATTAACCCCTAATCTGCCCTCCCTAACATCGCCGACACCTAACTTCAATTATTAACCCCTAATCTGCCGACCGGAGCTCACTGCTATTCTAATAAATGTATTAACCCCTAAAGCTAAGTCTAACCCTAACACTAACACCCCCCTAAGTTAAATATAATTTAAATCTAACGAAATAAATTAACTCTTATTAAATAAATTATTCCTATTTAAAGCTAAATACTTACCTGTAAAATAAATCCTAATATAGCTACAATATAAATTATAATTATATTATAGCTATTTTAGGATTTATATTTATTTTACAGGCAACTTGGTAATTATTTTAACCAGGTACAATAGCTATTAAATAGTTAAGAACTATTTAATAGTTACCTAGTTAAAATAATAACAAATTTACCTGTAAAATAAATCCTAACCTAAGATATAATTAAACCTAACACTACCCTATCAATAAATTAATTAAATAAACTACTTACAATTACCTACAATTAACCTAACACTACACTATCAATAAATTAATTAAACACAATTCCTACAAATAAATACAATTAAATAAACTAGCTAAAGTACAAAAAATAAAAAAGAACTAAGTTACAAAAAATAAAAAAATATTTACAAACATAAGAAAAATATTACAACAATTTTAAACTAATTACACCTACTCTAAGCCCCCTAATAAAATAACAAAGCCCCCCAAAATAAAAAATTCCCTACCCTATTCTAAATTAAAAAAGCTAAAAGCTCTTTTACCTTACCAGCCCTGAACAGGGCCCTTTGCGGGGCATGCCCCAAGAATTTCAGCTCTTTTGCCTTTAAAAAAAACATACAATACCCCCCCCCCCAACATTACAACCCACCACCCACATACCCCTAATCTAACCCAAACCCCCCTTAAATAAACCTAACACTAAGCCCCTGAAGATCTTCCTACCTTGTCTTCACCATCCAGGTTCACCGATCCGTCCTGAAGAGCTCCTCCGATGTCCTGATCCAAGCCCAAGCGGGGGGCTGAAGAGGTCCATGATCCGGTCAAAGTCTTCATCCAAGCGGGGCAGAAGAGGATCTTCCATCCGATTGAAGTCTTCATCCAAGCAGCATCCATCCGGAGCGAAGCGGCAGGATCCTGAAGACCTCCAGCGCGGAACATCCATCCGGCCCGACGACTGAACGACGAATGACTGTTCCTTTAAGGGACGTCATCCAAGATGGCGTCCCTCGAATTCCGATTGGCTGATAGGATTCTATCAGCCAATCGGAATTAAGGTAGGAATTTTCTGATTGGCTGATGGAATCAGCCAATCAGAATCAAGTTCAATCCGATTGGCTGATCCGATCAGCCAATCAGATTGAGCTCGCATTCTATTGGCTGATCGGAACAGCCAATAGAATGCGAGCTCAATCTGATTGGCTGATTGGATCAGCCAATCGGATTGAACTTGATTCTGATTGGCTGATTCCATCAGCCAATCAGAAAATTCCTACCTTAATTCCGATTGGCTGATAGAATCCTATCAGCCAATCGGAATTCGAGGGACGCCATCTTGGATGACGTCCCTTAAAGGAACAGTCATTCGTCATTCAGTCGTCGGGCCGGATGGATGTTCCGCGCTGGAGGTCTTCAGGATCCTGCCGCTTCGCTCCGGATGGATGCTGCTTGGATGAAGACTTCAATCGGATGGAAGATCCTCTTCTGCCCCGCTTGGATGAAGACTTTGACCGGATCATGGACCTCTTCAGCCCCCCGCTTGGGCTTGGATCAGGACATCGGAGGAGCTCTTCAGGACGGATCGGTGAACCTGGATGGTGAAGACAAGGTAGGAAGGTCTTCAGGGGCTTAGTGTTAGGTTTATTTAAGGGGGTTTTGGGTTAGATTAGGGGTATGTGGGTGGTGGGTTGTAATGTTGGGGGGGGGTATTGTATGTTTTTTTTTACAGGCAAAAGAGCTGAAATTCTTGGGGCATGCCCCGCAAAGGGCCCTGTTCAGGGCTGGTAAGGTAAAAGAGCTTTTACCTTTTTTAATTTAGAATAGGGTAGGGAATTTTTTATTTTGGGGGGCTTTGTTATTTTATTAGGGGGCTTAGAGTAGGTGTAATTAGTTTAAAATTGTTGTAATATTTTTCTTATGTTTGTAAATATTTTTTTATTTTTTGTAACTTAGTTCTTTTTTATTTTTTGTACTTTAGCTAGTTTATGTAATTGTATTTATTTGTAGCAATTGTGTTTAATTAATTTATTGATAGTGTAGTGTTAGGTTAATTGTAGGTAATTGTAGGTAGTTTATTTAATTAATTTATTGATAGTGTAGTGTTAGGTTTAATTATATCTTAGGTTAGGATTTATTTTACAGGTAAATTTGTTATTATTTTAACTAGGTAACTATTAAATAGCTATTGTACCTGGTTAAAATAATTACCAAGTTGCCTGTAAAATAAATATAAATCCTAAAATAGCTATAATATAATTATAATTTATATTGTAGCTATATTAGGATTTATTTTACAGGTAAGTATTTAGCTTTAAATAGGAATAATTTATTTAATAAGAGTTAATTTATTTCGTTAGATTTAAATTATATTTAATTTAGGGGGGTGTTAGTGTTAGGGTTAGACTTAGCTTTAGGGGTTAATCCATTTATTATAGTAGCGGTGAGCTCCGCTCGTCAGATTTGGGGTTAATAATTGAAGTTAGGTGTCGGCGATGTTAGGGAGGGCAGATTAGGGGTTAATACTATTTATGATAGGGTTAGTGAGGCGGATTAGGGGTTAATAACTTTATTATAGTAGCGCTCAGGTCCGCTCTGCAGATTAGGGGTTAATAAGTGTAGGCAGGTGTCGGCGACGTTGTGGGGGGCAGATTAGGGGTTAATAAATATAATATAGGGGTCGGCGATGTTAGGGCAGCAGATTAGGGGTACATAGGGATAACGTAGGTTGCGGCGGTTTACGGAGCGGCAGATTAGGGGTTAAAAATAATATGCAGGGGTCAGCGATAGCGGGGGCGGCAGATTAGGGGTTAATAAGTGTAAGGTTAGGGGTGTTTAGACTCGGGGTACATGTTAGAGTGTTAGGTGCAGACGTAGGAAGTGTTTCCCCATAGGAAACAATGGGGCTGCGTTAGGAGCTGAACGCTGCTTTTTTGCAGGTGTTAGGTTTTTTTTCAGCTCAAACAGCCCCATTGTTTCCTATGGGGATATCGTGCATGAGCACGTTTTTGAGGCTGGCCGCGTCCGTAAGCAACTCTGGTATCGAGAGTTGCATTTGCGGTAAAAATGCTCTACGCTCCTTTTTTGGAGCCTAACGCAGCATTTGTTTGAACTCTCGATACCAGAGTTAAATTTATGATGCGGCCAGAAAAAAGCCTGCGGAGCGTTAACAGCCCTTCTACCGCCGAACTCCAAATCTAGGCCTCTGTGACCTTCCACTTCAAGTATACATGAGTGCTACCAATCGTCTAGCATATGCTACAATCATTTGTTTATTAATGATACATGTTACTCGAAATTGCAGTGTCTTTATTTAAAGTCACACTATCTCTGTATTGCAACTTCTGTTTGGCTCTCTTTGCGCTACAAACATACAACCCCAAATTTACAATATCATTGTTTGAGGACAACACTATCTCTGTGTTGCTAATATGTCTCAATTTCGTTTGGCTCTCTTTGCGCTACAAACATACAACCCCAAATTTACAATATCATTGTTTGAGGACAACACTATCTCTGTGTTGCTAATATGTCTCAATTTCGTTTGGCTCTGTTTGCGCTACAAAGGTATAGCCCAAAATTATAGTATCTTTATTGCAAGACAGCACTATCACTGTATTGTTAATATATGTCACAGTTTGGTTTAACTCGGTATGCGCTACAAACACAATCTATAGTTATATCAATTGAGGTTAATGCTATCGCGGTTAGTGTATTTGCTATTGTAATTGCTGTTCATAAGGGCTTGGTGCAGCATATATTATCTCTTATCCCGCACAGTCAAAGAGTGGATATCTATATTGTTTTAAATATTAACTCTGGCTAAGTCTGGCACAACCCAGACTAATCAACAAGTAGTATAGCTGAAAATATCTTTTTTCTAGATTAACATGGTCGTGCTAGGCTGTTTAAAAACTGAGCGCCCAAACGCTCACAATGACTCCTGACTAGTTTCGCCCCTCCGGGCTTTGTCAAAGGCGGCGAGCCGCCGATTGTTTGGGAGTATATGACGGTTAAACTGGAAGTCCCGCCTTACTCAATTTGTAATTAGTTATCGATTGGACAGAATCGGTAGATTGACAGCTTTGGGTTCCAATCATATGATACTATTATTAGTATGTATCCTAATGCTGGGGTTTCATGAGCTGTCAAAACAATAAATGTCAGACTCTAGCAATGCTCTTCTCGGATTTCTTGGAATGTTACTTCTGTGTTAATGTTTCATAACACTTTATGTATTGATACTCATCGAGTTATTTCAAGAGGTATTTCTTGTGACAAGAAGTTCAATCTCTTGTTATTATGTCATTGTGTACTTATCATGCTTGACTACCTTCATTACATTATCTTAGGTAATGGATAATATCTAGATACATTATTATTAATGTTATTGCGTGTATTAATGGGTGCTAAAGGAAAAAGGACAAACGTGATATATGTATTATAATGTGAACATTCGTGGATTACTCTATAAGCGTATGGTGACACATAAAAAACAAAACATAGTTGCTACTATGTGTGCTTCCAATATTAAAAAACTTAGGCCTAGATTTAGAGTTCGGCTTTAGCCGTGAAAACCAGCGTTAGAGGCTCCTAACGCTGGTTTTAGGCTACCGCCGGTATTTGGAGTCAGTGATTAAAGGGTCTAACGCTCACTTTTCAGCCGCGACTTTTCCATACCGCAGATCCCCTTACGTCAATTGCGTATCCTATCTTTTCAATGGGATCTTCCTAACGCCGGTATTTAGAGTCGTTTCTGAAGTGAGTGTTAGAGCTCTAACGACAAAACTCCAGCCGCAGGAAAATAGCAGGAGTTAAGAGCTTTCTGGGCTAACGCCGGTTCATAAAGCTCTTAACTACTGTACCCTAAAGTACACTAACACCCATAAACTACCTATGCACCCCTAAACCGAGGTCCCCCCACATCGCCGCAACTCGATTACATTTTTTTAACCCCTAATCTGCCGACCGCCACCTACGTTATCCTTATGTACCCCTAATCTGCTGCCCCTAACACCGCCGACCCCTGTATTATATTTATTAACCCCTAACCTGCCCCCCTCAACGTCGCCGCCAGCTACTTACAATAATTAACCCCTAATCTGCCGAGAGGACCTGAGCGCTACTGTAATAAAGTTATTAACCCCTAATCCGCCTCACTAACCCTATCATAAATAGTATTAACCCCTAATCTGCCCTCCCTAACATCGCCGACACCTAACTTCAATTATTAACCCCTAATCTGACAACCGGAGCTCACCGCTACTCTAATAAATGTATTAACCCCTAAAGCTAAGTCTAACCCTAACACTAACACCCCCCTAAATTAAATATAATTTTAATCTAACGAAATTAATTAACTCTTATTAAATAAATTATTCCTATTTAAAGCTAAATACTTACCTGTAAAAAAAAATCCTAATATAGCTACAATATAAATTATAATTACATTGTAGCTATTTTAGGATTAATATTTATTTTACAGGCAACTTGGTAATTATTTTAACTAGGTACAATAGCTATTAAATAGTTAAGAACTATTTAATAGTTACCTAGTTAAAATAATAACAAAATTATTTAGGGTGCCAGCAGGTAAGTATAAAAGATGAAGGAAGGCACTCACTGGTATTTTAATCAAAAGTTTATTTAATCAAGCGTACGCACGCTTGATTAAATAAACTTTTGATTTAAAGACCAGTGAGTGCCTTCCTTCATCTTGTATATATATATATATATATATATATATATATATATATATACACACATATATATATATATATATATATATATACATACACACAAATGAGCTCCTGCATAGATGTATTAGGCAGTTGTTGTGTACCATTTAGAATGGTAATGGTTCTGAATTCCATAAAAAGCACTCCAGCCTCTCTGGGGTAGTGGATTTTTTTTCAGATTTAAATTTCAGGACAAGCAGGCAAAATAAATAATTAAAGCACATTACAAAAGTGTTTCACTATGCATGTCAAACTTATGGAGATGTTAGCGTCTGTCCAGGTAAGGACCCAGTGGCTGAGAAATGACATAATAAACAATGCCTCAACTCCCTGGATAAGACCCAGGATGTGACTACCAAGATGAAGGGATAATCCAGAGACGTGGTCAGAACAGGCTAGACTTGAGGGCAACAGAAGTACACAATCAGGATCCCAGATATAAGTAAAGTTCAGGCAGAGGACGGCAACTGTCAGGCAAAGTCAGTACAAGAGGATAATCCGAAAAGAGTAGTCGATATTGACGACAAGAAATCCAATTAAGGATTCACAAATAGCGCACCCAAGAATGATATCCAAACAACAGGCTAAAAACAGTGTGCATTGTGTCATTAAATATCGCCAACCGCAGGAAAAACTTCTTCTAAAATTATGTAACCAAGACATGGAGGACACAACAAAATGAAACAACGGCCGTGGAAAAATGACCCAATGGCCGCGTAACTGAAGTGCAAGCCACAAAAAAATGAAGGCGTGACAACAAGGTGGCTAAGCAACTGGACGCAGTGTGACAATGCATAACTATGTCTAACATATAACCACTTTAGTTATAATTGTTTTACTGCTATAGGTAGTGAAAACAAATGCAAAGACAAACAATGCAACAGGCAAAAGAATATTCTATATTTATAAAATGCTTATTTTTGGTCCTATTACAGGTTCCAAAGATGAACATAAAGAAGCCATAAGAATAAGAAAAAATCAGAACACACCAGAGACCAAATTTAAAGTGTACGAGGATGGAAAAGATGAAGATTTGTGTCAGATTGTAACACTTCAATCAGAAACTCTAGAAAAATGTTCTTTTAATACTTCACTTCCTCTAGTAATGATAGTTCATGGATGGTCGGTAAGTACTTCAGTTTGAATTATGATTCTTCATATCTATGCTAGAAGATTATTTGTAGTCTAATTTTTTTTCTTCCGTATGAAATAATCACTTCTATTATAAATATATTTTACCTATACCACTTCAGATAGTGATTCATCTTAAAAAACAAAAATTCAAGTAATCTGAAAAATCTAAATTTGCAATATATTTACTATATCCAGCCACAGACTTCCCAGATAGGTTCCATTTTTTCTAAGTCATGCTTTCATATATACAAGTGATGAGCAAATTCCTAACACATAGAGGATATTGTTATATTTTAGAAACCTTTAGGACAGAATATACATTTTGTCTATTAAACACACAAATATTATATTCCCTAAAATCGTCCAGTGGCACAGGTCCATCTAAGGTTGCAGGATACCCTCTATAAGCTGTTCTGCCCTTTAGAGGGCTCTTTTGAGTTCATGCCATCTTTTTTTACTCATTCACTGTTCTCAAAGTACCCAAAACACACATTTTTCATTTTTTATTAGGCCCACAAACAATATGGCATGGATTATTTGTTATGTTTTCTCCTGGGGGCTGCAAAAAATAGTGCAGAGGGCCCATGAGTCACCAGTTGTCCATTCCTGATGCATCTTATTCTCAAATATTAGGTCAATAGCTAAAAATATTTAAAGAGATTGGAAAGTGAAAATAAATCTTGCATGATTCGAAAAGAGCATGTCATTTTAATACACCTTTAAATTCATTCCATTTTCAAAAGTACTTTGCTTTCTTGGAATCCTTTGTTGAAAAAGAATAGTTGCACATCTTATACTGCTAGGAGCTAGCTGGTGACTGTTGGCTACACACAAGTGTCTCCGGTCATTCGCTCACCAGGTGTGTTTAGCTATCTCACACTAACAGACTGCTGCGCCAGAGCTGACTTTAACTATGTGTTTATTCCCTTTGCACGGTTTAAATTCACAGTTATATACAATCAATAAAGAAAAAATAAAATGCTAAGGGGTCAATTTATCTAAGGCTTTGCAAGCCTTTTGACCCACTATGGCTGCAGGTTCTCACAATCAGCACAATTCCCTAATCTTTCGCCACCTCTAAAGTGGTGAAATTCAATATCTGGTTTCTAGTCCGACCGAGGAGATTGACAGCTCCTGCGGGTTTGCACTCGAGCGCAAAATAGCGCTCGTATACAATGCTGAATTCCGCCAAGGGAATTCAGTCCACCAGAGGCGAGCTGCGGCGGACAGGGGCGCGTATGTCCACCTCAGCTTGATAAATTGCCCCCTAAGTACTTACCACTTAAGTGTGATCTAATTATTTTTTCCGCAATCCTCAGAAATCCCATGTGCAATACACAAAATGTTAATTGTAATGTTTAATAACAATATGTATAGCACGGTTAGATATTAGCCTAGTATAAGTTTTGAAATGTGGGTGAGAGAGTGAGCGCTAAAAGCTAAAAAGGCTAAAATGACTAAAAGCCGTACAATTTATTAAAACAATTCCAATCTGCAAAATTAATAAAATACAGTTACAATGGCTAAAAACTACATGGATCCATGCTAAGTCTATACAATTACAATACACGTGCTGTACCTTGAAAAAGGCCTGGAAAAGGCCGAAACCCGTTGACATACTGGTGAGCTTATTTCTAATTATTTTCTATAGTGTATAAACGTTATTGCACTATTGTTTTGTCTTGTTTAATTACAGGTTAAGAATATTCCTTGTTTTTGTATTTTTATTTTTGTATTTTATTTTTATATTTTCTATTTTTCCACTTTTTGCTTTTGATATCACCGCACTGATAGGAATCACTATTTGGAACTAGACTTTTGCATTGACTGTTTTGGTTATTTATTTGGATATTTGCATTTTTTATCTTTTATGGTGTATTTTCCACTCCTCCATGACACATTGAAGGTGGACTGATCATTATTTAGCAGCACTTTGGATATTTACCATTGGACACTTTGGACTTCATTTATTTGTTTATATTGGACACTTTTTTGTTGATATTTGACACACTCCCTTTTTTTATTGTGTCACTATTTTTTACTCACATCTAATCATTTTTTTTTGCTACATATACCACAGGATTTGTTATTAACCAACTATTTGTATTTAACCTTTGTATTATTTTATTTTTGCTGTACATACTATCTTGTACACTATCACCTTGGTACAGCACGTGTATTGTAATTGTATAGACTTAGCATGGATCCATGTAGTTTTTAGCCATTGTAACTATATTTTATTAATTTTGCAGATTGGAATTGTTTTAATAAATTGTACGGCTTTTAGTCATTTTAGCCTTTTTAGCTTTTAGCGCTCACTCTCTCACCCACATATCATATGTTATCTTCTAGTCCGCTAGGGGACTTTTGATAGTCAGCTTAAGGCGTTCTAACTAGCGCTCGGTTTACGACCTCTATCTTTTCCTAGTATAAGTTTTGTTCAGTACATTCATGCATTGTGTCATTTTTTTATATTTGTTGTGATGCATTTTTTCCTATATTTTTCCATGGCTTGAAATTTGTTCTACTTTCCTACTCTTGCATAAGAAACGTAGATACTAAATTATTATGTATTTCTTATAGACTTATGTAGGCAGCTGTTTTGTTTTTTTTATTAGGTAAAGTAGAAAATTGCCTAGATAGAGTTCCTTTTACAAAGAAGCATTGTGCTCACAAATCAAATAGGTGCAATGATCTGCATATCATCTGTGTTTGGAGCTACTTGGTACATTCATTTATAGAGAATATTAGGGATTGTATGAGGCAATAATTGCTTGTGGGTTACCACTAGTCTGTATAGATGCCAGGGGGACATTTCTGTCACATGTAGGTTAAAAGGGTAGGGAAAATTAGGTGTGCCAGAGGCAGTAGCGGAACTACTCAAAAAAGGGCACTCGTACAAAAAATGTTTAGGCCTCCAATAATATACATGCTATTCTGTGTAATGATTTTGAGGATAGATAGATAGATGATAAGATGGACCTGTATTAATAAAAGACTCCCCTGCATTAGGATTTTAAACATTCTGCACATGCCTATGGACAGACCAGCTGCTATAGGGTGCCTAGCACTTGGGTCCTAGTGCCACTCCACCTAATACACCAATGGTAGTTCCGCCCCTCGCCAGTAATGTAAATCTGATCAATGATGAGGTGTTAGAGATTTCTCATTTCACCTATAGTTTACCTACTTTAATACTACACATTTATTCTAAAATCTTTTTAGATTTTAACTGGACAAGCTCAACAATGTTTATATGTTTTTCCTGATTCCTTCATCTCTTTGGTTTAGGTTGATGGAATGCTAGAAAGTTGGATCTATAAGATGGCTTCAGCATTCAAGTCAAGCAAAAAACAGACCAATGTCATTATTGCGGATTGGCTAACCTCTGCCCAAGTGCACTATCCAGTAGCAGTGCAGAACACAAGAGTAGTTGGGCTAGAAATAGCTGAATTACTAGAATGGCTTGAGGTAAAGTTTTAAATAAATTCTTTAAATATGTTAGTAAATAAATGTGCAAACCCTGTATATTAAAATGAGATAGCAAATTAAAGATTAGCTTCATGATTGCATTCCTGCACTATAATTATTCCATTTATTCCAATATGAACAATGCCATCCAATCATTTGCCAACCATTTAAAAACATTGTCCCATTTCTTGTTTTAACTTTTGAAATTTTAAGGTCTAGTTATGCTTTAAGATACTTTTTTAATGGTTGATATTCTGTTTTGATTGCTTGTTTTAAGGCTGCAATAGACATTGCATAACATTAAATTGCTATCAATAGTGAATGGTCACCCATCACACTGAACTCATTCAAAATGTACGTAGCTCAAGCATTGTTCCACTCTTGAGTATTTAAAGTTGCAATTAATTTTTTTGTGAAGTTGGGAGAGTCAGTAGAGAATAATAGCAACAGTATCATATCTATCTCCAACCCTACACCTATATTAAAATAAAAACCTTAACACAATAAAAAAAATGTGGCCCCTAAAAGTTTCATTCTCCAAAGAAGGGTTTAATAATCTTCACAAGTGCATCTTCTAATTGATCTTTGCTATCTTTTACTTTTTCTTGTGGTTCCCATCTCCATTTTACAAAAAAAATCATTAAAATTTTTAATAACCAATCATAACGGGATTTGTTATTACGTTAGGACCGTTTTGCATGTTTTTAATTTGGGGAGATACTTTTAATATGTGAAGAGTTGTTGGATGGGTATTTGCAATGGGGAGGGGGATCAGATATAAGGGACAAATAATATAGGGAAATATATAGGGGTTTAATTTTGTTGTGGGTGTTTGCAGGGGAGGAAGGAATCATATATAAGTGGGTATTTATTTGGAAATACAAGTTAGCAACAATGATAAACAAATGTAATTTTCTTTATTTTAAGATATTGTAAAAAAAAATATTCATAGACTGAATATTTAAATGAGCTATGAGTATGCTTAATAGCTACATAAATAATGCATTTACATTTTTATTTGCTATGGTTAATTTCTATATTCCTTGTTTCAATCTTAGAAATATTTACAGATGCAAAAAAATCAGTTTAGGTGCTTTATATTATGTTCATAACTGAAAAACAGTAGAAGAAAATTACCCTTTCTTGCACTGTTGGGAAGTCAGTCAACTATATATATTTGTTTTTGTGGGTGTATGCACTCTCACCATCTGTCTTCAACTGCCAGGGTGCTCTGAATATAGCAAATAACCTCAAAGATCGAATGAGCACTCACTGGGCTTCAGTCATCTGTGACAAAAAAACTTTATTTGAGAAATAAAGTTTTTTTGTCACAGATGACTGAAGCCCAGTGAGTGCTTATTCGATCTTTGAGGTTATATATATATATAAATATATATATATATATATATATATATATATATATATATATAAGTTAGCATACTGTGCTTGTGCACAACAACTGGGATAAATAAGTTCATGTGCCTTCCTGTCAAAGTAACTATTATACATTTGAGTCAAATTTGCCATTTCATTTAAGAGTTATGCACATCTATAAAATCAAACATATAATGGGAAATCTTTTGGGGTTTGAAGCCTGAAAACATTGGGGTGCCAGAAAAGGTTCCACAAAGCTACATTAAAAGGGTCCTGGTGATACTAGAGGGGGTAAATTTTACTTCTTGCATTCACTTTCCATTCCACGTGTACCCCATGTGCTAGATAGGGCAAACAATGTGTAGCGATGAATTGCATTGCAAATATATGGATGATGATACTCTTGAGAATTGGGGGTGCTAAAATTGTGATTGGGGTGCTTAAACACATCCCACCCGTACAAACGCATAACCCCTTCATTGAACTGAACCTACAATGCATGCATGCCTTCAACCCAACACAATACGATATAAACAAGGGTGACACAGTCCCTAGACACATAAAAAACACAGAAATAGATTACACTCTCAAACTGTACCGAGAGAGAAAAATTTCCAGGGCTTCGGCACTGCACGTTGTTGTGAAACCTTTGTTGAGAATCACAGGTTTTTTTTTTAAACACGTTGCTTTATATAAAATGATACTATCATTAATGGCAGTAACTGCTACATTAAACAGCTCACACTTTCTATTACCCTTTATTTAGACAGTTAATATAAAAGATATTGCATTTCATGCTTCCTTTTTTTTCTTGCATAAAACTTTATAAATATGTAATACTTTGAAACAAACTTCTAAAATATACACCTTCCAGAAATGTTTTTCTACCCTTATATTTATGGCTTTGTTAAAGCAGAAGTGCACCCACCGTATAATCAGCTCAAAGTAATTTAGCTAAGTTAACTACTGTTCTGTGTTTATTGGTTCCAGAAAAAAATGTTTGCTTTGTAAAATATAACAGCTATATTTATTAACCACATCTAGTATTTCATTGATATTGGGGACTTGTCTTTTCCTTTTGCTGCAAAGTATTTCATTTATAGAAAAGACAAGATGCATAAACATAGCAATTTGATCTCTTTTAACCTTGCAGAGCATAACAAATATATATGATTGTTATAGTGAAAATATTTTTTATCTTTGTGTGGTATGTATGTGAGTATGATGTTGCAGTTTATCAATTTTTTTATGGGTTATGATGAATCATGCAAACTAAATCAAAAGAGATGTTCTCATTTAGGAATGGTAAACTGCAGTCCAGAAGACTGCTTAGGGCTATATCAATTAAAAGTATATGTTAGAAATCCCCTTATACAACAAATAATTAAAAAATAATTTACCACACTTGATTATTGATCAACAGCACCAGTCCATAAAGTGATAAGAAATTCTTCTTAATTTAAAGGGACATAAAACCCACATTTTTTCTTTCATGATTCAGATAGAGCATGCAATTGTAAACAACTTTCTAATTTATTATCTATTATCTAATTTGCTTCATTCTCTTGATATTCTTTGCCGAAAAGCATATCTAGATAGGCGCAGTAGCTGCTGATTGGGTGCT
Organism: Bombina bombina; assembly: GCF_027579735.1. Taxonomy (NCBI): domain Eukaryota; kingdom Metazoa; phylum Chordata; class Amphibia; order Anura; family Bombinatoridae; genus Bombina; species Bombina bombina. The sequence continues at coordinate 565,768,069 of NC_069504.1, forward strand.
GCACATAGATGCCTCATGTGGTTTGCTCACACATATGAATTGCTATTTCTTCAACAAAGGATATCTAACAAATGAAGCAAATTAGATAATAGAAGTAAATTGGAATGTTGTTTAAAATTGTATTCTCTACCTGAATCATGCAAGATTTTTTTGGGGTTTAGTGTCCCTTTAAGCATAAAAATAATGGAAATATCAAATTATGAGCACTACTGCAGCAGAATGTGGTTTCACTTGCAATCATTTTTTTTTACTTTGAAAGTGTAATATTTTCATAATACTTAAGAATTAATTTGCCACTTGGATCTGGTAAAACATTTCCCAAGAGTGTTTGAACTCAGACTCAAGCCCATAATTAATATCTTGAAAATTTAAATTCTGAAAATGTTGTACTAAGAATATCAGAAAAATCAGACAAGGATGAAAACTGATAATTCTCCTAATTCAGAAGCTCTCTTAGGTCCTAGTGATCAAAAACCCACCGGCCAGGAGAGAAATCTTGTCATATCTTTGGGGGATTGTTTGGAGCATTATGGTATCTCTCCTTTACTTCCAAACCCCTAAATAGGTAGATAAACTACTCTCAAGCTAAAATGTGTCTTTATAAAATTGTTTGAGAAATCTCACAGTAATGGCGAGACATCTTAACTAATCTTATGAGATAAGGGAGCTTTAGATCATCGGGGGAATAAACTCTGTAAGTAACCTGAAAAAAAGATTATTAATCCCTTTTTCTGCACCATCCCAGATAAACTCCTGTACCTAATAAGCATAAATGAATACCATTAGGTATTTCTTTATGTACACCGCTTTGAAGTTTATAGCCTAGAACTGATAGTGAACCTGGAATAAAATAGATTTCCAGTCACAATATCAGATCTCCTAGTCCCTAGTTCTTCTGAATCAAGGACTCATATGTGCAACTACTTCCACAATGTAATAATAAAATAAGCCTAGAAACAAAGGATTTCTCTACAGTGGAAACAAGTTCCAGAAACCAGATCTTTAATGTACATGCTAAATCTAAAGGGTCATCTTTTCATCTTGCTTTATCTTTTGAAATACTTCAGGAAGCAAATATATCAGAGCAAAGGTTGTTGTTGAAAGCACAAACAGGTTTTGCTAAATAATGCTTCTCGCTTTGAAATATCTGTTCAGGGCTAACCACTATTTAAAACTCTGTTTTGATTGGGGGTGGTTTCACAACTAAAGTTAAATAAAAAGGTAACTTTGATGTCAAACCAGGCTAGCTGAACTACTGATAGAGCTGCATCTGTCAAACCAGTTGTTACTATTGAGTACCTTGTCAAGAGAACTATCATGAGCTTGAGATTCTGGAACAGAGATTCTCTGTGGCCACAGACTTAAATACCTTTATCCAATATAACTTTCAAGACCTGAACTCTGCTGAAATTAATTGTTACAATGTTGTCAGAATTAAGCAACCAAAACGCAGAACATTTTGTGTTTGGTCAATGGCTTCCTTGAAAATTCCTTTATTAGAGCATTGTCCATATATTGATGAATCAACTTTCTTATGATCTGATACTTGCTGAGGAAACTACCACTAACTTGGAAAACTTCAATGGAGATATATTTAGACTAAAAGAAAATGCTATAAACTGGTTATGGAAATGTTTTTCTCCAAATTTATGGAATGAGAGTTGACTGGGTGGATGAGGAAATATATATGTATGTGTTCAGCTAGAGAAGAACAGACTCATTGATTTAAAAAACATCCAACAAATTAAAAAAACTAAGGGGCATATTTATGATTGTGCGTGCGGACATGATTCGATATTGCGGATCATGTCCGCTGCACATCGATAAATGCCAACAGCATACGCTCTTGGCATTTATCATTGCACCAGCAGTTCTTGTGAACTGCTGGTGCAATGCCGCCCCCTGCAGATTTGCGGCCAATCGGCCGCTAGCAGGGGATGTCGATCAACCCGATCGTATTCTATCAGGTTGATTTCTGGCGATTTCTGTCTGTGGCCTCAGAGCAGGCGGACAGGTTATGGAGCAGCAGTCTATAGACCGCTGCTTCATAACCTCTGTTTCCGGAGCTTGATAAATATGCCCCTAAACCTTCTATTAGACTAGAAATTATATATTTAGCCATTTTTGCTATAAGTTATAAGGATTTGAGGTACCTGAAGTTCTAGCCATACAAGTCTGGCCAGGAATCAAAAAATTCTTCCTGGCTGCAGCAGAAATTCAAGATGCATAGATATCCTACAAGCCAGGGCATATCATTTGTATATGTTAAATTAAGAGACAACTATTCTTTTTAAATAAAATTGGGATCTTAGTCACACAATATGGCCATATTTTGCTTAGCCAGTCACCACTTACAAGGTGCCCCAATATAGACTGGTCCTAACACTACAGTCCTTTTGCCACAGAGGGCTGAATCATTCCTGCTTTTACTCTTCATAATAGAATGACACTCCCTAGCTTAAAGGGTCAGTAAATGTCATGTATTAGCCTGTCACACTGCCCCTTTAACAAATTTCCCAATATCACCTTAAATACCAGCATTCCACTTCCTTCCTTGCTTGGTATTGTTCGTCTGCAACTAGCTAAGCTGTATCCTGATTAGCTCTTCAGCTCTACTGAATCACTCCTGCATCGGCTAGTCTCTACTGCCTGTCAGTATTTCTCACAGCGCTAACGGATCTGCCGCCTCTGTGACGTCACACGCCAAGCAGGGCGCCTCTCAGCTCTCCTCTCACAGCACAACCGCTGCATCGAGCTGTCCTCTGAACTCTGCCCTACAGAATCTCTTTTGCCTCAGCCTACCAGGTATTTAACCCACAAGGGTTACTTTGTTTTTCATGTTACTTTTATGGCCATGCTCACTTCTTTTATATTGCGCATAATTTCAGCTTAACACTGTGTTATTGTCTAAACCTCTGACTTCAAGCTCACTGTCAGGTTGCTGTATTCCAATCTCCCCACACACGCTGCAACAGCAATTACCTACCTGTGAGCCTCAATTCACATATCAACTGCAAGCTGTGCATGTTGGGCTATTACACATTACTTTGGGGTAATGTCCCTGTAACTGCCCTCTGCACTAATCTGCAACAACTACTCATTATAATATTATTTCAGTGGCTGTGGTCCAACCCAAACTTTGTTTTATTTCAGGCATTGCCTGTGATCCTGACAGAAATACCAAGCCCTAATAACATGGACCCAACTGAAATGGCCTCACATATACAAACACTTACTAACAAAGTAGATCTCCTAACTGAAGGACTTACTACACTTAAGCTAGAAAATGACAATCTAAAAACATACATCAAGGAAGTTGTGGATAGGAAACCCCCTCCACAAGAACCCAATATCAGCTCCCCTGAACCCTTCTCTGGAGACAGAAAAGTTTTTAGGGAATTCAAAAACTCCTGCTACTTGTTATTTACCCTTAAGCCTTTTACTTACCCCAACGACAGGGTAAAAGTATTGACTACAATTTCATATCTAAGAGCAGAGCCCAGGGCCTGGGCAAATACTTTTCTTGAACATAACGATGTCATTCTCAACTCTCTAGACTCCTTTTTCTCTGCTTTAGCACAAATATATGAGGACCCCTTCAAACAACAAACCGCTGAAAATGCTATGAGGTCCCTAAAGCAGAGAAAAAGAGAGGTTGAAGAATATATAGCTGAATTCAAGAGATGGGCCCCTGACACCCAGTGGAACAACTTATCCCTCCGAAATCAATTTAGGCTAGGACTGTCAGAGGCCATTAAGGATGAGTTGTCAAGTACCCAAATACCACCAACCCTAGAACAGCTTATTGACCTCAGTATTTGCATTGATAGGAGGCTAAGGGAAAGACACCACGAAAAATCCACCCATGACTCACAATTTAGGTAAAGAACCGCTCCAATTACAGCCAATACACACTCTAAATCCCTACCAGAACCTATGGATATTGCTTTTCTACGTGGACCCCTAAGTACTCAGGAGAAGTTAAGACGTAGGTCCCAGAACTTATGCATGTACTGTGCCTCAGATGAACATGGGGTAAAAGACTGTCCTATTCTCACCCGCCAGAAAAAGGGTAAGCAAAAAACACCCTCTTCCTCTATTAAAACTGTACTAAAATGCAGCTATTATTGCAATATACCTCTTGTTTTACAGTGGGACCAATCACGAGTGAACGTCCAAGGGATTATTGACTCAGGAGCCTCTCTTTCATACTTGGATGTAAATTTCTGTAAAGTAAATAAAATACCCCTGCTCAAAAAATTGTGTCCTGTTCCTTTAAGGGGTATTGATGGCGAGCTCTTGTCCACAGGTCCTGTGTTACATGAAACCATCCCTATCCTCATGTCAACCCCCTGTAACCATAGAGAATATATTAAATTCGATGTAATCACATCACCTGACTTCCCTCTAATTTTAGGCTTACAGTGGCTCCGGCAATATGACCCATGTATCTCTTGGTCCTCTCTTTCAATTCAATTTAACTCCAATTATTGTAAATCCACTTGCTTTCCCCATTTACTTCTACAACCTCCCACAGATTGTCATATTCCTACTGTTCCTACAGACTATGAAGAATTCTCCCATGTATTCAGTAAAACTGAATGTGAGAATCTTCCTCCCCACAGACCGTATGACTGCCCAATAGATTTACTACCTGGAGCAGTCATACCATGTGGACATATTTTTCCACTGTCTAAGCCTGAGTTACAACACCTAAGAACATATCTTGATGATAACTTGAAAAAAGGTTTCATCAGACCCTCAACTTCTCCATCGGCTGCAGGAATATTCTTTGTGAAAAATAAGGATGGTTCTCTCAGACCGATTGTGGACTACAGACAACTAAATAAAGTTACTATAAAGAATCGCTACCCTCTGCCCCTTATCTCCGAATTAATAGAACGTCTAGAGGGATCCAAAATTTTCACCAAACTGGATCTCCGCGGAGCTTATAATTTGATCAGAATGCGGGCAGGAGACAAATGGCTGACGGCATTCCGAACACGTTACGGATTGTTCGAATATGTCGTTATGCCATTCGGTCTTTGCAATGCCCCTGCCACATTTCAGCATCTGATCAACGATATTTTCAAGGATATATTGGACTCCTTTGTGGTAATATATTTGGACGACATTCTCATTTTTTCTAAATCCCTAGCAGAACATAAGAACCATGTCCGCCAAGTCCTCGCACGTCTTCAAAGTAATTCATTGTATGTGAAAGCAGAAAAAATGTATCTTTCATACCAACAGCATCCCTTTCCTGGGATACATCATTTCAGACAAAGGCATAAGTATGGATAACAACAAAATACTGGCAGTTTTGAATTGGCCAGTTCCTACCACTAGGAAAGAAGTCCAAAGCTTTCTAGGATTCGCCAACTTCTATAGAAAGTTTATTAAGAACTATTCCATGCTCGTAAAACCCCTTACTAACCTAACCAAACAGAACATCAAATTCAAGTGGACATCCTCCACTCAACACGCTTTCGACCTCCTAAAAAAGAGTTTCACTACAGCTCCTATACTCAGATATCCCAACACAGATTTACCTTTTACATTGGAAGTGGACGCATCTGACTATGCTCTCGGTGCAGTCCTGTCCCAAAGAGATGCCTATCAACAACCTTTACATCCAGTCGCATACTACTCCAGGAGTCTAACTGAGGCAGAAAGGCAATACCCCATCGGGGAAAAAGAGCTTCTTGCGATAAAAGCAGCATTCGAACATTGGAGACACCTCCTTGAAGGCTCAACCACACCCACCATAGTATATACGGATCACCGAAACCTGCAATACCTGAAGACCACCAGAACTCTCTCAGCACGCCAAGTTCGTTGGAACCTTTTCTTTTCTAGGTTTAATTACCTCATCACCTACCGACCAGCTAACAAGAACGGTAAGGCAGATGCTCTATCCCGCTTGCCAGATACGCAGCATCACTCACTTACCCCTCAACTTGTCATCCCCAAAGAAAACATACTCCTCTTCCTATTTGATACCATTCCATATCTACGGACATAACAAACTAAAGATCCAACTATACCATTAAACCTATTACTGAAGAACCCTGAAGACCTTCATTGCTACCAGGGAAAGATATACATCCCACCATCACTTCGTAACCAGCTACTGAAATCTGCTCACGACTCACCTATGGGTGGACATTGTGGTTTAACAAAAACCAAGGATTTACTACTCAGATCCTACTGGTGGCCTACCATCACATCTGATGTGGCCATGTACGTTAACTCCTGTCACATTTGTACTACTACAAAGAGAATTAAAAGACCACCCTTCAGACTATTATTATCTATACCTACTCCAGATAAGCCATGGCAGCACATTGCTCTTGACTACATCGTCGACTTACCTCAATCAGGTAACTACACAACAATTCTTGTTGTTGTGGACCTATTTAGCAAAATGCTCCATCTGATACCATATCATAAGTTACCATCAGCTGCTGAAACCATACACCTGTTAATGACTAACGTTATTAAACTACATGGGTTACCCACGAAAATACTCACAGATCGTGGATCGCAATTCACCAGTGCCCTATGGTCGGCGTTCTGTAAACAATTCTGCATTGAGAAGAGATTGTCTTCCTCCTACCATCCACAGACTAACGGACAAACAGAGCGTAGCAACCAGTGGGTAGAGCAGTTTTTACGCTCTTATTGCCATAGCGCACAAAACACTTGGTCCCAATACCTTCATTACGCTGAATTTGTCTTCAATAATACTGTACACTCCACCACCAAACAGACTCCTTTTTATACCAACTATGGGTTTCACCCTAAATTCCAATATCTCCCTGAAAAAACTCCAGATCATCCACACATTTCTGATCTCACATCCACAATTATCACCAACTTCGCAAACATCAAACAAACCATTGATGATGCTAAAGTTGTGCAAAAGAGATATTACGATCGTAAGCATATTCCTCCATCAGCTTACTCTGTGGGTGACCTTGTCTGGCTCTCCACCAGAAACCTTTGTTTGTGTACACCCTCAAGGAAACTTTCACCTTTGTTCATAGGTCCTTTTCCTATCCAGCGCATCATCAACTGTAATGCTTTTCATCTCACTCTACCCCCCACGCTCAAGATACACCCTACGTTCCATGTGGCATTGCTCAAACCCTACAAACATCTACGTAACCATCTAACTGGACAATCCTTACCCCCGGTCTCTATTGATCCCAATATGGAGTACGAAGTTGATGACATCCTAGACTCTAGACGTTGAAGAGGCATTCTTCAATACTTGATCAAATGGAAGGGTTATTCCTCTGAACATAACTCCTGGGAGCCATCATCCAACATATCAGCCCCTAGATTGGTCTCCAGATTCCATCAACGGAACCCCGATCGTCCTGGTTCTTGAGCACCTGAGTTGCTCCTTGGAGGGGGAGTCCTGTCATGTATTAGCCTGTCACACTGCCCCTTTAACAAATTTCCCAATATCACCTTAAATACCAGCATTCCACTTCCTTCCTTGCTTGGTATTGTTCGTCTGCAACTAGCTAAGCTGTATCCTGATTAGCTCTTCAGCTCTACTGAATCACTCCTGCATCGGCTAGTCTCTACTGCCTGTCAGTATTTCTCACAGCGCTAACGGATCTGCCGCCTCTGTGACGTCACACGCCAAGCAGGGCGCCTCTCAGCTCTCCTCTCACAGCACAACCGCTGCATCGAGCTGTCCTCTGAACTCTGCCCTACATAATCTCTTTTGCCTCAGCCTACCAGGTATTTAACCCACAAGGGTTACTTTGTTTTTCATGTTACTTTTATGGCCATGCTCACTTCTTTTATATTGCGCATAATTTCAGCTTAACACTGTGTTATTGTCTAAACCTCTGACTTCAAGCTCACTGTCAGGTTGCTGTATTCCAATCTCCCCACACACGCTGCAACAGCAATTACCTACCTGTGAGCCTCAATTCACATATCAACTGCAAGCTGTGCATGTTGGGCTATTACACATTACTTTGGGGTAATGTCCCTGTAACTGCCCTCTGCACTAATCTGCAACAACTACTCATTATAATATTATTTCAGTGGCTGTGGTCCAACCCAAACTTTGTTTTATTTCAGGCATTGCCTGTGATCCTGACAGTAAACCTTAAAAATAATGTTATATAATTCTGCACATAGTGCAGAATTATATAACATTACATTAGCCAAACTTTTTAAATCATAATATTCCCTTTTTATTTTGTAAAAATATTGCTGTTTTACAGACCCGCTCTCTGTACTCTGCTGAGCGGGTCTGTTGTTTTTACTGAGCGCAGCTGTATAGTCACAGCCCGGCCGACCGCGCCATTAGACACAGTGCAGCTCTGTCTGACAGCGGGAGCGAGCTGCACTGTGTCTAATGGCGCGGTCGGGCCGGGCTGTGACTATACAGCTGGCCCGATGCGCTCAGTAAAAACAACAGACCCGCTCAGCAGAGTACAGAGAGCGGGTCTGTAAAACAGCGATATTTTTACAACATAAAAAGGGAAATATTATGATTTAAAAAGTTTGGCTAATGTAATGTTATATAATTCTGCACTATTTGCAGAATTATATAACATTATTTTTAAGGTTTACTGTCCCTTTAATATTCACAACTCCATTACACTGTCTAGCTAGGGAGTCTCATTCTATTATGAAGAGTAAAAGCATGAATGATTCAGCCCTCTGTGGCAAAAGGACCGTAGTTTTAGGACCAGTCTATATTATACACTGGTCCTAACACTACAGTCCTTTTGCCACAGAGGGCTGAATCGCTCATGCTTTTATTCTTCATAATAGAATGAGACTCCCTAGCTTAATATTCACAACTCCATTACACTGAGCTTGGGTGGTCAGTCTCCCTGATTATTTTTAAATACAGATACAAAATTTTGTATCTGTATTTAAAAATAATCAGGGAGACTGACCATCTCCCATTGGTTTAAGCACCCCACCCAAGCTCAGGTGTGCTCATGTCAGTGTAATGGAGTTGTGAATATTAAGCTAGGGAGTCTGATTCTATTATGAAGAGTAAAAGCAGGAATGATTTAGCCCTCTGTGGCAAAAGGACTGTAGTGTTAGGACCAGTCTATATTGGGGCACCTTGTAAGTGGTGACTGGCTAAGCAAAATATGGCCATATTGTGTGACTAAGATCCCAATTTTATTTAAAAAGAATAGTTGTCTCTTGATGTTGTTTGCAGGCATTTTTTTGCAGCAGTTCAAAAAATATGTTGTGCTTTGGAAAATGGATGTGTGCTGATACCTTTTTGTTTGTGTAATTACTGGGTCATATTGGCAGCACTCCCAAAGATGTGTATTTAAACTTTTTGTAAGGTGTGCTAAAAAAACAAATTTTGTATCTGTATTTAAAAATAATCAGGGAGACTGACCATCTCCCATTGGTTTAAGCACCTCACCCAAGCTCAGGTGTGCTCATGACAGTGTAATAGAGTTGTGAATATTAAGCTAGGGAGTCTCATTCTATTATGAAGAGTAAAAGCAGGAATGATTCAGCCCTCTGTGGAAAAAGGACTGCAGTGTTAGGACCAGTCTATATCGGGGCACCTTGTAATTGGTGACTGACTAAGCAAAATATGGCCATATTGTGTGACTAAAATCCCAATTTTATTTAAAAAGAATAGTTGTCTCTTGATGTTGTTTGCAGGCATTTTTTTGCAGCAGTTCAAAAAATATGTTGTGTTTTTGAAAATGGATGTGTGCTGATACCTTTTTGTTTGTGTAATTACTGGGTCATATTGGCAGCACTCTCAAAGATGTGTATTTAAACTTTTTGTAAGGTGTGCTAAAAAAAAACCAAATTTTGTATCTGTATTTATACATTAAATTAAATTACCAAACATGAATTGCTAAGTTAGTACCATAGCACATATGTAACAAATTTACTTATATATATATAATTATATATTTACTTTTATTTATATATATATATATATATATATATATATATATATATATATATATATATATATATATATATACAATTGCATTAGATTATCAACGAACATACCCTTTTTAAATATTTTAATGGCCATTACTTTATTTTAAAGAGGTATCAGTTGATATTAAATCTGCAAGTCAATAACATCCTGTATGCAAGGTGGTAGGTTAATCTTTGTATATCAGGTACAGTTTATGAATTTCTTCAGGTTATCATTAGCATTTAGTGTCTTAAATCTTAGTTACCAAGCTAGATAATTAAATAAACCTCATTTTGTTTAATTATTTGTTTTACTTTAAATAATGATTCAACTGTTCATTTTTATCACCGCTTTTTATTTGTTATTGCTTAACTAACAGTAAATAGAATAATTTGCATTGCATATTTTAATTATGTTTTTTTTTCAGTCATCCATCCATTTACCAATAAGCAATGTTCATTTGATTGGATACAGCCTTGGAGCCCATGTTTCAGGGTTTGCTGGCAGTTATGTGAGTGGCTTAAACAAAATTGGAAGAATTACAGGTAAAACTTATTTATTAACATTCATGACAACACACAAAAACAAATATTTCAATACCAATTACAATAATTACCCACTTAATTTAATGTGTGACTAAATACATGTTTTGTTTGTTTCTGCTTGCATTTTCATTAATGACAAATGCTTCATTTCTATTTTCTTTTTTATTGCACATATAAACAATTCGTTGTCAGACTATTATGTTTACTGTTTAATTTTAAATGCTATTTTTCACAAGCATGTAACTAGATTGGATGTTTGTTTTTTTAATTTGGCAAGTTTGAAATCTAAAGTGTTAGGAGATTGGCTAATCATTTCCCTATCCTATATATAAAAACAAACAAACTGCTGCACTATTCTTTATAAAATATAGCATGCAGGTATATTTTTTTTTTTAAGAATATAAAATAAAAAGTAAATGCTTTAATATATTATATACAAGCATTTCAGTAGTGCATGGTGTGCATATTGGCTTTTTATTAAAAAAAAATGTATATATATTATTTTATTACCATTTATTTTATAAATCACCAAAAAAAATTAAGTTCTCCACAACACTGAATACAGGGTAAAGGGCAGTGATGGCTAACCTTGGCACCCCTGATGTTTCAGAAATATATTTCCAATGATGCTCAACTAGCCTGCAGTGCCTAAGCATCATGGGAAATGTAGTTTCAAACATCTGGTGTGCCAAAGTTAGCCATCACTGGTAAAGGGTATACATTACAATACAGTTAGTTGAAAATGTATTTGATACAGGAGTAAGAGGGCTATTCTCTGAAAAAATTACAATCTAGAGGATGTGGTGAGTAAGATAATAATGTAGCGGTTGTTTGACTCTGCTAGTATAATGGTCTATAGGTGGTGGTGAATTGTGAGGAAAGTGGTATGCATGTCTGAAAATAATTACACTAACTTTATTCCTATACTTATCTTCACATTCCCCAAACTATCTTCTTTGATCAACCTATGACTTCTGTTAGATTGGCTCTCATGTTTCAAATCTTTCAGTGCTCTTTGAAAATGCATGTGTACAATTTGATTCAGTAAAGAGCCAGTATAGAGACTGAAAAGAGGAACATCCAATAATGATTTCCCAGTCTGGCAAAAAAAGCATTCAAGATATATTGAAGTGGTGGAAAAGGTAGTTAGGAAGGGCACTAGGAAGTATTTCACAATTATAAATGGGAGGAATTTTAGTTTTAAGGAAAGGTCCTGTTCTAGAGATGGTATGTAGATGAAATGGCAATATTTGGTAAGAAGAGAGTCAAGTTTAACCCTAAGACAGTGGGTATAGGTAGAAATGGTGATTACAGTCTTCTACTACAAGTTAGAACTCAAGTGTGGGGAGTGCATAGGAGCAGGAAAGAGAGCTCAGTTTTTGGGCTATTGAGAAAATTGCAGAAAGAAAGTTTGTTATATCTCATTGAGTAAGTAGGTTCTGTTTTCTTTGGACAAGAGATATGTCTGGGTACCAGCCACATACATTGGTATTGAAATTCACAGGAACATATATGTTTTCCAGAGGAAGATGGATAGATAGATAGATAGATAGATAGATAGATAGATAGATAGATGGTGATTGGCAGGACCCATTTATAAGCCTTGTGGTACTTTCACAGAGAGTAACAAGGGATTGGATGTGTTTATTGAGATCCTGTATGAATGGTTACATTGGAAAAAAGCAAACCATAAAAGAATATGTCTGATACTAAAAGAGTGAACAGATTTTAAGAAGTGGTGATGATCTACTGTGTCAAACAATGCAGTAAGATCAAAGACTAAGGAGAGAGAAGTGGCACTTTGGCAGTGACTATATTATTGCTACCTTTGTGAGTGTTGCTTTTGTGAAGTGTTTAGAGTGGCTTGTTACGGGTCTAGTAATGTGTTGGATGAAATAAAAGGTGTTAGGCAATTAGAGATAAATATGTCTCATAGTTTGGAGACAAATGGAAGCAAGGAGACTGTATAATAGTAAGAGGGTAAGGGGGGATCAAGAGAGAACCTTTTTAGAATAGATGAAATTAGAACATGCTTGAAAGGTTCCGAAAATGTGCACGAAAAGAGAACTAAATTAAAAATAATTAATGTTGAGATTAGAGTAGAAGAGATGGGTGGAAGAAATTAGTAGGGAATGGGATCATGGGTAACAGGTTGAGAGGTGATTAGTCTTTTAGTTTAAAAGTGTATCCTGGGGTTTTATGATTAAAGGAATGTGAAAACCAAAATTTGTCTTTTGTGATTCAGACAGAGATTGCAATTTCAATGAAGTTTCTAATTTACGACCTAAGTAGGTGTCTGGAGCACTACATTGCAGGAAATAGTGCTGACATCTAGTGCTCCTGGAAATGGATAACATTTTTGCAATACTGCTGCCATACAGTGTTCAAGACATGTGCACGCTCCTGAGTTTATGCCCCCTGCTTTTCAAAAAAAGTTATCAAGAGAATGAAGACAGTTTAATAATAAAAGTAAATTAGAAAGTTTTTTTAAATTGCATCAAACCTCTAGAATGTTACCAGTGGCCATTTCAAAGTATTTAACATGGTGCAAGCAAATAAATATTTAGAAATAGTCATGAAAAATTGTAGCAGATGTCTGAAAAGCCCTTCCTAGGTCTTATCAATTGCCTTGAGGTGCAGAATTTGCTAAGTTAAAAATGGTCTTGAAAAACTGTTGAAAAGGGAACTGCCATGAATATAAAGTTAGTAGTCAGTTACGTTTATACTTATATGTTTAATGCACAGGTTTCCATGGTGATTTAAAATGCAATGCCAATCAAATCCATGAAATGGTTTCAGTAGATATTGTTAAAAACCTTCCAAAAAAATTCTCACGTCATATTTCAAATGACATTTGGACTAATCCTTGTGAAAAAGCATTTTGTATTTGTTCACATGGCTTTTATTTTGTAATATTTATGTTGGTGTGCATGTTCAGTTTTATGGGGAAATTGAATTACCACTGCGGTTAAAAATAAATATAATTTCATTTTTTTTGGACATTTTTAGGGATTATATCATTTGTTGTCAGTTTATATTTTAATAAATATAATAATGAACTGAACACAAACATTGCTATTGTCACACTTTTCAGTGAATATGCTTCTGATGAATTGGAAAGCTATATGCTGTAGAAAAAGAAAAACATACAGGTTTGTTTAGCTGTTTTCACACAACAAGCAGGGTATAGCGCCAATGTTTTAAGCACTCTTTTCTCTTTTGGCAATTTTCCCCAAAGAACCACACAATATATATCATGGAAATTAATAATTAAGCACATCTACATTTTACAAGATTTTGTCATTTATACTGCTTGGCTGCTGCTAAACCAATTTGTCAAAGAGAAATATCCTCTATTGGGTAAAATAATTGTTTATTATTGTAATAAATTTATTAAAAATAGCAAAAATCTAATTAAATTTTATGACACCTTAGCCATATTACATTAGTGCTGACTTATATAAAAACACAATGCTGCAAATAAAAATACACATTTGGGGGCATATTTATCAAGCTCCGTATGGAGCTTGATGCCCATGTTTCCAGCGACCCTTTAGGCTCGCCGAAAACCGAAGTTATGAAGCAGCGGTCTAAAGACCCTGCTTTATAACTTGTCCGCCTGCTCTGAGGCGGCAGACAGAAATCAACCCGATCGAGTACTATCAGGTTGATTGACACTCCCTGCTAGCGGCCCATTGGCCGTGAATCTGCAGGGGCGGTATTGCACCAGCAATTTACCAGACCTGCTGGTGCAATGATAAATGCAGAGAGCATATGCTGTCGGCATTTATCGATGTGCAGCGGACATGAAACGCTACATCGTATCATATCCACTCACACTATAATAAATTGACCCATAGAATGTTCCTACACTTATCTGATTTTTGTTATATTCTTATAGTGAAATAACATTTTTACATCACAATGTTTAGTTTTTGCATAGGGTTAACATGTATATCACTTCTCTATCATGTAGTCTAAATGATTAAAATTCATGCTAATCTTATGTTCATTCTCATACTTGCAAAATATTTTATAACATGATTTAATGATAGTGGATTAATATCTTAGATGATAAATAATAAAAAAATGATCTATTACATATTTTAATATTTTGCAAGTAAATTGCATCAAGGCACTGCATTTTTAAGATCAATACTTTATCTTAACTTTATTCATATTGTAGGTCTTGACCCTGCTGGCCCACTGTTTGAGGGAATGTCATCAACAGATCGTTTATCGCCAGATGATGCAAACTTTGTAGATGCCATTCACACATTCACCCAGCAACATATGGGATTAAGTGTTGGTATCAATCAGCCTGTTGCTCATTATGATTTTTACCCTAATGGAGGCATGTTTCAGCCAGGTTGCCACATCCGACACATCTACAGCCACTTTGCAGAGTTTGGAATCTTTGGTGAGAAACTATGAAGATCATATTTTGTATTTTTAATCATCAATTAAATTAGTTTTACTCACTCAATTAAACAAAAACATAATATATATATATATATATATATATATATATATTTAATGCATATACATATAAGTGTCTTAAATAAGATTTCAACATCAACTACAGCAAATAACCATTTTTTAAATATTTTTTACAGAAAATGTTATGTTAAAGTTGTTTAAGCTTTAATTGAAACTAAACGGATATGCATGTTTCTGTATGTATGTATTGGGTTTTTGTAAAGCACGGCTAATCATCCGTAAGGGTCTCAAGGCGCTGCTCATTTTATCGACCTCAAAAGGATGAAAGGCTGAGTGGACCTTGCCGGGGATCGAACCTGCAACCCTTAAAAAGAACAAAATCTCTCATTAGTTCTAAAATAATTGTTTACCTCAGTTTTGGAGAACAGGGAACTGAATGTTTATCAGCCAGCCATACACTTGTAGAATCTTCACTTTTTTCTGTGTGTGCTCCTTTGATAATTCCATGGATTGAGGAATGGGACTGAACAAATGCATTTATCTTATATCTAATCCGTTAAGGTTGTTAAATAGGCATTACATTTTTTCTTATGCATATAAAAGACCAGCTTTAGGCTATGTTAAAGGGACATTAAACACCTCAAGATATTAATATAAATTGTTTAATTACTACATATAGTAAAACAACTTTCATTATTTATTTTATTATCCTTTCCTGTAATTTAATTCTAAATATATTCTGGGCTTTTCAATCCATGTTAAACATGTAAGTGCAGACACAGCTATGTTCCACACAGTCATCGGTTGCACACTCTAGTAAACCATTTATACCCATTCATAATTGCAATACAATATGGCAGCGCCCACTGCTTTATGAACATTGACTTTACCCTAATTTTTCAATATTTAAAAAAGTAATATTTTTTAAAAATACAAGTACAAATTATTCTCAGGCTAATCTTTGCTCTGAATACACCAATCAAGCAATCAATTATTTAGGCCTAGATTTAGAGTTGGGCGGTAGCCGTCAAAACCAGCGTTAGAGGCTCCTAACGCTGGTTTTTACCGCCCTCTGGTATTTGGAGCCAGTCATTAAAGGGTCTAACGCTCACTTTTCAGCCGCGACTTTTCCATACAGCAGATCCCCTTACGTCAATTGCGTATCCTATCTTTTCAATGGGATCTTTCTAATGCTGGTATTTAGAGTCGTGTCTGAAGTGAGCGTTAGAACTCTAACGACAAAACTCCAGCCGCAGAAAAAAGTCAGTAGTTAAGAGCTTTCTGGTTCATAAAGCTCTTAACTACTGTGCTCTAAAGTACACTAACACCCATAAACTACCTATGTACCCCCTAAACCGAGGTCCCCCCACATCGCCGCCACTATATTTAAATTTTTTAACCCCTAATCTGCCGCTCCGTATACCGCCGCCAACTACGTTATCCCTATGTACCCCTAATCTGCTGCCCCTAACACCGCCGACCCCTATATTATATTTATTAACCCCTAATCTGCCCCCCACAACGTCGCCGCCAGCTACCTACAATTATTAACCCCTAATCTGCCGACCGGAGCTCACCGCTAATATAATAAATGTATTAAGCCCTAATCCGCCTCACTCCCACCTCAATAACCCTATAATAAATAGTATTAACCCCTAATCTGCCCTCCCTAACATCGCCGACAGCTAACTTCAAGTATTAACCCCTAATCTGCCGATCGGAGCTCACCGCTACTTTAATAAATTGTTTAACCCCTTAAGCTAATTCTAACCCTAACAATCAGATTGAGCTCGCATTCTATTGGCTGATCGGAACAGCCAATAGAATGCGAGCTCAATCTGATTGGCTGATTGAATCAGCCAATCGGATTGAACTTGATTCTGATTGGCTGATTCCATCAGCCAATCAGAATTTTCCTACCTTAATTCCAATTGGCTGATAGAATCCTATCAGCCAATCGGAATTCGAGGGACGCCATCTTAGATGACGTCACTTAAAGGAACCGTCATTCGTCGGGAAGTCGTCAGAAGAAGAAGATGGGTCCGCGGTGGAGGTCTTCAAGATGGAGCCGGTCCTCATCGGATGAAGATAGAAGATGCCGCTTGGAAGAAGATGGTTGCCGGTCCGGATCTACACTTCTTCCCGGATAGGATGAAGACTTTGGACCCTCTTCTGGACTTCTTCAGCCGTCAGATGATGGATGTCTAGCCCCCGCTTGGGCTTGGATGAAGATTTTGGAGCCTGGAACGATCGGTGATACCTGGCATGGTGAAGACAAGGTAGGAAGATCTTCAGGGGCTTAGTGTTAGGTTTATTTAAGGGGGGTTTGGGTTAGATTAGGGGTATGTGGGTGGTGGGTTGTAATGTTGGGGGGGGGGTATTGTATGTTTTTTTTTACAGGCAAAAGAGCTTAATTCTTTGGGGCATGCCCCGCAAATGGCCCTTTTCAGGGCTGGTAAGGTAAAAGAGCTTTGAAATTTTGTAATTTAGAATAGGGTAGGGAATTTTTTTATTTTGGGGGTCTTTGTTATTTTATTAGGGGGCTTAGAGTAGGTTTAATTAGTTTAAAATTGTTGTAATTTTTTTCTAATGTTTGTAAATATTTTTTAATTTTTTGTAACTTAGTTCTTTTTTATTTTTTGTACTTTAGTTAGTTTATTTAATTGTATTTATTTGTAGGAATTGTATTTAATTTATTTATTGATAGTGTAGTGTTAGGTTTAATTGTAGATAATTGTAGGTAGTTTATTTAATTTATTTATTGATAGTGTAGTGTTAGGTTTAATTGTAACTTAGGTTAGGATTTATTTTACAGGTAATTTTGTAATTATTTTAACTAGGTAGCTATTAAATAGTTATTAACTATTTAATAGCTATTGTACCTGGTTAAAATAAATACAAAGTTACCTGTAAAATAAATACAAATCCTGAAATAGCTATAATATAATTATAATTTATATTGTAGCTATATTAGGGTTTATTTTACAGGTAAGTAGTTAGCTTTAAATAGGAATAATTTATTTAATAAGAGTTAATTTATTTCGTTAGATTTAAATTATATTTATCTTAGGGGGGTGTTAGGGTTAGGGTTAGACTTAGCTTTAGGGGTTAATCCATTTATTACAGTAGCGGCGAGATTCGGTCAGCAGATTAGGGGTTAATAATTGAAGTTAGGTGTCGGCGATGTTAGGGAGGGCAGATTAGGGGTTAATACTATTTATTATAGGGTTATTGAGGCGGGAGTGAGGCGGATTAGGGGTTAATAACTTTATTATAGTAGCGGTGCGGTCCGCTCGGCAGATTAGGGGTTAATAAGTGGAGGCAGGTGGAGGCGACGTTGAGGGGGGCAGATTAGGGGTTAATAAATATAATATAGGGGTCGGCAGTGTTAGGGGCAGCAGGTTAGGGGTACATAGGGATAATGTAGGTAGCGGCGGTTTACGGAGCGGCAGATTAGGGGTTAAAAAAAATATGCAGGTGTCAGCGATAGCGGGGACGGCAGATTAGGGGTTAATAAGTGTAAGGTTAGGGGTGTTTAGACTCTGGGTTCATGTTAGGGTGTTAGGTGCAGACGTAGGAAGTGTTTCCCCATAGGAAACAATGGGGCTGCGTTAGGAGCTGAACGCTGCTTTTTTGCAGGTGTTAGGTTTTTTTTCAGCTCAAATGGCCCCATTGTTTTCTATGGGGGAATCGTGCACGAGCACTTTTTTTAAGCTGGCCGCGTCCGTAAGCACCGCTGGTATCTAGAGTTGCAGTGGCGTTAAATTATGCTCTACGCTCCCTTTTTGGAGCCTAACGCACTGAAAACCCAGCCATTCTGTGAACTCTAAATACCAGCGGTATTTAAAAGGTGCGGGGGAAAAAAAGCACACTTAGCTAACGCACCCCTTTGGCCGCCAAACTCTAAATCTAGCCGTTAGTGTTTAAAGTCCCTTTATAGCTGCATATTTTGATTTTGAAACTAAAAGGAAGTGCACAACTGGTCTTTAGGATAGAAGCTAATTGGCTGATAAGGAAAACTCTAAGGTGGACAGTGACATGCCCAACAAGCATAAGAACAAAAAAATAATAAACATATGAATATCAGTTTAAAATATATGTATAACGTACTCTTTTAGTTGCAACAAAGAAAAAAAATAATAAAGGGACAGTAAACACCTTGAGATTATTTTATAACATTTTTAGTTATGTGTAATGAATCATGTTTGCAATATACTTTCAATATTTATTTTGCCCCTTTTTATGTTGTTTAACTTAGCGCTGCAGAATCTGTTGGCGCTCTACAAATAACCGATAATAATAATAACTCTGAAAATGCTAATTTATCAAGGCTAACATCGCTACATATCTTACCCTAATCGGTTTTGACTGATAACAACTGCAAAGCAATGCATTTAATACTAACATTATGACTGTGGCTAACCTTGTTGTCTGTGAACCAAAGCCCAGATAAGACAAATGTTAAATGGAGTTTGATTATTGAAAAACAGGAAAAAAATATGTTAATTTGTTTAAAAAAAAAACAAATTTAGATTTTGTGATATGTTATTCTATAGCAACATAACAGAAATGTCTTGTAATTACAAGGTGTCCCTTTAAGTTGTTTATGCTACAGCCCTGTAGATAGGACAAAGGTGTTGATCGAGACAAGCACAAAATAAAATGAGGCCTATCTAACTAATCCTGTGCTGAAGCCTGATGCATAACTAGCTACTTATTTGTGTATTTTACATGTTTAAGTTTTAATTCTTTCACAGAAAGGACTTTGCAAAGTCTCTTTTAGTTATTTTTATATAGTTTAGAATATATTATATGTTCCACTGAATTAGTTTGGGTGCTGAGCTGGGATTTGGGATGATAAACTAGGGCTGGCTATTGTTTTCTTGCATTCTGTTGAGGTACTTTTTAAATCCTGAGACAAATGAAATACTTCTGTGACATTGGGACTTGTAGCAGCATTTAATGTTGTGTGACAAGGATTATCCATTTCAAAGCTTAAAGGGACAGTGAAATGTAAAATTGTTTTTCCCTTAACATGTTTCTAATGACATGTTATACCTGCTTCAGAGTATTTAAGTATTCCACATTCATAACTTACTACATAAATGGTAGTTTCTCCTCTCATAACAGTTGTAGTATATTAGATTAATATAAAGTATATCTCATATACAGACATCCCAACTCTCCCTGAAGTTCAGGGAGTCTCCCTCATTGTAATAGCGGCTCCCTGATGCCAGCAAATGGAATGCAATCTCCCTGAAACTCCAAGTCCCATGATCCAATGTAGCCCAAATCCGGAAAAGTGTTTCTTTAAGGAATGCCTTTAGCTGCTGGGACGTTATAGAACCCTCAAAGCATGCATCAGTAACCAAAAAGCCCCCACTGATTTTAATAAAATAAAACACAAATACTACCTTATTTACTGCACGTAATTAAACTTCGTATTCTAAAATATTTAAGCATTCAACAAGTGTACAATCAGTGGAAAATCGGTTTATTGTATGTGTGCAATAATGCTACTTTTTTTTTTTTTTTAATGTGACTTTAGTGGGAAGCTACTTCAATGATATAACTCTATCTTATTTAGGGTTTCAAGGTGTCCAATATATAACTCGGAGGGGGGGGGGGGGGCAGTGCAGTAGCGGGTGAAGCCACCTCCCTGACATTAGTTTTTGCAGGTTGGGATGACTGCATGTACAATGAAAGGAAGTATTGTATAAGCAAAATAGTCAGGAAATGTTCATCATACTTGTAGAGTGACAGGAAAAAGGCAAAAGCATAGAGGATATTTATGAACTTCACTCTAATTGTAATAGCAGAAACATACTTTAAATGTGAGGCCCCAAGAGCTTTCCACATTAAGCTGCTAAGTGTCTCAGTATGCTGGGATATTTATATCTAAAGTTTAAGAACAAAGGTTTGATACCTAAGGAGAGATTGCTGGCAACCTAAAACATTTATTGTCTGAAGGAAATACAAAAATAAAAACATTTCCTGGATGAAATAGGAAATCCTGTCTCTAACAAATAGCATCAGATATTTTCTATAATAATCTACTGCAAGAAATATATGGAAACAGCAATGTATGGAAAAATACGTAATG